>NC_139234.1:92351015-92783515 GCF_977018435.1 Lepisma saccharinum
CCAACTCCAATGGACATTCCTTAAGAACAACAATGATAATAAGTACAAATGTTTAAGTCGCAGTAGCTCAGGTCAACCTCCGTGGCGGAGTGGTTAGCACAACGCACTATATGTCAGGAGTTCCGGATTCTAGTTTGTTTCGGACATGGATGTTTGTGTTTGATCCAATGAGAATACAGAAAACAGAAAATTGACATAGCTACGTGAAAACTGAGAAAATGTTAATAACGGGGGATACTACCGCTCCGCTACTACTCCTTAAAAGAAAAATGAAAAAGTCGTTTTGGTGCCTGACTACCATGCGAGAGACCCCGGGTTAGATCCTTGGTGGGGGAAAATCGAGATTTATTTCCACCCGTTGAAGCGGCTCCAGCCCCCACCCAGCATCGTATAAAGTGGGTATCTGGAGGAAACTCTGGTGGGTAAAGGATGCCGGAACGTGGTGCTCATCACATCACCCCCACTTTCGGCCATGATGAAGAAAGTGTGGAGCTCTAACTCCACATCCCCTATACGCCTTCATAGCGTGGCGCAAAGCACAGGAGAGCACTTTATTTTGTAATAAATATAAATATACGAGGAATTATATTATGCACACTAACATAAGAAAAAGACATGTTAGTCTTCACAAAATATTTTATTACAATTAATAATGATCGATTTGTGTAATTTGGTTGCAAGAAAATTTTGAGCAGAAAGTAACTGTAAAAGTAACTGTAAGTTACTTTTGAAGGACGTGTAACTGTAATTGAGTGCCTTTTTAAAATGAGTAACTGTAACTGTTACTTTTTTTAAGCAAGTAACTGTAACTGTAACTAGTTACCTTTTTAAAAGAAACTTTCCGAACACTGCTGTACATGTAAAATGATCTATGATAAGTATTGCTTTATGTCTAGATAATAAAGTACAGGAAATTAATATGTACACGGTTTACAAGTATCCTTGTAATAATACAACCAATTTAATTACAATTATTTACAATACAAAGTTGTGTTTTAACCTCCTTCTCCTCTATTTACAATAAAAAGTGTGTTGCCACTGTCCTCAGTGACGTCAGTTGCTCGTTCTATGTTTCGATTTTTGTATTAGAGAACAAAGTCTCTAAATTACTGCGGACTTGGCTATGTCTTCTCGCAGTGTCTACTACTATTTGTAACTGATTAGTTCAGTCTTACGTTTGAATCTTGTACTTATATGTGCAGTTACTGGCGATTGTGCATTAAAAAGTTGCTTTGCTACGGCGAAAACTTGCATTTGTCTTTCAGGGCCAGGGTAGCCTAGAGTATCTTCTAATTTGCGCAAACATCTGACTGTTTCATATCCGAAAGGTTAGATACTGGATTTCGTCTTCGACGCAAGAAGCAACGTGGATAGATAAATACAAGAAACGACACAGAAAGGGAAATGAACCCAGGAAGTAGCACAGAGAGAAAGAGAGAGAATCCCAGGAAGCAACGAAGAGAGAGAAAGAAATATACAAGAAGAGGAGCTGAAATCAGAAATCAGAAATCCGCTGCTACGTTTCCGAAAAGGAAAGAGAACTGCAGACTGCTGGTTGGCAGTATAGGTGATTTGACTAAATACAGAAGATTTCTCAAAATAGAGGCAGTCTCTGACGATCATTCTGTAAGATGCATTACGAATTCGACACCATCGTGCTTAATCATATTTGGTTGCTAACGTAAAATGAAGATTAAAAACACTGGCGCCTTGGCAAGACGGTTGGCAGGTGATGAGGAGATCAATTTGCAACCCAGGCGGCAACTTTTTGAAGGAAATCCGGTGTTGTTGAGATCATCTATCACCTTAAGGAGATTATTGAAGTGGAATCTAAGTCTGATTTGATTACTGGACGCAGGTTAAAGCATGATGTACGATGAAGTGGAATTCGCAGAATCTCCTAAAAAATTTGCTAGACTGGATGCTGAGTCTGACTCTTTCCTAGCGACTTCCTCCTCTGCTCCCAGAACAGACTCTATCTGATTATCCTCAACGGAAATACTGTCTTCGGGGTTGAGGTCGCCAATGAACGCGCTTAATTCAACAGGGTGTTCCACCGGAATAACACGGCCTGTTCGCACTGCGGATGGGACTCCTCATGCACAGGAATGATGGTGTCTTCTTCAGGGTCGATTTCTTGGATGAACCCCCCTTCACCAACCTACGCGTTCTCACACGGGAGCGACCTTGCCTGCTGATCCCAGTTGACACAACAAGAGCACTTCAGACACTTCGCACTGCTGTACTTCGCAGGCTGGGCAGTCAGTTGAGCCTTCGGTAAACAAGTGGCGAGCATACTGCTGTGCTACTGCAAGCGACATGAGCGCAGTGTGATCCATTGCGATTTATTTTAAGTGGGTGAAAAAAATAATCGTTTTTTTCCTAAAACTTTTCCGCTCCCACTAATTGCGTCCTGATTGTTTCCTACAGTGAACGGCAAACAATGTTCACAAAAAAGTATTTATCAAAAAAGTAGTTAAGTTCACATAATGGAACATTATTTTTATGTGTATTAGTAACAGTGCTACGCATACGTTTTCGTAGTGACTGTCAACGCAAAGCTGCATAATGACAATTTAAACATTATATTTATGTAAGTTCTGCGAAAATAAATCATTTCCATGTACTACAACAAGTATTTTAACAGTAATTCAACAGTAAACAAGTTTCTACTTATTTAATGTTGGGCTTGATAAATCTTTCGGGTGGTTCCTGATCCCTCTAAATACGCCCTTGAATTTTAGTTTCAATCACTAGGGTGTACTCACGGAACCTTCTTTTATTAGGAAAGATCAATATGAACTAGGTAAGAACTAATTAGGAGGTTCACAAGCAGTAGCGTAGCAAGGGGTGGGTGAAGTGGACGACCGCCCGGGGCCTCTCGCCTAATGGGGGGGGGGCCTCGCGTCCAGGGCCTCACGATATGTTGCTACGCCTGCTCTATATCCTATCTGGAAATGAGGAACAAGACGGAATTGTTAGGATTTTGCAAGTGGTAATTTCCGTAGATTTGCCCTCCTGACCATACCAGTTAAGAGGGCAATTCTACGATGGTGTCAGACTTGAGTGGAATGAATACACCTTTCGATAATGTCTCATAAAAATGAGAAGACCGGATGTCCAACAGTTGCAGAAAAAAGGTGGAATTGATTATTTTTTAATACAAGTAAACGAAAAACTTCTTTGTCCAAAGCTTAACGCCCAATGAGACGCCGGAAACGGAGCAACAGAACTTCTGTCGTCTGCTTCTATTGAAATCAAATGGTGTAACGCCCACTACAGGGAAAAGCGCGGAACCTAAGAGCGGAATTTCCAGCTAGAAGTCTGCATGTTATCTTAAAGGTTACAGTCCACTGAGACGCCGGAAACGCGCCTGTTGCGTTCTGTTGCCGCGTTTCTCCGCGTCACAGTGGGCGCCAAGCTTAGAGAGAGATAGAGTCTGCCGCGATCGGGCGAGAGGTCAATTTTATGACGGTTCACACACAAGCATTCCAAGCCATTTGGAACCTAATGTCTTGGCATTATGAGATATGTTGATAATGAACTAACCAAATCATTATGAGAACGAAATTTGAGGACCTCGTTAAACATTCAGATCATGAAGGGTGATTCTACTTATTATTGCAGCTGAGTTATTTCGTAATACTTGGAAAATTCCTCACCGTCGTTATATTTTTCAAAGTGAATTAGTTTCGCAAACGTAGAAGCATTGGAAGACCTCCACTGCAAATAAATTTCAGGAATTCCATGATATTTTACGAGACTATTGATTTATGTAGATCGTTCCCGCGAACTCAATAACCATAAACTAGAATTGAGGAAGATGATTTTCCCAGCCCAATGCTTTGATGTATGCAGAAATCAGCTAGTGCACGCCTGATTTCGTCAAGTTTACGGTGGTGCATCATTAGAAACAAGCTGTTTAACCCTTCATCTGTTTGAAGAGGTAAATAACATAACAATAATTAGAGGAGAACAGTAATTAGAGATTCCACGAAGCTCCACACACATTTCATTGAAGAATTAGACATCAGAGAATTACACGAATTGAAACTGATTACATTCCCACCAGTGACTTTTTAAAGGGGGTTCAGAATTTCTGGAGCAGATATATCAGATTCTAGAATTGCACAATTCATTACGTCGCTTTTCTAACAGTTTAACCAGTATCGGCGATCGGGTTCTAAATTGGAGGCAAGGAAAATGTGCTTTCTCTTTGTAGACAAGGCTTAATAGGCCGTAGTGCGAAGGCAAAAAGTGGCAACTGCAAACTGCCCCTCCCCCTTGATCGCCACCACTGTTTTTACATAATCGTGACGATGGGTTCTATAAATGAACACAAAATATGTTACAGGTATTTTATACCATGCAGTAAGTTTATCTATTTGTATCATACTTCCTTGAAGTTGAAATCATTGGGATGAGTTGAATTATTTCAAAAGTTTTATTTAACTAATTTTTATATTGACGGTGACGACTACTCACAACATGGTTTCTACGAGTATACAATGGTTTTATACGCTGATTTGTAAGTATAGTTAAATATAATCCCTAATCAACACTTTTGCAAAATATGTTACAGTGTGATGAAATATTCAAACTTACGGAATAAACTTGGCAGCCGGAAATCAAAATCCTTCAAATTCTCCTTTAAAACTGGCAATTTTTTATTTATCATCACATTATTCCATTTCCCTTTTAGAATAGCTTATTCTTTTGTAAATAGAAATAAACTTAAAATATAAAAGCATTTTTGTAATAATAATTTTACACCATACTATCTTAGGGATTAACATGTTATGCCAATGTAATAATAATGACAATAATTGTTATTATTTGTGTCAAAAGTGTATTTTGTGACCGATTCAAAAGGTTATGAGGATCTCCCTCGAAACACACTTCCAAATGCGTGCCTGGTTTGCACCGAAATCGGAACTACTGCAATAGCAAAGATCAAGGTATCAAGCGTCACAATTCCAAATAAACAGTCCCTAAGATACCTAATGGTAAACTATATATTCTTGCGATGATAGTAAAGTTCCTACGTTTGTGGGGGATGGGGAGTAATTAAACGTATATAACGGCAGTCGTGAATATTCATAGGACGTGTTTTCTTGAGGTCCTAGCTGCGGGGTGCGCTACCTGACATTCGCGGAAATGGGTGTGTCGTTGGCCGTGTACCGAGCACGGATCGGACTCTTCTCTGCATCGAGATCTTTCCTCAAGACCCGACAAGAATCCTCCGGGGTCAGTGTTAAATCGTCGAAATGTTATGAAGCTTATGGCTTGGTGTTACTGACGATATTAATTGTTGGCGGCGTCGAGGTAAACCCCGGTCCTCCGAAAGTAGACAGAAGCGAGTTAAGTGAAATCCGTGATATCCTCAAGTCTCTCCAAAGTTCGAACGAGGCTATTATGAACGAAATCAAGGAAATGAAAGATACCGTCACCAAGCTGGTGGACAGAGTAGCAAGCATGGAACAGGATATGGATAAGTTGGCAGACGAAGTGAGTGACTTACAGGGATATTGTAAGTTTTTAGAATGGCGTGTTGAGGACCAAGAGAACAGGTCGAGAAGGCAAAATCTCGTGTTTCGTGGCATCGAGGAAGAAGATCGCGAATCGTATGCCACGACCGAGGCAAAAATCCGGGAACTGATTGAAGGAAAGCTCAAAGTGTCCCTCGGTGAGCTCGATCTCGATCGTGTGCATCGTCTCGGGAAGAAGCAAGGAAACAAGAACAGACCCGTGATATGCAAATTTCTGTCGGACAAAAAGAAAGAAGAAGTGTTACGCAACAGCAAAGAACTGCAAGGATGCCTCGTGTATTTGGAGCAGGACTACTCTGCAAAGGTTCGAGAAGGACGGAAGAAGCTGCAGTAACACATGATCGAGGCCAGGAAACAAGGAAAGTATGCGTACCTGCAGTTTCGGTATCTGTTCATCGACGGGAGGCGTTACACTCTGGTATCTGGAGAGTATGCAACCGGACGAAGTACCTGTCTCTCGTCAACGTGACAAAGGGTTTCCACCTACCCCTTCCGCGCCTCCGTCGGAGACCGCGACTGCAGCTGGAGCAGCAGGAGGGAAGGAACAGAAGCAACGTTCGCCATCCACATCCACCCTCTCCTCCCGTCGGGACCCGAGGGTGAGGAACAACAATAGGGAGAGAGGTCATTCCACCCAAGGTTGTAAATATTCGGTTTGATGTCCAAGTGGATTTTACAATGTGTATAAAGGAAGGGATTTAATCGTGATTGTAATTCATGTTGCTGTTAACGTCTAAATTTGTAATACGTATTCTTGATACGTTAAATGACGGGTGGTAAATTGTAAGAAAGGTTTGTTAAAGTTTCAATTGGATAGATTTTCTAAATGCAATTAAATTGGGTTTGTTCACGATGAAATGTTTCTCACATTGTTGATGATTGAGATATTGATCGTTTCTTGTTCGAAATTGAATCTAATAAATTTTTGACTCAAGTCTTTAAAATCTGAATATTATTCTATACATTTTGTTCACGAACCTTCCGCATAAGAAAGTGAAGCTGCGAAGTTGTTATTGGTAAGAAAGGAAGTTATGAACTTCATCGAGTAGTATTGATCCTGTAGTTCTCTTATGAATAGTTAGTGTGTATTTTTTGTATTGCAGGATATTTTGGAAGAATTGTCAAACCTGAGTGAAATGTTCCACGATATTTTGTGAATGCCATTGCCTGTTACTTATTTTGATTGATTTAAAGGTGGGGACCAGTACCGAGAATTATATTTTCTTTATTCTTAGGCATAGCCTTGCCATTGGTTCTCTATTGAGACTGAGGTGGCGGTCAACGGTCATCCCCAGAAAAAAGGAAAGAGGCGGTGAGTAAAGCATTATTTAATCCAGCATTTCAAAATACCCGATGACTCCTTATGAAAATCAGGACTTTCTCTCAAAGCGTTTTTGCCAACAACTATGCTGCAGTGGCTGTAGTCGAAAGCTGGCTGGTACCTGGCATCTGTTTGATGACAGATATGGCGTAACTAGATGTGACCGGAAAATGAAAACCTTGGGGAAAAAGGATGGAGGGAGGGTTATTTTATGAATGCAAAACATATTCAGATCAGCTACCATAGAATTACCTGACCTACCAATTGAATGTGTCATCGGAAAAACTGTAATTAACAATATTATGTCTGTTTATATGCATAGTATATTTCCCACCATTGTGTACTATTTCAATTTATGAAGCGATTTATTCTGTATGTCTTCCCAGTTCACGCATACTCCTCGTATGTGATTTTAACTTGCCGGAAGTAACAGGCTCTAATTATGATTTCAGCAAAGGCTCGCAAAAATCTAAAACTCTCTCCAACTTTATGTCTTATTATAATTTAAGTAGTGTAAACAATGTGTTACACACCAACAACAAAACACTAGATTTAGTTCTGACTAAGATCCAAAAGGTGTCGATCTGTAAAGAAACTGAAACGTTAGTACCGGAGGACGAACATCAACCCCAACTTAGCATCGAATTCTTTGTATCAAAACACGTTAAAGCAAATAAAGAGAAAACAATTAGCGTACGTAATTTCCAAAAAAGCAAACTTTGAAGTAATGTACCGTGAAATTGCTACCATCAACTGGGAAGAAATATCCAATCAAAAGAATGTAAATGACGCGCTTGATATTTTTTACGAAAATCTTGATAAAGTTTTCGAAGCCACCGTCCCGTACAGAAACAAATCTATAACATAACGCTCTCCTAGTTGGTGGTTCATCAGTGGCATAATTAAAAACATTAAAAGCAAATCCCACCACCATAAGAAATGGAAACGTGGAATTGGTAATACCAACTTTCATCGTGTACAGTTTGAAACTCTCCGCAAAATAACCAAAAGGCAAATTGAAAAAGCTTACAGGAATTACATATCAGAAACAGAAAATTACATAAAACTCGATTTTAGACATTTCTGGTCCTTCGTCCAAAATAAAGGTAGGAAAAATACGTCCATGCCCCTCAAATACAATGACAATACACTAGACTATGACGAGGCAACTGCGAACGCCTTCGTCCAGCATTTCCTTTCCACCTATAAGAGCACGCCCGCGAATTACGACTGCAATTTAATCGAAGACCACGAAAAGATAGACGTAGGTGAAGCATTTCTACTAAACGCAGTCAGTATTGAAGATGTTGAAAAGGCAATAAGAAAGTTAAAACCAAAGAAATCCTGTGGCCCTGACGGCATTAAAAGGTTGTGCAAGCTTATTAGCCCTACCCTTAATTAAAATATTCAATCTTTCCCTAGCTACGTCTGTATTTCCCACGAAATGGAAAACATCTACAGTGCGTCCCGTACCCAAAAATAGTGGCACCGGTAACATTGAAGAGCCCATAGCTTTATTGTCTGCGCTCGCAAAAGTTTTCGAATGTCCTATTTATCAAAGATTGTTGTCGCACATATCCCCAGTAATATCTGCAAATCAACACGGCTTCATCCCGAGTAGAACACTGTTGCGAACCTATCCCTCCTAAGTCATTTCGTTGCAACTAATCTAGAAGAAAGAAAGCAGGTAGATATATCCAAGGCCTTCGATAGAGTAAACCACGATATTTTGTTGAGTAAACTCTCGTGTTACGATCTCTCTAAACCAGCACTAAATTTATTTGCTTCTTATCTAAAAGACATATTTTATAATGGAATTTTAACAGAAGAGTTTGCAGTTTTCTCAGGAGTCCCCCAGGGTCGAATCTCGGGCCTCTGTTGTTTTTAATTCTAATCAATGACTTGCCAAAGTACCTGTGTGACTCATTCAGACTCTTATACGCGGATGACTCAAAATTCGGTAGGACTATTTGTAATATTGATGACTGCAAATCGTTACAAAATGAATCAATACAGAAACAAAATGGTGCAGAATAAATTATTATCTTAATCTGAACATAGAAAAATGCTGCGCGATGACATACTCGCGCAACAGAAAGCAAATTGAATTCAATTACAAAATAAATAACACAAAATTAAAAGGGTTAACGAGATGAGAGATCTAGGAGTTACATTTGATTCAAAACTTACATTTGCAACACATGTTGAAAGGGTCGTAAATGAGGCACACAGGAACCTAGGGTACGCAATTAGAATGAGTAAAGAGTTTATGAACAAATAAATAATGAAAATAATATTTAACGCTTTAGTCAGAAGCAAAGTAGAATATGCAGCAGAAATCTGGGTTCCTCAGGACACGCATAAAATAGGAATGCTACAGTTTAAATTCGTAAGGTACGCCACTTATAAAAAAAACAGGCATATATCCCGGATACGAATCATACACTTCCCTCTGTAAACACCACAACCTGCCTTCTCTCAGCAAAAGAAGGAAGATGAAATTGCTCTGTTTCTTATACAAAATCATGAACAATAATATTCAAGTGCAACATCTTCTAGAACAAATACACATACGTGTTCCTATCTCCAAGACACGATCCAAAGGTAAACAGAAGGTAGTAACAGAAGTAAAGTAAAAAAAAGTAAAGTGCTCCCCTGTGCATAGCACCACGCCATGAAGGCGTATAGGGGGTATGGGGGTAACGCCCCATACAGAAGATCGAACATTATATATAAATCACCTATCAGGAATATGTGTGAACTGTACAACAGATGTTCCGAAAGGGAACCAAAATTAGATATATTTCACATGCCTATTGGGACATTCAAAAAAGTTATTCAAGGAATGGAAGGATAAATGTCATAAACGCAATTTTTGTAAATATATATTTCTTTCGTAGTTTATACTCAATTACATATATGTACGTACTTTCTAGTGTGTCAATTATTTACAGGTCCTTTATTACACACATAATTAATGTATTTATTCAAGGTAAATAACTTCTATCCTTGATTTATACTGTGTTTATTTTATTTCCATATTTTATGTAATTTATAATATATTATATTAGTATCTCCTTATATATATATATATATATATATATATATATATATCAGAGGCGTATATTCGGGGCTATATAGGCTATCAGCGAAGCCCAGACTCAGGGAATAAATTACAGAAAATATATCTATCAGAAAATGTGCATAAAATTGTTCATTTCAATAAGAAGATGAACCTGATTTATCAGAAGTTGGAAACATTGAACGCTTTCTTTGAATTCCGAGAGGGCTGGCCAGCTGGCGGGCAACTCCACGGGGGTGACGGGTAAGCTTGACAGGGTTCCGATCAATGTTGCAAACCAATTTTTCCCACCATGTAATTTCCCCAGGATCGGGGAATTGTGGAGTCAAACTGTTACAGGAGAGAGAATAGGGTTGCATATGGCGGGGAAAAAACCCTCTGAACATACTCAACAGTCTGGGTCAATGTTGCAAACCATTTTTTCCCAGCATGTAATCTTCACAGGAATGGGGAATTTTGAAGCCAAATTATCGCGACCAAAGGGGAAAGTGTCATGTGGCAGGGACAAGAACATCATTGAACGCTTACAGAGGAGTTGAAAAAGATGTCGTTGGCCTTCAAACAACTAGATACAGTGGGAGTAGAAAATTGTTGGCTGAGCGGGAATGGTTTACCGAAATGACAAGGACCAGTTCTAGTCTAGATCGCGTCGAGTCGTGGTGCGTGGAATTTATTTAGAGGCAGCGTGTGAATACAGTAGTGAGTGGATTGTATTTTTGTGAATGTTATATGCTGTGTGTTGTGTAGTGAACTGAAATGAGGGACATAATTAACAAGCTGTCTTTTCGGCTTACGAATGACGATAAGCTCCAAATCGTTGTGGATTTTTCTTGTATGTCCACTTTATGAACAGATAAGCTAATGGGGATCGGACCTACAGTTAAAGTGGTATCTAAACCACCATGCATCGAACCCCGGACCCCTTAGTTTCAAGGCAACGACGTTATTACTGCACCAACAAGGAGTACCCGAACTTTAAAAAGGTGAAAATAGGTAGGTTGAAATTTTATTTTTATTCTCGTATATAGGCCTACATAATATTTCACAATATGGGCCTCTCATTTATGCAAATAAGAATGAAATTCTTCAAATCCTTTCCTTACTAACTTACTAACTTTCCTTCCTTATTTCCATGTTTTATTTATGAGGTATATATTTTAATCACAGAGTCACATCACTTCAACCCGCCACCCCAAATGAGTTAATAGAACAAAAACACCCCCACCAGCAAATTTTTGTCCATTCGAACACTATGATGTGGTGCGATAGCCCAGGTTCTTAACCCAGTATACGCCACTGATATATATATATAACAGTTGGGCTGAAAAGTTCATAGGCTGACTCATAGATGGCGTTACTAGAATTAAATCCATGTGATTTTTACTTAGTACTAACATTCAAAAGATACGTGTATAAATTTCACAGCTGCCGGATAATTAGTTCGTGAGATATAGCATTGTGAGTGAAGCAGCTTTTGTTATTGTGAAAAAATGGATAAAAAAGAATTTCGTGTGTTAATAAAGTATTGCTTTTTGGCGAAAAAAAAATACTGTTGAAGCCAAGGCTTGGCTTGATAAACATTATTCGGACTCTTCACCAGGAAAACCAACCGTTGAGAAGTGGTTTGCTAAATTTAAACGAGGCGAAATGAGCATCGAAGACGATGCACGCAGTGGACGCCCCAAAGAGGCTGTTACCGACGAAAACATAAAAAAAGTCCACAAAATAATTTTAAATGATAGTAAAGTGAAGTTGATCGAGATAGCTGAGACTTTAAAAATATCAAAGGAACGTGTTGGACATATTGTGCATGAATATTTGAACATGCGAAAGCTGTGTGCAAAATGGGTGCCGCGCGTGCTCACAATCGATCAAAAGCAACAACGTTTTGATGATTCGGAGCAATGTTTAGCGATATTCAACCGTAATAAACACGAATTTTTCCGTCGATATATTACAATGGATGAAACATGGCTCCATAACTACACTCCAGAGTCCAATCGACAGTCAGCCGAGTGGACTGCACGTGATGAACCGAATCCAAAGCGTGGAAAGACGCAACAGTCGGCTGGCAAGGTTATGGCATCAGTATTCTGGGATGCGCATGGTATTATATTCAAAAAGGGCCAGACCATCAACAGCGATTATTACATAGCATTGTTGGAGCGTTTAAAGGATGAAATCACGAAAAAACGGCCCCATTTGAAGAAGAAAAAAGTGCTGTTTCGTCAAGACAATGCACCGTGTCACAAATCAATGAAAACGATGGCAAAATTATATGAATTAGACTACGAATTGCTTCCCCATCCACCATATTCTCCAGATCTGGCCCCCAGTGACTTTTTCCTGTTTGCAGACCTTAAAAGAATGCTCGCTGGAAAGAAATTTAGCACTGATGAAGAGGTAATCGCCGAAACTGAGGCCTATTTTGAGGCTAAAGAGAAATCGTACTATAAAAATGGCATCGAAAAATTGTATGACCGCTATAATCATTGTATCGCCCTCAAAGGCAACTATATTGAATAATAAAATCGAATTTTGTCAAAAAAATATTTTTTACTATGTTAGCCTACGAACTTTTCAGCCCAACTGTTATATATTGTACAGTGTCTCTCAAAAGTTTTAGGACAACGACATTTTAAACTAGGCAACCCAATTTACACAAGCCGTTGGTGGGTTGCGTGCAGAGTTAGGCTCAATTTCAGGGTTGCCACGTGCACAATAGATATTTATAAAATACGCGAAAGAAATATAAACAATTATTATTGTATAAAATTATTAAAAATATCACTATTATATCGCAAATGACAAAGTTATTTCTGAAAGAAAAAATAGGTTTCTAGTATTTCATCGCTGATGAGTCTACAGTAAGGAAAAGAGGTGAGAGGAAACGAAAGGTTACAAAGGAGAGGAGAAAGAGAAAGCGAAAGGAGAAGAGGAAAGGTAGAGAAGAGAAGAAAGATAGGATAGACGAGGAGAGGAGATGTAGTGAGGAGAATGGAAAAAGATTCGAGGAGAGATGAGGAAAAAGAACAAAGAAGAGAAAAGAGGAGGAAAACGAGAGGAGAGGAGAAGACGAGAAGAGGGAAGTGGAGAGTAGAGTAAAGGAGAGAAAAAGAGAAGAACGAAAAAAGAGAGTGCAGTGGAGTCGGAAATCTAAGACAGGAAAGGAGATAAGAGGAGTGGAGAAGAGTGGGATGGAGATAAGATGCGAGAAAAGTAGGGAAGGCGATATGAGATAAAAGCAGAACAGAAAGAGGGGACAGAAGAAGGAGAAGGAACTGGAGAGAAGAGGTAGTTGCAGAAAATATCGTCTGAGCGTCAAGAATGGATGCATTGGTCAAATTATCGACATGAAACATTCAATAACATTTTGAAATGTATTGGAGAATATATTAGATCGGTGCGAAATGTCTTTTGGCTGAGTTCAGAGCAAATTAAAAATCTTCCATGTAAGATCTTTGATTTTACCTGCGATTACACCACTAAAAAAATGAACGTAATTTTTAATATTTATAAGAATTATTCATTTTTTCTCTACTTCTCGGTTCGTTGAAATTGAGATTTTGCAATTCAATATTTCCCCTCCCCCCATCGTTAATTCCAAACTGAATCATTCCGTTTCACACGGCGTGGACAATGAACACAATAGGATATGTCTAAAACTTACGAAAATTTTCTGCCACCGGAAGGGTTTGAACCTACGACCATCAGATTGACAATCCTGAACGGTAGCCACTACCCTACAAGCTTTCGTTCCTTAAACCAGCTAGAAGAACCGCTACACCACGCCTTTACCTTCGAATGAAACAACAATTTTTTCTAAGTATTCTGTCCCTTTAATATTGTAAATGTCGTTTGGTATACGTGTAGTTGAACTTTTACTTTAATTTTGATTTGCTTTCTTGTAGTATAACCGATATCTTCGAGAAATAATTTTCGAAGTAATTAAAAACGAGAATATTGGTAGTTGTGAAAATGCGAGTTATTTCTTCTAACTTATTATTGTGATTAGACATTACTAATGGAAAATATCTAGAGGCTTGAACATTACAGGACGATGTTCTTTTCCTGTGATACTGTAACAGACAAAATGCTTGTTTACTGATGCAAGTATTGTGTCCAGAACAGTCTTATGAAATGTATTTGCTGTTGCGTAAGGTAACACGAAATAATTACACCGTGTGCGAACTACCAAATCTGTGCAACGTTATACGTAAACAGGCGGAAAATTTTATTCATAAAATCATGTCACATTTGACAGTATTAGTCAAGAGAGGCTCGTGGGACACTGTGTTAAGGTGCTGGACTAAATCCTTCTAATTTTTCTTACTAGAAGAACAACAATTTCTAAGGAAGAGCAACAGTGATGATCTTTCTTATTTCTTTTAAATGCTTACACTTTCCTTTAATTGGGTTAAAAATAAATAAGAATACTGCTTGTATTTCTGTCATTGACGTAGACCAGAGAGAGAGACAGACAGACAGACAGATGTTACAAAATAGTTCAAATAGTGCGAGCGCCATTAAAAAGTCATGATAATTCTATGTTGCGTACTTAGAATTATTCATACAATAAAGAACATGTCTAATTGTGAGTTAACAAAAAAACAATAATAAAGAGACATTTTCGCATCACGATTGCAGTTCGAAAAAGTCGGGACAGGGATTGAAAGTAACGCACTGTCCTGACTAAATCGGTGAATCGGACGTCTGCTAGCCTTGCATCAATGATTATAAAACTAAAACCACCCAATATTGCAGCTTGAAGACTTTTGCGCAAGAAACAGATTCATTTATGCAAGAGCAAAATTGAAATTTTTACACATTTCAAAAATTGACGATGTTATTTTCGTATTTATTTATTTATAGGTTCACATTTAAATATTTTAGGGTTCGAGGGGGGAGCATGGTCCACATGGATCCTCCCGTGAGTACTGACCTTACGTAGACAATGGAAGAGAAATTTTGGAGAACCTTTCTATTAAATTTAGTATTTACATTCACCTTATGCTCAGATAGATTAAACCGTTCATTGACAAATCGTGAACTTTTCGTTTAATAGATAATATTTGGTTTTAGACGACGGGAGAACATTGGTCGAATTTCCTTTCTTGCTCTTTTGAGAGAATATATACTTCTACAATAGCAATCGCGTTCGGAAACCGTGAAAAAAAATGACTTGGTTTTCAAAGGCAGACAAGCTTGGTAGTCTAGCTTGCTCACGATCAAAGTGACTCACTCACGCTATTCAAGGCCGCTTCTTTTCGCAAAACACTGTGGTTCGATGCACAGTGTCTGCACCCAGCACGTTACAAGTGACCAGAGTCGAATTTTAAAGAGAATCTGAAGAATGGTAGATTTCATCAGAGGCGGCTAGGTAGGCACCAGCTCAACATGCAATAGTTTAAGTGATAATTCCTGACAAACAAAAAACCGTATTGAATAATTATTGGGATGGTAATACGTGTATCCGCTCCTTTTTAACAATGTAAGCTCGAAAACAATCTGTATTCCATTTATTTATATTGGCAACTTGGTCAACCGGAGGTTATTTTATCGCCTTCGATGATCGAATTGCCTGATCGATTATTTTTTGTTTACCCAGGAACATGCCCCATAGAAGATTTCCGAGACCGGGTTACGCTACTCACTCGTAGCTCCCCAATTTCTTCACGATGGTGGGTTTCTACCGGTCCCATACACAGGCCGAGAACCTAGAGAGTGAGCATAGGCGGACTCGAATCCATGCCGTCCTGCAGTCCGAGTCCAAAGCACAGCTCCTTTGACCGCACGGTCACGGAGGAGGACTTCTCTTATCTTACCTTTGGCTAATCGCGACGATGAGGATGAATTATGAATAGAAAAATAAAGGTCACGCACAAAGTAGAGGACGATCTTCAACCTCTTGGGATGACGAGTTTAAGCCCTTAATATGAGGATTTCAACCTTAGACGACCCCAATTTCAAAATTATAAACAAAATGCCTAACTAACTAACTAACTCCCTAGCCTTCTTAAACCCGAAGGTTCATGGCTGCAGCAACACAGGCCTTCCATCTTTCCCTATCTTGAGCAAGTTCTATATACTCTTTTCCATCCCTACCGATTTCCCTTAGGTCCATCTCAACGTTGTCCCTCCATCTTCGTCTTGGCCTTCCTACAGGTCTCTTACCATCAGGTTTCCCAACAAGAATCCTGTAAACTCCTCTTTTCTCTCCCATTCGTGCCACATGGCCTGCCCACCTAAGTCTTCTTGATTTAATTATTCTAATAATATCTGGACATGAGTACAAATTATGTAGTTCTAAATTATGTAACCTTCTCCACTCACCTGTCTCCTCATCCCTTTTAGGTCCAAAAATTTTCCTAAGGATCTTATTTTCAAATACTCTCAATTTATGTTCCTCTTTCAATGTAAGGGACCAAGTTTCACATCCATATAATACTACAGGCAAAATTACTGTTTTGTATATTTTAACTTTTAGTTTCTTAGATATTAAACGAGAAGACAAAAGTTTATGAAGAGAGAAGTAACATGCATTTCCTGAATTAAGCCTACTTTTTATTTCCTCTTTAATATAATTTTCATTTGTTAATATTACTCCTAAGTATTTGAATTTGGAAACTGGTTCAAACGAGTTGTTATCAATAATTAGATTTTGATTATTACCTGACACTTGGTTTCGGCCTGTAAGCATATATTTAGTTTTCTCTTTGTTAACTTCCAAACCTATCTCTTTAGCAGTTTTGAAAAATATTTTAGCATTATTCTTAATTGTATTCACATCATCCCCCAGTAAGTCTATATCATCTGCATATGCTAACAACTGAGTCACACCATTTAATTTTAGTCCTTCGTTAGTTTCTTTTACTTTCCTAACAGCATATTCTAAGGCAAAATTAAAGAGCAATGGAGATAATGCATCTCCTTGTTTTAACCCATCATGAATTGTAAATTTGTCAGACATATTAATACCCACACGAATTTTACTTTCTGTTTCACTGGTGCATATTTTTATCATACTAACAAGCTTCTTAGGTATTCCAAACTCGACTAATATATTATATAATTTATCTCTTTTGACCGAATCATATGCTTTTTTGAAATCAATGAATAGCTGATGGACATTTTGATTATATTCCCACTTTTTTTCAAGTGTCTGTCTGATGTGAAAAATTTGATCTGTAGTTGATCTGTTACGTTTAAATCCACATTGATAATCACCTATAATTTCATTAGCATATGGGGTTAGTCTTGTTAAAAGAATGTTAGATAATATTTTATATGTTGTTGAGAGTAGAGAAATTCCACGGTAATTATTGCAGTTCATTTTATCACCTTTCTTAAACACAGGAACAATTATGGATTCTTTCCACTGTTGAGGGATTTCTTCTTTATTCCATATTAAACAAATTAATTTATGAATTTGACATATTAATGAATTTCCACCATATTTAATTAACTCAGCTGGTATTAAATCAATGCCAGGTGCTTTGTTATTCTTTAGCCTTTTAATAGCATCCTTAACTTCAGTCAAGTTAGGTTCTGGAACTAAAGGTTCTGCTGTGTGGACTTCATTTACTTCTGATTTATCTCCTACATGGACATTTAAAAGGTCATTAAAGTAGTTCTTCCATCTATTTAGAATATCGCTTGGGTCAGCTAGAAAATCACCGTCTTTATCTTTTATCAAGTTTACTTTAGGTTGCCACCCCTTTCTAAACTCATTTACACCTTTATATAAATCTCTGATATTTTTATTTTTTCTGTTTGTTTCAATTTCGTTAATTTTGCTTTTCAAGTAATCTCTTTTTTTACTTCTAAACGTGCGGTTAACTTCTCGCTTTATTCTATTATAATTGTTTAGATTTGTATCATCAGAGTTATTTAACCACCTAAGTCTAGCCTGATTTCTTATATCTATTAGATTATGACATTCATTATCAAACCATGGCTTACTTTTTCTCGGTTTATGGTATCCTATACTTTCTTTAGCTGCTGATTCTATTGCATTACGTATGTGCTCCCAATTCTTATTTACGTCTGTTTCATTTATATTTTCATCATCATTTAAATCCTGCAAAACATCAAATCTATTTGACAGTTTAATTTGGTAATCTTTCTTAATTCTTTCATCAGTAAACTTTCCTGTATCAAATTTTAGAACTTTTAAATTTTGTTGCTTATGATTTATCACTGAGAGTCTTTCTCTTAATTTAGCAATTACTAAATAATGGTCACTGGCACAGTCAGCACCTCTATGTGTATGAACGTCAATTATACTAGTATGCCTTCTCTTATCAATGAGAATATGATCTATCTGATTATGAGTTTTACCATCTGGAGAAGACCAGGTATATTTATGGATATCTTTATGTTTAAAAGTGGTACTTTTCACAATTAAATTCTTTGAGGTTGCAAAAGTAATCAATCTTATACCATTATCATTACTTAATTCATGAAGACTTTCTTTACCAATTGTGGGTTTAAATGTCTCTTCTTTGCCAATCTGTGCATTACAGTCACCTAACAAAATTTTCATATCATACTGAGAAAATTTATCAAAGACCTGTTCTAACTCTGTATAAAAATCATCTTTAGTATTATCATCTTTATCTTCCGTTGGTGCATGTATGTTTATTAAAATAATTTTACACCACCTACCCTGTAAAACTGCATGTGATATCCTATCATTAATAAATTCTACTGTTTTAAGAGCCGAGATAATTCTATTATTTATGAAAAAGCCTGTTCCAAAATTATGATTTTCAGTACCACCATAGAAAAAAGTATAATTTTTAGTTTTACAATTCCCTTCTCCTGGCCACCTAACTTCCTGGACAGCTACTACATCTAATTTATACTTAACTATCTCATTAACTGTACACTGGAATGCCCCAGGCCGGTAAAGGCTCAGAACATTCCAGGTGCCTAATTTAATATCCTTATTCCTAACGTGGATCTTATCCTTAGTCCAGGGACCTCCCAAAGTAGTCCCCACCCGGAGATCCGAACGGGGGACTATTTTACCTCCGGAATATTTTACCTTGGGAACATCCATGGCCTCATATTGCTGTTTCTTGACATGTCTTTTTACAGTGCAGAGTTGTCAGCTCTACGCCTAACCCCCAATATGAATGGAGGAACTACTACACAAGACGAACACAAACACATTAGACAGCACAACTACTACACAAGACACAAACACATCACAACTATAACACAATATAAACATAAACACACCACAACTACTACATAATATAAACATAAACAAACTACACATCAATTTGTTGAGTGATTGATTTGGTTTATTTTACTTTGCACTTCTGCCTTTGGCTCCGTTTTTCCCTGAACACACCAAAATTGGGAAGATGTGCAAATAGCCATGCAATAGGACAAAAAAAATAAACCAAATGTTACACATAAAAAGTAGTTCCAATTTCAGTATATTATTCAATTTCGCTATTATAAGATTATGTATTATACACAATGAAATAAAAACAGTGGAGACTTGGATTTCGCTATGGCTTTTAAACGATTTGTTTATTCGGTGAAGGATAATTGTGTGCTACAAGCAAGAGCGTCGCGAGATAAAAAATCTCCCCAGTATGCTCTGAAGATAATAATTTACAATAACAAACTGGGCCTCCCAGTGGTATCCTCGTCACCTTGTAATCAAGGGGTCCCGAGTTCGATACCCGGTGGAAGCACATAGTGGTTCGAATCCCACTTTAAACTGTAGGTCCATTCACGATTAACCTTACTGTGCATAAAGTGGATTTAAATACCAAATCAATCAATCAATCATAACAAACTGATTGATTCCTTGAGCCTTAAGTCCACTTTTATGCACAGGGTAAGGCACCCAAAAGTCGCTTCCCTGTAACTATAGTCTCGCAGGCTAACGATGCTCCGGAGTCTGGACCTACAGCCACTATAATCCTCTGTAGAGCTGTGTTGCCCTTCTGTGTGCTATGGGCCCCTTTGCAGCCTCAGATTTTAATACTTAAGGGTATTTTAGTCCTCACAGATAGTATAGCTTTAGATCGGCTTAAGCAATCAATGAATGAATTACTTTTAAAAAAATTTAACAAAGATATATTATTTTCTCTTTAGAGGTCTATCCTCAATTTACTTTTCGTTAATGGGCATATTCCAGTATTGTGCTCATATTGCTTATATATTGCTTAAAACTCAAACAATCTTGAGAGCATACTGGGAAGATTTATTCTCTCGCAACGCTCCCACTTGCAACAAACAATCATCCTTCAGCCTATGTGCTGAAGTGGGCATCATATCAAATTCAATCAATCAATCAATTTTATGCACAGATAAGCTAATTTCGACTAGACCTATAGTGGGGTATGAAGCACTATGTGCCTCCACCGGGTATCGAACCCGGGACCCCTTGATTACAATGTGGCAATACAATATTTAAATTGTAAATCTGTCCCTGTCTTACTACACTGTGAGAAGTGGAACCCTCACCACAGTGCCATTTTCTTTGTTTTTGTTTTCTAACCCCTGGTTACACAACATGATAAGCTGAGCTCGTAATTTCCATATTATTTTGTAAATACTAATAAAAAATTAACCCTGACCTGTTAGTTTGGAAAGTACAGTTCACATTTCTATGAGGAAATACAACGCTGGACGATTCACATTTTCCAGATTCGTAACTCTGATGCGTTATCTCACGTTCTGTCATCATTACACGTTGAAATTACACTTAACCACAGGTCGGGTAACCAAGTCGAAAATATATAATTTACATTCAAGCAAAAGGAAGCAAATGTATGTTTCATAACATCCTTGAAACTACAATGTGTTTGTAGGAATTGTAGCTTTCGTGGCGACGTGATTCGAACAAGTGTTATCGGATTAAAGCCAGGTTAAATCGGCTAGCGGGAGGCTAAGATGCCAAAGAAAAAACATAGATGGCAAAACCCCTCAAAATGTGCCATAAATACCGAAAAGATGCCAGAAACCACCAATGATGAAATAAAACAACAAAGATGCCAGAAACCCCAAAATATGACACATATCCACTAACCCCCCAAAATGCCATAAAAACCCCAAACATGCCATAAGATCCTGAGATTTAACAGTTCTTTATGGATGGTGGTTCAAGTTTCTATTATTTTTGGTTGTTTTTTGTTTTTTCATTATGTATTATCTATACGAGCAGTATTTGCTATTATAGCAGGACTAGTACATTGGTTTCCACAAAAGGTGCCATAAGAAACCCCCGCCATAAGCTTAACAAAATGCCTACTTACACTAAACTTCTCATCAAGGCCAAAATAGTTTGTAACTGTGAAACTACCCCTGAATACAAATTGACATTTTCTTTTCCATGTGAGTAAGAATTCAATGTGTGGCATACAGACATAGATGATACCTTTTGAGAAACAATTAACTGTACCCTGTCCCAGGATCTCTGGAGCAAAGCCGCGCATAGCGGAAGAGAAGTGGGGAGAGGGGATCGAGTGGACAGAGCGAATCAGTGCACGCTGCTGGGAAGGCTGGTAACTGCAGTGGTTTTCCTCCCTCCACGCAATCCCATTCCTCTCTCACGTGTTCATCGCTGCTCAGATACTTTTTTTCATTCACCTGCTCCAGAGATAAGTGGGACAGAGTGTAGTTCGCATACATGTAGCAAGTAACGTATCCCAGAATGAAAATTCCACGTAGTTTTAAAACGTTTGTTTAAGCAATGAATGACTGGAAACGGATCACACATAATTCCCTTGCCAAAATCTAGTGGTCGAAAATTAATTTCAAGACATTTCATATCTATTCACCATATTCCAAGTTATAAGGAACTATTTCGTAGATGTTCATGAAACCGTTATAAAATTACAAATAAAATATATTCACAAGCTTAGATATACCAATACGAAGAAAGAAATTCAGAGTTACATTTCAAATGCATGTGTATAAAGTAATTCTAGAAGTACAGAGCTATATCTGAGTATTTAACTTCTTTTTTGCAGATAACGTTTACAATATTGAGGCGACAGAATAATTAGGAACTGTAGCTCCAAGAAAACAAAGGGCGTAGTGTATTGGTTAGAGTTTTTGAAAGCATTGCGGTCCCACGTTCGATCCTCCATACTAGATGTTCCTTAAAAAAGAATCCCTTCCATTAAACAAGAACATGGTAACATTATTTGTAAGAGCTTGTATAGTGGCTGCATTGTTCTGCATATGAAATTTATAAAAAAAATAATAAACAAATAAATGAATTGACACACGTTCAACGGGATATTTTTATATATAAGATCGTGAATTATGATACTCTAACTATAATTGTGTACTGCTTCAAAGACATGACAAATATTAATGAAATAACTATTTATATGTATGGCAATTCAGGACATACTAATTTTACCCCTTTTCCCACTTGAGTTCAATGCAAGGATACCTCCGCAAATATCGAATGAAAAGTTCTCACCATGTGCAATTCTCCATTAAATGTTTTCGCCGAGTCTTACTACTTTCGCTTTCTTTGTTACAAACAATACTTGTTTGCACGTTACATGCAGGAGAGTTGCATCTACATTTCACATTGGTCAGCTCCTTCTACCTGGCTTAAGGAGCGAAAGCTTGTAGGGTAGTGGCCACCGTTCAGGATTGTCAATCTGATGGTCGTAGGTTCAAACCCTTCCGGTGGCAGAAAATTTTCGTAAGTTTTAGACATATCCTATTGTGTTCATTGTCCACGCCGTGTGAAACGGAATGATTCAGTTTGGAATTAGCGATGGGGGGAGGGGAAATATTGAATTACAAAATCTCAATTTCAACGAACCGAGAAAAATTGAATAATTCTTATAAATATTAAAAATTACGTTCATTTTTTTAGTGGTGTAATCGCAGGTAAAATCAAAGATCTTACATGGAAGATTTTAATTTGCTCTGAACTCAGCCAAAAGGCATTTCGTACCGATCTAATATATTCTCCAATACATTTCAAAATGTTATTGAATGTTTCATGTCGATAATTTGACCAATGCATCCATTCTTGACGCTCAGACGATATTTTCTGCAACTACCTCTTCTCTCCAGTTCCTTCTCCTTCTTCTGTCCCCTCTTTCTGTTCTGCTTTTATCTCATATCGCCTTCCCTAATTTTCTCGCATCTTATCTCCATCCCACTCTTCTCCACTCCTCTTATCTCCTTTCCTGTCTTAGATTTCCGACTCCACTGCACTCTCTTTTTTCGTTCTTCTCTTTTTCTCTCCTTTACTCTACTCTCCACTTCCCTCTTCTCGTCTTCTCCTCTCCTCTCGTTTTCCTCCTCTTTTCTCTTCTTTGTTCTTTTTCCTCATCTCTCCTAGAATCTTTTTCCATTCTCCTCACTACATCTCCTCTCCTCGTCTATCCCATCTTTCTTCTCTTCTCTACCTTTCCTCTTCTCCTTTCGCTTTCTCTTTCTCCTCTCCTTTGTAACCTTTCGTTTCCTCTCACCTCTTTTCCTTACTGTAGACTCATCAGCGATGAAATACTAGAAACCTATTTTTTCTTTCAGAAATAACTTTGTCATTTGCGATATAATAGTGATATTTTTAATAATTTTATACAATAATAATTGTTTATATTTCTTTCGCGTATTTTATAAATATCTATTGTGCACGTGGCAACCCTGAATTGAGCCTAACTCTGCACGCAACCCACCAACGGCTTGTGTAAATTGGGTTGCCTAGTTTAAAATGTCGTTGTCCTAAAACTTTTGAGAGACACTGTACATGGTGGTAAAGATCTGAAATACTGAGTGTAAAGATAAATACGTTGTGCATCGTACTTAATAATTGAAATATTGTATTCATGTAGATAATAATTAGATATTTTATTCCACTCTCTTCAATTAACATGTATTATTATAACTCGCTTTTTTAACTGTTGTATACACATATAATTTAGCGTTGACACGTTTTATGTTTATTTATATTTCTGCACAATAATATTTCTTATCAAACTGTAAATTTACAAACTCAAAGCAAGAAATGTAAAACACTGTAATTGGGCATTCGCCTGTTGTGTTTAATAATAATAAATAAATAAATATTAAATAAATAAATAAGTAGACAAAGTAAAAAAAGCATAAATCTCGTGAATAAATCATCTAAATATACGAACAAGTGTTCTCGGCCTACGTTAAGTCGACTTAACCTGGTTTGTAACCCGAGAACGCTTGTTCGAATCACGTCGCCAGGAAAACTACATTTCATATCTTCTAAATATAATTAGAATGTATTCAATAAAATATATTCTGAAAAATAATTTTAAAACCAGACACCAGAAATCAATACTTCAGTATTAATGTTAAGAGATCAGTCAACATTAGCACAAGAAGTTATTCCCAAACTGAATGCAGGGTTTCGTGCTGGAGTGGTTTATCACAGCCAGGAATCCGGGGTTCTTTGTTAGTCATTTCATCAGTTTCATCATATCGTCACTCATACTCATCTTCGCAATTAGCCAAAAGTGGCAGAATAGCTACGCGGAATAACGAAAATCAAATCAAGGCATCCATCGCTTCGTGCTCATCAAAGCACCAGCACTTGAGTCTAATGATTAGGGTGGCATTTGACTTGATGAAATATATTACCAACTGCTTATCCATTTTCTCTACTGAATAGTGAATATTTTCGATTCGATACAACGTTTGAAAATTCCTTCTCCAGTTACGGTGCAGATAGTATTCGAAAGAGCGACAGTAAGGCGCAAAGTGGTGTGACCTCAGAATGATCGTGCCGCAGTGGCTACAAATAAGGGTCTAGAAGCGTGGGTTGGCCTCAAATAGAGAGTGGACAATTTTTGAAGTGAAGAATCGCGCAGAGGAAACGAAATAGTTCTCGTGAGGTTATTTTCTTTCGACATAACCCTACATTGGCATAGGTTTGCAAAATACAGCGTGTTCACAAAAACATTCCGTGACTATAAACACATATAGCATCGCTCTCGGTACTCATATTTATATAAAATTGGTGCCATTAGAAACAGAAACTCTTAATTTAATTTAATTTTAATTCTAATACCTAACTACGTACCTCAGAGGCACTCAATGTGTGCTCCTCGTGTCACGCTGCAAACATCAAGGCGATATTCCCTCTCATGCCGCTCGCGTTCCAAAATATCTACAGTGACGGTCCCGATGGCGGCAACGATACGACGTTTCAGATCTTCCAGATCTTGAGGCAGTGGAGGTACGTATACAAGATATTTTATGTGACCCCATAAGAAGACGTCACAGACAGTCAAGCCAGGGGATCTTTGTTTCCGGAGCGCCCAGTCCATCTTCCTTCAAATTTCTAATTTAGAAAATTCCGAACATCGAGATGCCAGTGAGGAGGTGCTCCATCTTGTTGGAAAATAAATTCACTGTGTTCTTCTTCTTCTAATTGTGGAAAAGCCACTCACTGAGGATATCAAGGTAATTCATACCGTTGATAGTGTCCTCGTGAAAGGAAAATGGCCCATACACTTTCAGTTTCGATACGGCATAAAACACATTTACCTTAGGGGAGTCACGTCCAACCTCGAAAACTAAATGTCGATTATGGGTCCCCCAAATCCTAACATTGTGTTTGTTTACATTCCCATTGACGTGGAACGTTTCAACTTTTGCAGTAACTGAAGTTTGTAGGGATGAAACTTCAAACGAGTACGTAGGATTTTGGACACGGAGGTTTTAGGGATGTTTAACTGCAGGTTATCTCTACGCACGGACTTCATAGGGCTACGTACACATGTCTCCCGCACCTGTTCCACAATTTCCACATTGGCAGATGGTCTCCCTGAATGGCCTCTCCTATGATCACATATGCATCTCTACAAAATCTCTGTACCATCTCAGAATCGTCTTGCCAGTAGGTGCCGCATGTCTGAAGGTCCGTCGGAAGGCACGCTGAACTGTCACTACACTCCGTGTGTTATGGTATTCTAGTACATACCAACTACGTTCCTGTGGGTTCGCCATGAATCTCTTAAAAGCTACACAATTCACACTGAACTGAAATGCAAACCTAAACATTCAGTAAACATCAACAGTAACACAATTTGCTTCTAACAACAATGCCATTTACAATAACACATTAACAATTCAAAGATATTTTCCTCTTTTTTCATTCTTTTATTGTTATGCCATCTATTGCTGTAGTTAACACCATCAATTACACATCCGCTAAAATTCTTTGAGCTGTTCTTTCAAATATTATCGGTATAAATTTCGTAATATACATAATCAAACTTTTGTGGTCGTTTATAATCACGGAATGTTTTTGTGGACACGCTGTACACTAATGCGAATGCGATGAGTTAGTGTCGAAAACGAAAACGGGGCATTCCACTGTTACTCGTGGGACAAGTGGACTACATTTTTTATATTAAAGTAACTATTCTACTGATAGTTAAGCAACATTTTTCTTACAGTTTCTGTGCAATGAAATACGAAACTTAGCACTGTTGATTAAACATAACTACCCTTCTTATACTTTCCCAGATTTGTAACTAAAAGGGAACCTCTTCAGTTAATAAGAAATATATATTAATTTCTGTGAATTGTCAAATGGTGAAACATAAATTATTTTAGGCAAAGAGAGAAGGCAGTTGACCTTTGAATATTCTAGTGGAGTTGAGAAGGAAATGTTAGAGTTAAAGGAGAAATTAATTGTGTTTTGGTGTCACGGGTCGGACACAATAGAAAACAAAAGCAAATCAGAAAATTAAAATTAACGAATAATATGTAAAATACCTTCTACTTTATAACTAATTATGTATAATACTTGAACTATTATCCAAAAGATAAAGTTACAGGATTGCATTTAATTTAAAAAAATTGAATTTCAAGGGAACTTTCACATGGAATGCCCCAACCCCAGTGTCTGTGTTTCAAAGTACTCATTAACACCGTCAAACTTTCACAGAGTGTACATTTGATTGACTGGTTGATTTCGTTTACTTTATTTGGATTTTTGCTAATCGCGAAGATGAGTGATGATATGATGAAGTTGATGAAGGGACACTCACAAAGAACACCCATGGCGCCCAGCTGGGATTCGAACCCGAGACTCCTGATGTCGTAGCGCGCTGCTCTGACTATACCAGGGAGGCCGTCCACAAAGCATGTAGAACATCTACGCTGATGACTTTTCTTACTTAATGTTTTGCTAGTTACGGCTAAAAAAAAAAAAAAAAAAAGTACCACCGCGGCCATCGAACTAGTTACGGTTTCGTTCCGATATTACTAGTTCTTAAAAAAACTACATTTAATTCTGTACATATGAAATCATTACGAAGAGATCCATGATTGCCACTGGCATGTATGTTTCTGTCATAAATAATAATTGTATCGAGACCAATAGAATAAAAAACACTATTTATACGGTGCATGATAAATTGAAAATCGATGGTCAAGTAATCGGTTAAGTAATATTTATTGCATTTTTGGCAATTTGTGATATTGTTACACAATAAGATTCCACTATAACGCATCTCCTCATGAAAAAATTAGTATCGGGGGAGCTCATAATATATAGTCATTTCATGTTACAAGTGATTTATACGTAGTACGTACAGTTACTACCAATAAAACTGGTTTATATTATTCGATTTGAAGATTAAAAGGAAAGTAGTAAATCAAATGGTTTACCTACTAGGGTTGGAGGTGATAAGTTCAATCACTGTACAGTCACCGACAATAAAAATGGAACATCTAGATCCTGAAACACTCTCTTTCCTTCAAGGCGTTATGTGTGTTGCCTAACTCCACGGTGCTAGAAATTGCCGTTGAAAATTTGTTATAAAAGTCAATTTATCGCTGTAGAGTTAGGCAAAACAAATAACGCCTTGTAATAAAGAGAGTTATTGAGGATGTGGGTCGCATTTTTATTGTCGGTGATTGTACAATGATTGAACTTATCACCCAACCCTAGCAGGTAAACCATTTGACTTACTACTTTCCTTTTAATCTTCAAATCGAATAATAGCGGGTGTTTCAGAAATAATTGAGGGGTTACCAAAATTGCAAGTATTCAACTTAGTTAATCAAACCAGTCCAGAACGATCGAGGAAAGCAAACAGTTCTTTTTTTTACACCTACAAATGTTGAATGTGTGCACCACGGGTGATAGAGCACACATCGACACGATAGTCTACTTCTTGCCACACTTGCATCAACATGGGCCTGTTGATAATGTCCATCGCAGAGATGATACGCACGCTCCCAGGTAGGAACGTGAACTCACCGCTTAACAAAACATACAGGCACAACCTGTTTCCTTTCCTCGTTCGTTCTGGACTTGTATCATTAACGTATGTTCAATACTTTACTTGCAATAAATTCTTGTAACCCCTCAATTATTTCTGGAACACCCGGTATAAATTGACAGTTTAGAAACCACTTTGTCCAACAATCATGAATGTAGGAAGGGAGGGCAGCAAACAGAAACTTGAATCGTCGAGTGAGAAGAAAATTCTCGTGCAAGTATTTCCTGTTCAAGTATTCCCTGGAAGTGTAGGAACCGTTTTCCTCCAAGGCACTCCCTGGCATCCATTTTTAAGGGAGGCGTGATTCCCGGAAAGGTCAGCTGCAGAACTCTCCGAAACGTGGTAATTCCTTGAGTTTCCTCAGAAAACTCTTGGAATTGTTTTCTTTACATGAGCCGCGGTGGTCTAGCCCTTATCTTCGCAAGCCGATTTCGCTTGAAAAGTCTTCCTTCCCAGCGTATTTTTGGCGCAAAATTTGAAATTCTGCACTGCTGGTAATAAATTCTTTTATCTTGGAAACTACGTGTCCTAGAGGTACGAATCAGGCCTCGTTTTGTTCAGAATAGATCAGGCTATAAGCACAAATTATGAAAATGGCGATTGTGCAGTATTGTTTAGAAAAAGAGGAAGAAGAAAACGAAAAATATTTTTTAAGACATTTGAAATTTCGGGGGGGGGGGGTCGAGGCCAAAGCCGTAACTAGGTGGTTGAAAATTATCCAGGCGTATTGCACCGTATGTGTAGCAGTCTGGTGAAAAAAAATATCTGCTCGTGTTCTATGGACTTTTTCTAATATTATGCAATATGCCTCGTGCATACGGGGGGGAGGCTATATAAAAATACTTCTGACACTCAAAGGTCATGTACAGTCATGTAGCAATAAGAACATGCACTAAAGGACCTGCTGGTAGTCAGAAAACTGACATCTTGCATGACGTTACTTCATGACATACGTCATGGGTCATAGGCTATCCCATGCGGAAAGGAAGGCAAATACCTACATGGAACATGCGTTGTCCCATATGATAAGGAAACGGCTGGTCGGCGTCGACCTCCGTGGCGGAGTCGTTAGCACAGTGCGCTAAGACGTCAGGAATCCCGGGTTCGAATCCCAGTTAAGACATGGATATTTGTGTTCGTCTGTCCTGAATGAGAAAAAAATTCAGATTACATGATATGAGGATGACGTGTGGGGAAGACTGCCGCTTAAGGGTTTCTTGAAAGAAAAAAGTCGGAAGGGCGTCTGACTGCCAATCTGGAAACTTGGGTTCGATTCCCGGGGTGGGTGAGCTAAGGTCGTAATTTTTCCGGCCTTGTCCTCGCCGCATATAGCGGTTCTGGGGCTCGTCCGGCCTCAAATCAATGGGTACCTGTGGTGTAAAGGCCGCCGGAACGTGGTGCTGATCCCATTACCTCTAAAATGGACTAGATCGAAAATGTGTGAGACCCTACCCCCACATCCGCTATTGTGCCTTCATGGCACGGTGCTATATGCACGGTGAACTTCACCTTAAGTTTGTTTTCTTTATTCTATTGCTACAACTTTGCAAGATAAGTTAAGAAATATTGATTCGCTTGTGATAAAATAGAAACTTAAGGTGACAGTTTCTTCTGTTACATTTAAGTTCCATGTTTAAGTTCAATTTATTTATATCATTGGCTCCTAGACGTAGGGCATACACACTGACATACGGAAGAGGGCCTCCCAGAGCGGCTTCTATATTGTGTGACGCGTGGTCAGCGCATAGAGTCCCATCGCCGCTGTTTTCTGGCTTTCGTGACCGGAGCCCACTGCTTCTTCTCTTCAAGTAGCTCTCCAATTGTCCTCACGATTCTAGGTTAACACCGAAATGTTGGAAGCTGGTCCAACGTGAATCGAACCGAGACCGATCGCACCAAAGGCGAGAGCGCTAACCATTTGACTACGCTGAGCCCTTTATTACAAGAGTCAAACGAAAACCTTAAATTCCAATAAAAATTGTAGGGCAGACTGTATGCAGCTCAAATTTACGTGATGTATCAACGACCTCAAATCTGCAACACTAATCAAGTGAGCTTCAAGACGTTATTTTTGTCATCTTAAAGATGGCCCCTCCTATACACACTTGAACCAGTGAAAAGGAATGATTTCTTGCCCTCGGTCAGCCTGAAACTTACAGAAATTTCTCAGCAAATGAAAATTCAATATCTCTGTACATGCTTACCACACCAGAAAGCTTACTGATGGAGGAGAAAATTCGAAAATGGCCTCAGTTCGCAGGCAGATGGGTGGAAAGACCTTCGCAGTGGCTCATAAGTGACTGCACATGGACCCCACAGACTTATTCTTCTTAAGGTATACAGGCATTAACTCAAAGTTGATAATATATGTAGATCAGCAATAGGTCTGTGCTAAAATGCAGCAAAGTTGTGCAATCCTACAAACAGAAATCTACTTGATACGAAACAAAAACTAATTAAGGATTTCATTTGACTCTCCCTCGTATGTACAAGGGGTGAGCAGAAAAACTACTGTCGTTGAATCATTATGGGATAGTGATTAAATACCTGGTACAAAAGGGATCAGATGGTACTGATGCAATAAAGGCGTATGCTGCCAGTATATCTCGAAATCTCTGAACGTAAATAAACACGTTCACTTCCACAATAGAAAAACAAATTCCCTGTGGCCACAATGTTTTATTACGAGAATTAAAAACGTTGAAAGCAATATGTTTCTTGATGATTAGACGAAAAATTGTTATTTTTAATTATTGTATGTGCGTGAGTCATTTGCCACTAGAGTCAGGTAGCGCTAGAATCCATTATTACGCTACACGCCACGTCAGTTATATTTGGCTGACAGCATATTTATTGTTTTTTCTGAGCATTCTATTTTTTCTAGGATTGATTCCTCTGTTATTTGTAACATGACTCTGCCGTATACCATTGCATCGATATCGTTCGAGGAGCTGGAGGAGCATTTCAAGACCAAATGCACAATTTGGAAAAAGTTGAAAACAGTTCATGAGTGAATTTTTTTTTTTTGTTTACTTGTCAGATTTAAGTGAAATTTAAAGGCAAAAATAAATATAAAAGATGTTAATGTATCTACATCTATTCATTTGATCCACACCTTTTAAATGTCGATTTGATTTGTTAATGTCCACAAGCATTGTGTCTTTCTCGTGTGAAGTAAAATGTAGGATAACCATGCACAGAACTATTAAGAAAAATCAAATTCATATTGATAAATTACATAAATAAAATGTTTCATAACATATAATAAATACTGTAATCTGATGTAATCACAGGAGAAATTTCTATTTATGTTTGGTATGTAAAAATCGTAGGTTGAATTTGTTTGGGTAAGAAAGCAAATTTAATTATTTTAGGTACAGCCGTTCTCGTATGTCAACGTGCAACTCAATTATGGCAAAAATAAGAAATAAAATGTGCATTATGTTACATGAGATAATTTTAAAACCAGACTCGCAAACCCCTTGATGGAGATTTCTTAACCATAACCGTAACCCGTGACCAAATTACTACAGAACTGTATATTATGTACTACTGAAAGTATAGTGCCTGTTTGATAGTCATCGTCATTATACATACACACACACACACACGCACACACACACACACACGCACACACACACCACAGACTTCTAGATACCAGACTGGAAACGTAGGCATTTTACATGGGTCAACTTGAAGCCAAAAATTTCAAAGCCAGGAGATACTATCATGGCTGCCAGCATAACTTCATATTTTCATTTGTAACAACTATTTTGAAGATTGTGAGTCTTTGCACCACAAAGGATTGCAATTTTTAAGTTTACTAGGAAGGATATTATTCTACATATTCCACTGCACAAGTGAGAACAAATAATGTTTTCATGCTTTTTAAAATGAATTTGGTCCCACAACATTCAACATAATCTCTTCAGAAATGATATTTCAATGGTTTTAACCTTTGCTGTATTTGGAGCTTTTGTATCAAATCTACTTTGTGCACAAATAGGTTGATTGATTGATGGAGTTGGTGTTTTAAGTCCACTTTATGTACAGTAAGATTAATCAGAACTGGAACTACGGTTTAAAGTTGGATCCGAATCACTATGTGCCTCCACCGGGTATCGCTCCGGGACCCCGTGATTACAAGGCGTCGACGCTACCACTGCTCCATCGGGAAGACCTTGTACACAAATAGGATAATCGGGACTAGCCTTACAGTTTAGAGTAAAATGTGAGCCACTATGACTGATTGAAAATTAGCTTACGTAGTGATGCAACAATTTGGATTATCTAGGCAACAGTGAATGCAAAACATACGAAGATTTGTGTGATTGCTCTAGAAATAAAAAGCAGATGTACAGTCCCTAACAAAAGTTTAAGACCACCTTGTCATGTGTTCTTCAGACAAACAGAAAAAGTACATATGCGAGTGCTTTTCATGAAATAAACACTTTAATACAAAATAGGAATTATTATGTAATATTGAAAGGTACATCAAGATCAAGAAAGTGTAAGGGCATATTAATACACTTATAACTAATAGATGCAACTAAAGGTAGAATTTGTAAAATCATTAAATACTTGGAAACAAACATTTCTCCTGAAATTAGATGAATGAAGTGTGAAATTTTAATAGTCAATAGGTCCACCTTTAAGTTTCAAGCACATTTGCACACGTTTTATCATGCTGCGGACCAATTTCTGACATTCTTGGGGCGTAATTTCATTCCATACTTCGGAGATAATACGGTCCTCGCGTACAGACGTTACCCTGGGGCGGCCGCAGCGTTTAAAAAACTACTGTACCTTGCTGCTTGAATTTGTTTATTGTGTTCGCCACGCAGGTTTTACTCACATTCGATGCGACTGCAATTTCTCTATGAGACCTATTGCATCTGTACATACCAATTATTGCCATTTCACGGCCACGGGCACAGATTTTTTCCCCATTAGCACGTAGCTTGCGATTCAAACGATTACGTGGGAGGAGCGCACGTGAGGTTAGCGCACAGCAAGATTTCGTGGGACTAGCGCATAGGATATCAGATGTTAGTGGGATTAGCGCACAGTATGATTATCAATAAGAACCTTCCCTCGCACTTTTATTTCCAGACTTGGGACTGGGCAACATCAAGGTAGAAAGAATCACAAGATGTTAATAATTTCTTGCCACTGTTACTTGCAATCACCAGACATTTCTTTTTGTTGTCCACTGTCAGGTCAAGCATAAGGAAGCTCGTCCCGTCGGAAAGTCTCAACACATTTTCATCCAAGGAGATTTCGGAACTACCAATCGGATATTGGGTTGTTCCCAGTGTTTTCCTACGTATTTCACACAAAGAGGTTTTTACGTTATCATATTTTGGAATTTCAGTAATTAGTTCATAACCTCTATTTGTCACTTTCCCAAATTCTTGTTTGTAGACGACGTTCACTGGCGTAGACAGTTCCTCCCTTGCTCTTTTCCTGCATACAGTCATGGTTTTTACAACTTCCAACTCTGCAACATTCGGAACACACCGATGAGGTTTTCTTTCCAAAACGTCGTTGTTTAATGTTGTTTTTAGTGATCCCTTGCACTTCATTCGGCGTTCCTTTACACATCTCCAGTAGATAACATTGTCAGTCTTACGGCCAACACGATACTGATGTCCGTCCAGTAAGAGACAAGGTTTACCCTTGGCACTGGTAATAACTTCCATTGCGCCTTCACCTGCAAGGAAAGAAAGAAGAACATTTGAATGTGCGCTTCACCCACGACCTTTTTCTCTCTGTGCGCAGATCACACTGTGCGCTCCTCCCACGTGCGCTTTTCCCACGACACCATTCAAACAGCCTGTTTATTATCAAGCGTAACGAAAACAGGTTTGCACTTGCACAATACTCCTACTCGAGATATGTCTTTCTGCGCCATCTATTGACACACATTTCAACTAATGACTGATAAAATTTGTTCACTCCAGCGCAGTCGCTGAGAAAGATATTGTTATCTGAAGACCTCTCAGTTTTCGCTGTATTTATTTTATTTTGAGAATTTTAGAAAAAAAATATAGAACACGAAAATTTTCTTTTGGATTTTTTTGCGCCAAAACCTTCGTTCATGTTCCACAATACTGGAACAAAATCAGTACTGTCATAACGACGTCGGTTACGTGTATACACGTTCATCTGTACTTCAAAATGCTGGATTTTTCAGTTAAGAAATTTTATTTTCCACTTTCGTATCTCAAGAACTACAAGACGTATACCAATATTTTTTCGGCAATTAATGCCTCACAGACTATATTACTACCATACAATTTCACTCCATATTTCTACCAAAAACTTTCGGTCAGGATTCATTTATATGAAAAAGGTTGGTGGTCTCAAAGTAGGGACTGCAATTTTTAAGAATTTGGTATGTCATAGAGGTTTCTCAAAAGTAGAGGAATTTTTTAAAACTCCTGGCACTGATCATACCGGTTCCATAAGTGGCTGGAATCGAGAACGTATGGAGCGATGCTGACTTCACTCTCCCTATGTGCTTCGTAGTAAGGTATTAAGGACAGAGATTTTGTGCTTTTATTGTTTGCGTACATAAGAGCCTGTAATGCTAGGATATAAAGAATTCGTGATCACAATTGGGAGTAACATTTAAAAGTTTGTTTGAGGACAAAAAGCATCAAGTTTTCGCTTGCATGCCGTACTAAAAATTTCAGAGTTGAAATAGTGGAAGGAACTGTCGGTTAATATTCTCTGAATACATTTTTGCTAATCGCTCTACACTAATCCAAGGGTTTTTTGTTCCATTAAAATTAAAGTCGGAAGCGGCGCTTCGTCACGGCACGGTAGCCGAATCGATCAGGAGGGAGAGGGGAGAGACTTCCTGCTTGAATCCAGTGGGCGGGTGTTGAATGGTTTCTCTCCTACTTTTCTTACGTTAATCACTCCCTCATTCCCGCTGCAACCACTACGAGCGTTGCGTTGAAATGAATGAATGGGGAAAAGATGAATGCTGTGAGATTCTGGAATTAAATCCACAATTCGATATCGCTACTGATGAATTTAAAGGCTTGGAATTGTCGAACTTTGAGCCCTCCACTGTGCTCTCCTCGAAAACAATATTATGTTCGTCTTCACTTGTCGACTTCAAGTTCCCTACATCTGCGCAAATGCCCATAGGTGGGAGGACGATATTCGTTTCAAATTTAGCTGCGAAAATGAAAACATATCTTGATTAAAATCAGGCCATGTCAAAACACGAATCTTAAAACATATGAAATAACTTTCTGCCAATATTTTATTGTGATTATTTCATGTTATACAGGGTTATTCAAAAGTCCTTTAACACCCCTACAAAATCTAAAGTAGTTAGGCTGGACAGGTTCCTATGGGTAACCAACAAGCGGACGTCCGCCATATTGAATCCCACTTAAAAATTTTAAATTGAAAGAGAGTTTTCATTGATTTGCTTTATTTTACTTCGCTCTTTGTGCCACTTTTGGCTAATTTGCGAAGATGGAGATGAGTAATTATATGATGAAATTGATGAATGGACACTCACAAACATCCATGCCCAGGCCGGGATTCGAATCGCGGACACTTAGCACCTAGCACCTAGCTCGACTTTAACACCACAGGGGCCGGTAAATGGGAAGAGGCTGATGTAATATTTATATCATATCAACCTATCCTTAATCAGAAAAAAAATTGTTGGTGACTGTATGATTGTAACAAATGTCACATTTTTCAGGTGTGAGAAAAAGGTGCCAGAATGCTCTTTCATTGCTCCCTCATCGGACACATGGCAGGCATTTTACCCATTCAAAAATATTTATTTTGGATCTGTAAAATATTTATATTATGACAAGTGCGATTGTAGGATAATATGTTCAAAATTTATTTAATGTTGAAACTACAAAATGCATAATACGTTCATAATATTTTTCCGAAATAACATCATGAAATTATTTCAGTTTACAGAATGGTAGAAAAGTATAATTTTAGCATTGTTGGTAAGAAATATTTTCGCCTACTTGTTGTTCCTCTTTCTTTTTCAAGTCGCATTGCAACATTTCAGTTCAGATAACATCAGGTCGTGCTCGGAAAATTATTTCACGCGGCGAGTTGTATAGTGAAGGTTAGTTCTTTTGTTAATACACACATCAAGGGATTTCGGGTTCGATTCCTGTTGGAGGCACAAGTGATTCGGATACCACTAGGTCTAGTCCCAATTAGCCTTCCTGTGCATAAAGTGAACTTAAAACCAAACTGAAACAAACGCAATAAGATAGATACAAAACGATAAGTAGGTTAGGTAGGTAAGTCTCGTGTACGATAAATTTTGAATATTTTATTTCATCTGAGCATTGATTGAATAACACAGGCAGATGTCAGTCACACCTGGCACTCCCCTCTGACACGACCAATGTTGCTAGTACACCTCGTATTTTTTTAAAAAATGTGTGTCTTATGAATATATCTTAATTAATCCCATAAATCGTCCAGTAACGCTTAAAATGGGTAAAAATTTATCGCTCTTTCATCAATTCAATAAATACCCACAGACACCATAGATGCACATGAAATATTATTGCAAGCTACTCCATAGCTGTCTTTCATCCATGTTCTTCGTTACTTCTTGCAAGAACTTTTCACACCTTAGTATTTTTTTCCCATGCTGAACGTTCATGTAGAGAATCATTTTCTTGTTTAATGTTTTTAAAAAATTCACCCATGCAAGGTTCATGTCTCTGTCTTGTTTTGTACAACATTTACGTACGTACATTCAAAGTCTCCATTGAGTGACCAAATTTTCTGAAACGAAAAGCAGGACATCCATGGATGCGTACGGGGAGGGGGTGAGGGTTGCAGCTATAACTAAAATAGCACTTCAAGTGCACAACCCTCTCTTTGTCAAAGGAAAAGTCATGCTGCTTGTGTCCTGACATATAACACAATTTAATCTGTTTTCTTCTTTATTTGATTTGATTGTTGTTTAACGTCTCTTTTCTGTCACTTTTGGCTAATTGCGAAAATGTTGATGAGTGATGATATGATTAAATTCATGAATGGACACCCGCAAAGAAAATCCATGACCAGGCTGGGATTTGATCCAAACAGATTAACCTTCCTATCTGTCTACTTCTTACTGTTTTCTTTGGGGAGTTCCTTACTTTCTTACCATAAAACAACCAAACATTGGGAAATAATCTTAAAATATTAATCAATGCTGAGAATTGTATTTGTCCCTTGCCGCAGCTGTAGTAATCATCTCATCAATGCATCAAACATGCAAATCCCCCGAATTGGGCTATTTTCAATTGTCAAAACGCGCCTGCATATACTTTTAGTCATCACTCGGTACCTTTCATATCATATCATGAACAGACTGCAAGCAATATCTGCTTATAAGCAATAAATATAAGCTTCACAATAAGACTATAACGCGAGCGAATCAAGTGTGGAAATTTTTAGATGTACAAGTATTTCTATGCAAACTAACAATAGCCTCTTATTAATTTAAAAGGTACTAACAGTTTCACAGAGTTAAACAATTCGTCTGGATGTTTTACAGGATATTTCACAGGACGCTGTTGAAAAATAGGACATATTTGGTTTTCTGGAGTAGCATCGCAGACAGCAGGAAAGGACTGTCCTGCGAATATCAGGACGTCTGGTCACCCTACGGTTGCGCAACTTTTCGAACACCTTGTAGTATATTTGTGATTGCCTCTTCCTCATTTTCGTCTTATCACCATTCATCCTCATCTTCGAAATTAGCAGAAACATGATGGAAAATTAAATAAATAAATCAAAGCAAGGATGATATTGTCTTTTTTACTTCATAGCTCAATTCGACTGTAACTTATTTCCGTATGCTTACACTGTATGACTACATCCTTGGAGTGTAACACGCATTACATGTTTTTGACCTGACTTCAACAAGCTTTGTTCGTTTCTAATTTCCAGACATATTGCGATTGTGGTAAAATTAAGTAAAAATTAAGCAAGTCAGTTTCTTTGGTATACTTTCACAGAAGCCTGCTATAATGTTAATTAGTATTTGATGTAGTGGGTAAAACATGCGTGCCTGTTTAAGTTGTTTTTTTTTAACCATCGTACAACCTAAATTTTATTCAGCACCACTCAGCACCCTAGATGATAAACTCTGCCGCTGCTGCTACCCCACGCGGAACTCCTAAGGTCATTTGAGAAGGTACTGTAGATATCCTCCCTTTAATGGGGATGAAGGGTAATATGATGAAAGAGACAATCACATACACATATGGATAGCATATGATACAATACAGATCTGCAAAATAAAGTCCAGTGTGCAGAAAGTGTCACCCCTTACACCTCCCCTTCTTGTTTCAGAATATTAATACTGAAGGGAACACATCGCCATATTTTCTTTCATTGTGTGGGTGTGTTCCAGAAATACAGAACATCTTATGTATTATTGATAAGATTAATGTAGGAATGAGTAATGTAAGAAGTATAGAACCGAACGTGGCGGCCAAAAATGCAATGTTGGTTGGTGGAAGAATGAGCTATTGACAGTTAACTTTGACGGAAGAAGACAAGACTGGCATCTTTTACTATATGTTTTCCTAACTGTCAAGTTGAACCCCCCCCCCCACCCACCCCACCATGACAGAACGAAAATTCAAGCAAGTCGCTGTGTAGAATTTCGTTTATGCCGATTTGTGCCGTTAAAATTTTCGTTTTTACCGTTACCGTTTTCCAGTAATTTGTGTTCAAAGAAGGCGGACATCAAATAACGGAATCTAACTTTATCTATGATTTCTCCGTTTCCGTAATGGTACAAACCGCATAATCCCTTCGCATCATAACACATCGTGTGTACCTGTTTGTACCGCTTGAAATTTGATTTGAACTGTTACCGTTTTCCAGGAATTGCTGTTGAAATAGTGGCTGGTACAAGCAGGTACAAACGATGTGCTACGAAGAGAAGGGGTTACAAGGTTGTTACCATTATGGAAACGGAGAAATCATGAATTAAGTTTGATTCCATGATTTGATATCCGCCATCTTTGAACACAAATTACTGGAAAATGGTTACGGTACAAACGAAAATTTCAACGGTACAAACAGGTACAATCGATGTGCTACGAAGAAAAGGGATTAAACAGTTTGTACCATTACGGAAACGGAGAAATCATGAATTAACTTAGATTCCATGATTTGATGTCTGCCACTTTTTGAACACAAATTGCTGGAAAACGGTAACGGTACAAACAAAAATTTTAACGGCACATACCGGCACAAACGAAATTCTACACAGCGACTTGCTTGAACTTTCGTTCTGTCATGGTGGGGGCAACTTGACAGTTAGGAAGCTTTTAGTAGCTTCAAACCCTCCATTTTTTAATATTAATTACTGAAAAACCGAAATGGCCCAAACGAAAATTTGAACGGCAAAAACCGGCACAAACGAAATACTATCTATTTCATATGTTTCTTGTCATCCAGCATTATGTGGGGGGCAGCCCCCCACATTTGAATTTAATTCTCTCGAAAATCGTTACGGTACAAACGAAAAAAATGTGGCACAATACGGCACAAACGTCAAATATTCCATTTTTTTGTGACGGTACAAAACTGTGGGGGGCTGCGTCAAGTTGCCCCCCCCCCAATTCAATTTACGATTACTCGAGAACCGTAATAGTACAAACGAAAGTAAAAGCGGAACAATTCGGCACAAACGAAGGAGAATCTTACGACATATTTTAATCGTTTTTACCATGTGATCAGTGACGTGCACTGAGGAGTAGCTAGTCTAGCAGAGATAGATCAATCAATCTCACATCTCGAATTATATTCAAATCACAATATTTATTGTCTTGTTAAAGCCACAGTACATATGCAACACTTCCTTTTCCACGCGCTTCTCGTCTATCGGTGTGATCCGCGGGCAAAGCTGGCTGGATACCCTACCTCGCTCTTCTTCCGCCTGACCAGTTTCCAGGTAGAAACGGCCGCCCGAAGGAAGAAGGAAAATTTTTACCTCTACCTTCCTTGTCCCCTCGCCCCCACTGCAATGGTTGAAAGCCCAGGCTTTCAGGTCCCCCAGTCTATCTCCTATAGGACAGATAGGGGATTGGTTTCTCATAGATTTTTTTTATAAATCCTCTAAAGAACTCAGGGTAAAATTTTCTGCAGTACTTATGTTCTCTGTATTTACACAACCTTTTACATGTTGTACAATATGTACATATGTATAATATGGGATGTAGTTTTATTATTTATGAAATGGGAACGCGTTCCGTGCAGACAATAATGTTATGTTTTCTTTATTTATTTTTTAAATATCGAATATATAATGATTAAATTAGAAATATAGGCTCAGGCTCCCTCTCACTCTCGTATTAGTAGTATTTTATTTAAATATACTAATATCTTGGCCTCTAACGGATGTATTTATTTGGGCAAGAGAACGCGCGTTCATATTGTTGTTGGTTTGGTTTATTTTACTTCGCTATTCTGCCACATTTTGTTATCGTGAAAAGGATGAGTGATGATATGATGAAATTGATGAAGGAACCTCATATGAACAATCCAGGTCAGGATTCGAACCCCTGATGAGCGCGCATTCTTGTTACTATGTGTTGTACCCTGCAGTGAATAATGAAATAATGTGGAATGAAAATGTATCTCAGAACTCAAGAAGCCAAATGAATATTAATGAAGAAACTACAAAAATGTGTGTTTTGTTACCTCTTTTTTTGTGTCTGTGCATAAAGTGGACTTAAAACACCAAATCAACCAACCGTGGGGGAGTGGTTATCACAGCACGCTACGACACCAGGAGTTCCGACTTCGAACCCTGACCTGGGCATGGGTGTTCCTTGTGTTTGTCCCTTCATTAATTTTATCGCATCATCTTCGCAATTAACAAAATGTGACAAAAAAGCGACGCTAAGTAACAAAAATGAAATCAAATTATTGATTGGTTGTTTGATTTGGTTTATTTTACTTCGCTTTTCCGCCACTTTTGGTACGATAAAATTGATGAAGGAACACACACAAAGAATACCCATGGCCAAGCCGAGATTCGAACCCAGGATCTCTGGCTTAGTCAAATCAAATCGTTTTTTTATTTTCGAGTGTGGGTGGGGAATACGTGCACTTTTTTTAGTACTCATTCATCATTTTGCAATCTTTTCCTGTTATTGACATTCTTCTTTTTTTTTAGGAATACAGGGCCCTAAAGGGGGGAGGAGTGTGACCCACACCAACTCCCCCCCCTTGAGCACGCCACGGACTGCTACTCCAAGTGTCGACGTCACCGCACGTCACCGAGAATGTGTTATTCTCACTGGAAGAAAAGTTACTGAATTATTAAACAAACATTTCCATAGTAGGTTCATGTATGTATATTCAGTATCAGAAACAGAGAAATGTATATTCCAGTGTTTGGAAGTAACTAGTTACAAGTAACAGTTACTTTTTTGAAGAAATGTAACTGTTACTAGTTTGTTTTAAAATCAAGTAACTGTAACTGTAACAGAGTTACTTTTTTCAGCAGAAGTATCGTTTCAACAGTTACTTTACGACACTAAAGTGTTATTGTGATGTACGTAAGTTACTGACAATCTGTTACTTCTGTTTTTCTCTTCACCATTCATTTGCGTTGCCACAGTTTCCTGTCAGAGCGTTGGAAGCTGTGTTTAGATATAGCCTCAAGCAATACCCTATTCCTGGAACTGCCCAAGTGGCAAGCGTCAAGGCTTCACCCTGAAGTGATGGTCAAGGCATAGATAAAAGAACCAAGGGGTCAAGGACAACCTCTCCTCATTCCTTTTCTCTTCTCTGTCCATGGAATTTGGTAGAAAATAGTTTCACAATGAATGAGAGAGTTGTCATGGTGACACGGATTCGGTTATCCACAGCAGAACGTCTGTTTGCATGAATTAGTGGAATCAGTGGCGGCGATTGGGTTCCAAAACGAGAGTGCAGTTGTCAAAACTGAGGGGGGGGGGGGAAGGATAGTTTACTTTCACTTGGTACGTAAGGTTTAGCATAGTGCGGGGGCAAAAGTGGCAATAAGTGGGGGCAACTTCCCCTCCCCCTAATCGCCGCCACTGAGTGGAATAATAATAGTACGTGGAAGATAGCCTACATGGATTTTTTTTTCGCGAGCGCAGTGGTCCTTTACGAAATATTTTTTTAAGAACAGTGGAATAATTGCACCACTCATGTGGCAAACCAGCGAAGAGGAAGAGCCTGGCCATCACACACGCTTGTTAATGCAATCTTCTGCAGGAGGGCTGGAGGGATAAGTCTGGAATGTAATTGTTGGCTTCATAGATAACGCGCAAGCACTTGAAATTTATTTTTCCATGTCACACTCTTTATATGCCTCACCACACACCCCTCCCGTGAAAATATAATTTCATAGCGTTTAAGTTGTTGATATTTAATAAAACAGTAAATATGTAGCTTCATTCGTAGCAACAGTATGGCACTTGTTTATTTCCTTTTCTGTACTCACAACGGGTAACAAAAATTGAACGAACTAACGAGAAATATTGAACCAAATAGAATTTATTTCTCCTGACACAAACAGCGCATATAAAACTGATAAATTCGTACTTCATTGTAATTATTCGAGACTTTTGTGAGGAAGGGGAAGGGGAGGGAGGCGTCTGAACCCTTGTTTGCTTGTGCCATTCAAGAAACTTACTTGCCTGAGAAGGGGGTGTGGTGTTTCCTAGTTATTGTATCACTACATTTCAAGAGACCATTTTGCTTATTGATTCATTGCTTCCTTTATTGTTTACATGTGTGCAGATATCGCTACAAAAATTACCATCATTAATAACAAATAAGAACCAATTATTACCCACACATATTTGATCATTCACTAAAGCTCAGAAAAATATAGTGGCATCAATGCTTTTTTGTTTATATAAATGCAGGTATGTTGTTGTATTAATAATAAAAATTACCATAATTGTTATAGGCTTAATTGTCATGTCGGTATACACATCCTAAGTAAATGGGGGAAAGGGGGTGACAGGCCCACCAATGGAATTTTGCCTCTTACGTATGTTTGTAGCCTCTTTGACTTTATGAGCAGAAGTAATACAGAATTTGGCCTGGCCATGAGTATTTTGTGAGTAACCCTTCATCAATTTTATCATTCATCACTCATCGTCGTGATTAGCGAAAAAATGGCAGAAAAGCTACGTATAATAACCTAATTCAATCATGTGTGTTTGTGACAGAGAGAGAGAGGGGGAGAGAGAGAGAGAGAGAGAAGAGAGATAGTTAGAGATAGATAGATATATAGAGATAGATAGACAGAGAGAGGGAGAGAGTGAGAGTGAGTAACGGTATGTTAGGTTGTATAAAATCATTATTTCATGCTATTTCCATAGAGTTAGTAGAATTCCCCTCCCCACTGCAAATTTCTAAAATACAATAGGGTCATTCCATGTCAAGTGAACCAAATTTTGGTCAATTTTGAACGTGACCATCTCTGATTTTATTCATACTTAGTTGTTATGAAGTACCACCTAAGGTAGGAAAAACTACAAAATTGCAGATTTGTATCTGTTGTAGTTCTCCAGTTAGAACCCTCTGAAATATGGGAAAAAGCACAATTTTCGGCACACATGCAATCACGAAAAAACTCATAAATCAAGCTAGAATTGACGTAGAAGATTGCGATAAGAACAAAATTGTTGCTTTTGCTATGAGTTTTAATTAGATATATCACATGACTACTATTCTTTTTTTAAAAATTGCAAGGTCATTCAAACTTTTTTTGAAAATAGAATTTTTCAAAACCCTATATTTTTAAAATTTTTAGAAAATGTACATACAAACATACATATTTCAACATCAAGTCTTAGAAGTTTTTTTATGGCATCGCAATGGGGTTTTCGACATGTATAAACAAATACTATACACTAGGTAAGACCATATGACACGGGAATATTGCAATTTATATTCCATTCCTTTCTAAAGGGACTATGTTGTTTACCAAATTGGCCAAATGGTGAAATAATTTATATGTAGGAAAAGAGCGTAACTTAGGGTCTCGCTTCTTTTGGAGGGAGGACAAGTTTTTAACAAATATTTGTTTAAAAAATTTAAAAAAAATATTTAAAAAATTTTAAAACATTAAATTTAATATTTAAAATATATTTTAAAACAATTAAAAAATAAAAAGCTTTACAAAATATTGAAGTGTGACTCAAATAAAGATCGGGGATCAAGAGTCACCGGGATGTATCAAATCATAAAGCGAGAGGTTTATGGGTCATAACTAGTGCAAAAGGGGACCTGCCCTGGTCGTGAAGGAAAAGATGAGCTATAATTCAGTGAGAATGCTCTCTCCACACGATCATACCTGCCCGAATTTCCTGTAGAGTCCTGTCCTAGAGAAAGATGCATGCTGTGTCCATAACGTGTCAGAGTCCGTACTTCGACTCGGACCAACTTGTCCTCCGTTATCCCGCGCCGAGTGTATCGAAGAAGTATCTGATGAGTAAAACTGTGAGCGAATGAGAGCGATGTCCTTCTGGACTTCGCATTTATATTCAGCCGGACTAGAGCTTAGGATAGCTATGAGTGAAATATTATGACCAACCGCAGTCTGAAAGCATGCCACAATAAGAGTTAACTAGGGAATGCAAGTCTGAACATGTTCAAACAAGTACATGCTTGCTGTTTCCATCAGCCAGCATTCAGTTGTGCCTTGACTCTCCTGCAGTGAAGTGCCCTTTGCACAGATTACATAAAGACTATGTATTTCTGCAAGTTAAGTAGTGGGTTCAGTAAAAGGGTTATTGTTACTGATATTAGACATTGTGTGTGTGTTGTTATTCTCCAGTATGACTGAGAAAGTAAGATTTTCTGCTGCAACCCTTTTAAGAAAGACAGACACCAGAGTGTTAAAAGAAGTCTCTGGCCTGTTACTGAATGGATGTGCGACATGTCAGACATCATTGTGGCAGGCATGAAAATTTGTGAAAGTTGTAGGAAACAAATGAAGTTGCAACAGGTTACAAATCGGGAGGCAGATGACTGTTCAGTACCCAGTAGCAGTAGTCCAGGGCCTAGTAATGTTGACGAAGCATTTGTGTCTGTAGATGTCAGTTTAGAGTATTTGAATAACTCTCTAATCTCTAGAAGAATCACCTGTTGCTAAGAGAAAATGCAAATGAAATCATACAGTGATAAAAATATAGGAAAATAAAAAAATGTTTGAGAGAAAAGATACTAACATGCAGAGGAAACTGTGGAAAAGAATGCAGAATGCAATCAGCTAAAACAAGAGTTTCAAGAGGATAATGTAAGTGTGAGTGAAAAATTGCAAACTTTAACAGTACTACCTAAAAGCTGGTCATGCAATAAAGTACAAAGAGAATTTCAGGTGAGCAACAGAATGGCAAGGAAGCGAAAGCATTGGTTAATGATTGATTGATTTATTTTACTTCGCGTTTTGTGCCTCTTGGCTAATTTGCGAAGATGGGGATGAGTGATGAAATGATGAAATTGATGAATTCACATTCACAAACAACCAAGCCCGACCGGGATTCGAACCCGGGACCCTTGGCGTCGCAGCGGGATGTGCTAACCACTCGGCCACAGGGTCGGGCACATTGGTTAATGAAAAGGGTACTTTGGCAACTAATCCTAAACCTGGATAGGTTTTAAATGAAGCTGTCATTCAAAAGGTAATCAGTTTCTACAACAGTGATGCTGTCAGCCATCTTATGCCTGAAAAAAAAGGACTTTGTTTAAATAAAAACCGGTGACTGTAGAATTCATGTTCAAAAGAGGCTAGTGTTGGGCAACTTGAAGGAACTGTATGAGCTGTTCAAAAACGAAAATCCTACTGATAAGATTGGGTTTACAAAATTCGCTGATTTACGACCTAAACATTGTGTCTTGGCAGGTGAAAGTGGTGCCCACACAGTCTGCATTTGCACAACACATCAAAATATAAAACTAATGATACAAGTTCTGAAATTCAAGAAAATTACACTGAACGATGGCACAGCTGTAAGTGACGATAAATCATGTTTAGCACAGATAATGTGTATAGCGCCAGGTACAGCATGCCACCTTAATGAATGTCCTTCGTGTCAAGGTGCAGATAATTTTAAAGATGCAATGCAATACAAGCAATCTGTAATCTGTTGACAGATGTAATTTAGTAACGTCCACTAAAACTGCAGATGAGCTTGTAGAATCTTTTTGTGAACAGTTGTTAGTTTTCTCGAGACATTCTTTTATTGCAAGGACACAAACAGATTATTACAATTACTTGAAGCAGAACATTGAAGAAAATGAAGCTGTGATATGTTTGGACTTTGCGGAAAATTATTAGTTTGTAGTACAAGATGAGGCCCAGTCTTTTCATTGGAACAATGAGCAAGCAACTACTATTTTTCCAATAGCAGTCTACTACAAGGATCACAATAATCTAAAATTCAAATGTATTGTATGTATCTCTGAATGTCTCCAGCATGACACTGTTGCCGTTCATTTATTTCTAAAAATAAAGCTTATCTCTCATCTTAGATTGGTACTGATTAGAGAATTGAAACAAATTTACTACTTCTCAGATGGTTAAACTGCTCAGTTCAAAAACAGGAAAAACTTCTCAAACATTTGCCACCATGTTAACGATTTTGGAGTAGCGGCGGAGTGGCATTTTTATGCTACAGCTCATGGGAAAGGAGTGTGTGATGGTCTAGGCGGTGCTGTGAAAAGACTTGCAGGAAGAGCAAGCCTGCAGCGGCCCTATGATGATCAATTAATTACACCAGCACAGCTGTTTATATGATGTGAGGGAAAAAAACATACAAGCAAGTTTAGGCGTGTTTTTTAAATCGATTTAAATTTTAAAAAATCATCAAAAAAATTTAAAATAAAAATGATGATTTTTGTCTTCCTTGATTTGTATATGTAACGTCGCTTTTCTGCCATTTTTGATTGATGAAGGAAAAAGCTACCAAGCTTTTAAACCTCAAGCCATGGGCGTATTTAATGGGTGGTTCAGTAAAATTACCAGATTACCTGTTCTATCCGCTTGTTCATAAAAATGATTTATTGTATTCTCCTAAATTCGAGACATATAGGACGGAATCCGGATGGGAAGGAAATTACGAAATTCCACACACCAGATGGGACTGCAGACAAAGTGTCTGCAATATCCTTATAGTTTCGGAATTTCTGCAATAAGACACTGCATTGGAACTGTCAAAGTGCAAACAAAACGGGAAAACACCGTAACATTCTCAAGTTGTTTGACACAAGATGAACAGAAAAGTATCCATACTAAGTAGCGTGACTTGTAGAAATGTATTCACTAATTCTAGAAAAGTTACAGACTTTACAATGTACCAGAAGAGAAATATTTCAGCAAGCTCTTCAGTTTCTTCACTGTGGAACTTGTGAGGAGTTTCGAAACGTCTTCAATTGTTTAACCAATGTGTTTTCATGCAGTGCAAGATTGTGTTAGGCACCTCAAAAGGTGGACTGCTTAGTACTGTGAGCATGACAGTATTCTAATAGTAATATTAAAAACTAAGAGAGAGTTCTGAGAACTTTTATGAAATTTAATCCAAAGCAGAGAAAAGACTTAGAGACTATGAACAAAGAAACCTAGAACACCCAGCCGTCAAATCTGAAGGAATAATGCACCAGCTGAGAGCACAAAAGAATATTGCAAGATAAACCTTCCTTGTCTATTCTTTTTAACCATTTTGTAATAGAATTGGACTCACGTTTCTCTGAACACAGTCAACACATTGCAAAATTGCAGCAGCTTATTCCAAAAATGTGAAATGGCTATCCTTCATTCATTTCAACATTTCTGTACTACTTTTGTTCATAAAAACATAAATGTAATGTAAATGCAAAATTCACTTGGTGGGCTTATCAGGCGCCATCATTGAATGCGTGTTATTCGAGACACTCATGCCGGTGACAGGGTACAATTGGCTGGTGCGTATTTAAGGGGGGTTCAACGGGTCCAACCCCCCCCTAGTTGTTCCCACAGGCTATTATTCTTGGTTTCTTCTTCCCTTTTCTCTGTGCATATCTTCTTTATTCGGTCTTCCATGTTCCTTATAAAATTACGCTTAGTTGCATCACCCACATCACTTCTTTTATGGCAGAACACTCCTGCCGAAGATTAATAGCATGTGGGAACAACTAGAAGAGAATGGCTATGAAAAGAAAGACAGACAAGAAGTATGGGCGATGCCACAGAGAAGATATGCAAAGTGCTGTGGAAAGTGGGTATAAGAACTTACAGGAAGGGGGGATGCACTGTTTTAAGTATAGCCAGCAAGAAGAAGGAAGAAAAGAGAGAGGAAGAAGAGGAAGGGGTTATATACGAGGTGAAGTGCAGAGGATGTGAAAGTTTATATATAGGGTACACGAAGAAGAGACTTAAAGACAGGTTAAAGCAACACATGGATGATGTGAGATTGAAGAGAGACAGGAATGCCATATTCAAACACACTAGAGAAACAGGACATGAAGTTGAATGGGATTCGGCTAGGCGAATAGGAAAAGAGAAGAGAGAACTAGTGAGAAAATGGAAGGAGGCCAAAGAAATAGAAAAGAAAGGAGAAAACATCATGGATTGGAATGGAGGACTCAAGATAAAAAGGGAATGGAAGAGTGTGTTAGAGAAAGTTGAAAGGATGAAGAAAAGGAATGAGGGAAAAAGAAGAATGAACAAGGAAGAAAGAAGAGAAAAGAAGGAAACCAGAGGAGGAGGTATTCATCCATATCCTAAAAGGCAGGAGGGGTGGGTGAGTGGTAAGCAGGTGATTCCAGACTCTTGCTAATCTTGACCTGTCAATCACCTGTCAGTGTAGTAGACCCATTAGTCAACTATCAAGAGGTGATATGTTTAATTCCTTTGGAGAAATCTTCCAAGATAAGGACTGCCAATTTGATTTGTTGTTGTGTGGCTAGTGACCCTGCTATGTGTATGTAATCTTTCTGTGTGTAGTATATTTCATCATTTTAGTTTAGTTCTTCGTCTGAGGAAGACCCTGATATAGGGTTGAAACTTTACCTGTTAAGTGTTTTTTTTATCTTAATAAACTGCCTTGGTCAGCAACTTAGTGTTTTTGATCTGTGTATGGACAATCTCTGCTGTCATTCTTCCTTTGCCTAATGTGCCGAGAGTAGTGACTTGTGAATGTTTGTATCTGTGAATGGAAATAAAGTGTTCTATAGAATTTTTAACTGGAGAGGACTGTCATAAATACACGTTTGGTAAGGTTTCCACAGACCTAATTAATCTTAACGAACTCAGTAAAAATGATAAAACACTTCTTAGGTCAAGACTACAGGTGGGTGTCTTGGAGACAATATGCAAATACCATTGAAAATAGTTTTTTACATGGTAAAGTATGTTGTAATCTTCAGAAGTATCACTTAAAGAAAAAGTTAAGGGAATTTTTTAAATCAATTTGCATCATATGGTAAGGCAAAAACGTGTCTAGTAAGCCTTATACCAGTTAAATCAATATGCCTGGCATGTTGGAGTAAAATAAATTTTCATATCTGGAGAAAGTGACTCACTTAAATGCCAGAATGGAAATGATGTCTTTGAGCCAACCTAAGCAAAACTAAAAGGAAATGGATGAAGTACGTTCTGTTTTTGATGTATCTCCTGTTTCAAAACTGAGGAAGCTGATTGCAGAAAAACAATAAAGTGATCTTGCTCGAAAAACTATTCACATCTTACAAGGAGTGCAAAGGAAACTGGAAAGTTGTTTTTTACAAAGTATTAGAACTGAAGAAAAGGAAGACAAGTGTGACAATCCTTTGCGTGGCCAGTACGTCATACAATGGAAATTGTAAGAAGAAAAATGTAAATTAGCGAAAACTAATGTTGAAAAGGTCAGAATCATCAGTTTGATTGCTACCACTTGGTCAAGAAAAAATATATGAAGGTTTCTAATAATTTACTTAGGAACTTAGTGAACGAACAAAGAGAATGAATAGGAAATTAGAGCTGACAACACCAACTGGTCGTGGGTACCTAATAAATCAAACCTTTTGCAATGAGATTTCGCAGATTTCTAATTGTCATACCTTGTAATTTCAATTTCTGGTAAGTCAAGTATTAAAACCTTATGTTACTAAATTTAAAAAAGAAAAAGAAAAGACTTCGTTATTCTAAGTATGGGATGTACAGGGAGATTATTTCAGACCGTCGGCATCTTCATGCAACGGGTGCCGGCAAATTGCGTTATAGCAAGTCCGTAACAGAAACCGCTTGTTTTGTAATGTTTCCACTTTTCACAATTACAGTTACAATTACAATTGAATAAGCACGTACCTTTTCGCAAGGATGCTGGAAAAGGTGTCCTCCTAAATACAAATATTTCTGGCACCTTAGTTCTGACATCTAATCTTAGATTAGACATCGCTACTTTATCCTCAGTTGACAGAAAGGGAAGACAGCATCCCGGCTCATAAAGCACACCGAAAGCGTAAAATAATATTTAAAAGTAATGATAATAATGATCACTAACCTTCTGTGTTATAAGAGATGTTGAAAATGACCTCCTTCAACAGCAATACAACACGTTTCTTAGGTTCAAGAGATCCTGTCTCTCGTAATTGCCTGACCACTTTTCTGCAAGAATTCGTTTTTCCGTAATTATCGTACATAAAAACTCTTTGTTCAAGAGTATATTTGTTTAGCGGCATAACTAATAACAGACAATAAAGCACTAGCACTGAATAGCACACGAACTAAATAACACAGTATAAACAACACGCGTACTGATAAACGCAAACAGAAGTGAACATGACCGTATTACACTCACTACGTCTGGTAGCCGACAGTGTTGCTAACCTTTTTTCGGCAATGTCCCTACAGACGTTATCAAAATGTCCCTACAACTGACCAAATGTCCCTACGCCAAGTAAAGCGACAAAAAAAAACACCTCATGAGCATGCAAAACAGAAGATAAAATATACACATTTACTTACCAAATCCTTCTGCTCGTTGCTTCCACAATTAATAAAGGAGCTAATTTACAATACCCCTCCCCGATTTTTGTAATATTTCGCATACTCACTAATTGAGGCCTCCTAATCACGAATTTGAAGTTAAAATTTGGGGGTCATATGTAGAAATTGCAAAATAAGTTAAATTGAGTGGTCCGCGGTCGGCACGATTGCTCATTATTTACTGGAAGATTTTGTGTTTCCAATACTTAAAAAACGAAATATACATTCCTGATATTACTACGACCCCAAATTTTAACCATGCTTGCCTATCATAACCTAACCTAACCTTACTTGAATGGTTCCTGGGGCTATCCGACAATGGTTTGTGGGGCTAAGCGTGCATGGTTTTTCAACCCCAAATTTTAACTATGTTTGCCTTGCCTAACCTAACTTAACCTAACCTTACCGAGAATGGTTAGTGTGGCTATCCGTGAATGGTTTTGCGCTAATTGTGATTACGAACCGATAAAAAATATTATTTTCGTAACACTTTAACGGAAAACGTTCATCATCAAAGACGCCATTTTCGTATCCTGCAATTTTACGATCGATGCACTGTTGCCAAACTTACCTGTAATCAAATCAGTCCACTTTCCACATGTTCTTCTACATCGTGATTGTCACTGTCACATGTAAGCACCTTCTTTGGGCAATATACCGAAATCCATAAGTTTATTAATTAGCCAACGGCCATCCTCCTGCACATTCCACCTAACAATCTGTACAACATTAACAACTTTGTTACTGTTCTCTTCCGCCATTCTTACACAATCCATGCTCTCCAAGTATGAAATCGACAGTGTGGCAACGCTGTAGACAGCGTAACTAATTGCGAACGTCAATTGTTCATATCAACAAATATAGAACCCATACTTGTATACGTAGAATCATTGCGACAATTCAAAACTTATTTTACATCTTCTACACGTTAATGAACAATTTTTCCACCTCACCCCAACATGTTAACTTGAGATAAATCATCACGACTAATTATTTCGTGAGTATAAGACGTAGCATAGAAATTACAGAAGGATACGGTTGTAACGTGTAGCAGTGTCCACGTTACAAATATGTATATAAAATTCATATTTTTCTTTGTTTTGTACTTATAATTTTATAAGTTAGTGGTTAATTACCAAGGAATGTGGAACACACCTCGTATATAAACTATACATCCTGATGTTAAATATAAGTTCCAAGAGTTTGTTTCTTTCTGCCAGCAAGCTGAGCTGGAAGTTTGTTATCGGTGACAACAATGCAAGAAAGTAAGATGTAAAATGTAAGTAAAATGTAAGAGCCAGGCAGACTCAACCTTATGAAAACGTTGTCACAGGGAAAAGACGAAAGATTAGGCTGTCTTTCCCACGCTATATCTGTCGTGTCCCTTGGCGGACAATAATTAGACTAATATCATAATAATCCCTGATTCTTTTACTGCAAGACAGTGTATTCAGAATTTAGTTACGTTAAGGTAAAAGAAAGTTATGCCAAGACAAAACCTGTATATAAATAATTTTTGCTTAACATTTTGACGTAAATTTTCTTTCTTTTTCTTTGTTGTCATATCGCGTGGCCGTTGCAGGGAGAGAGGGGAGTTGGAAGAAGCCATACTCCCTGGTCAAATTAAATACTAAGTGTAACAATTAAAATTCTATTGCATATTTATTATTCACAAAAGGGTAAAAATAGTAATTTTTATATGTAGCTAATTATGTTCCTCATTGATATTTAATTAATTTGTATTTTATTGTAATGTAAAATTGATGTTAAGATAAAAGTTGGTAAATCCTTCACGGCACCGAGAATTGCTATATAAGCAGCGAAGCTCGGTGGCCCGTGGCTTTTGTATTCGAACTTCTTATAAATACGGAACTCGTATAACCGCCTTTTCTTTCAACGCTCAAACTTCTGCGTTTACTTCCACTTCGTTATTAGGAATTAGTTCAGTCTGGGATTACCTTAGGACAATTACTTAGCTCTTCTGGTCAGAAGGCTTATGTTCTCTTGGTTCTATGCTCCTGGTCAGGAGATATAATTGAGAGGGTTGTGATTGTCTTGAGATATACCGGAATTCGGGATCGGCCGATAGACTGTTGGTAGTCAACGTTTGTGACCCTGGTCAGGGTACACCTTTTCTTATTCTGTGGTCACGGATTAATTTTCGGTTCTCTGGTCAGAGGCTGAAAAGAGAAAATTAAGTTGGATACTTAACTGGATATCGACAGAACCTAGTGGGAAGAAGGATTGTCGATTGCTTATAGAATCTTGGTCAAGATCTATAAGTAGATTGAGAACCTTTGACCCAGAATTACGAGGGACCTTACATCGAGGACTGAAGCAGCCGGATTAACCCGAACCTTGAGTCGAGGAGACTCAAGCCCCGAAGAGATACTGAGCGTGAAGCTGAGGCTCAATAGACCCATCAAACCAAGTACGATCTAGGACTGATCGTAACACGGTATTGTAAATTCTTGCCTTAATGAATAATAGGCGTGTGCAGGACAGAATTTTTTGGGTCGGGACGGGAATTTTTTTAAATCCCGACATTCGGGACGGGAAAGTTTGCAATTTCCCGACCAAGACGGAAAATTTTTGGGACGAACAATGTTCGAAATTTCCCGAAGCTCTGGAAATCTCGAATTCTATTTCACTTTAAGTGATTGTTTTTGCATTTTTAGAATAAAACCTTACAATTTCCGACAAGTTCCAGAAACTTACAATGCAGAAAACGTCCAGAATTAACGACTTTTTAAAGTGACCATTCGGTATTTTCCGACTGCTCGGGATCCGAAAAGTCGGGAAGTTATTTCCCGAAGTTGGGATCGGGATCGGGACGGGAAATTTTTTTCCCGATCCCGGTCCTGACTTTTCGCGATCCCGCACACCCCTAATGAATAACGTTGAGTCATTTACTGTTGATTATGTTATTTGAAGTCATACATGCTGCTGCTGTGAAGAGATAGATGTTGGTTAGTGATGCTGTATCTCCTGCAGTCTTTAACAATTCTGGTCCCATTCTATTTCTCTTTTTTGTTTTTGCATCACTTAACATTGAAAGTATTCTTTCCATTTCCGCGTTAGAATGTCGCAATGTTAGCACTATTTTCGCGAGAGTGGAAATGTTTTCAAAAATAACTTGCCTTGAAAGTTCTTGGTAACCGATAACATGTTCCAAAATTCTGATGGAGATTTGTTAGTTAGTTCTTTTTTCTCCTCCTCGCTAAAGTATCCAGATAAACTAATCCATTCATTCCAAACCGAGCACGAAGAAAGTGCAACTGACTGGCGAGTAAGCTTTGCACCTTTGCACAATAAAATGTTATTTTCCAAGATTAGAAAAAGTCCCTACATTTTCCCTCATTTGACAAAATCTGTCCCTACGCGGGCGAAATATAGTGAAAAGTACCTATGCGTAGGGACATGTCCCTATGGTTGGCATCACTGGCGACAGGTGTCGCATTCGTGCACTATGAAGCGCCCTCTCACGGCTGACAACTCCCCCGATAAGCTGCCGGCGCTCTCGCGACAACTGAGGATAAAGTAATGATGTCTAATCTAAGATTAGATGTCAGAACTAAGGTGCCAGAAATATTTGTGTTTGGGGGGACACCTTTTCCAGCATCCTTGTAACAAGGTACGTGTTTATTTCAATTGTAATTGTAACTGTAATTGTGAAAAGTGGAAACATTACAAAACAAGCTGTTTCTGTTACGGACTTCCTATAACGCAATTTGCCGGCACCTGTTGCATGAAGATGCCGCCGGGCGGCCGACGGTCTGGCGGTAAACGACTGAAATAACCTCCCTGTAGTTTAACCTTACTTTGCAACGTCAGAAATTAGGTGACACACGTTACCTCATATTGACCAAGATGAGTTGAATCTAAAAGTTGAGATTTTTACTGTTAGTTAGGTTCATGCAGGGCATCCTTTCTGCCAAATTTCAGAATTTTTTCAAGAGGACCCGTCTGAGATATTTAACCCCGAAAACTGTCAAAATTCAATGAACGGCCATGTTTGAGCCCATGCTGTAAAAAAGGGGAGCATTTCTAAGCACTGATATTTTATTTACACCCTGCAGACAGGTCTACACATGAAAAAAAATCAAACGTTAGACTAAATCCCTTCATTGAAAAAATCGGGCTTAAAAGCCAATTTTTTAACTATTGTTACCCCAATTTCGACCATAATTTTCGTACTTACTATGCAATTTTAAGCAAAGCATACTTGATTATCATAGAACGTATACTTCATTAGCTACAAAATGAATTTTGTTTCAGGTCTCTAGCTGAAATGGTTTTTGATATATTAAGGTTTCTGTATACTGCTACATGAGCAAAAAAGCCATGCGCCATGTTGGAAAAATGGCTGCCATAGGAAAACTAAAGCCAATAAATTTTCTTGTACATTGTTTTTGATACCTAGAAACATGTACAAACGTATGTACAAAAAATGATTTTTTTCTAAAATGGTCATGCAACCACCATTGGATTGTTTGGCATGGAATGACCCATCAACAAAGAAGGCATTGATTCTATAACAAAATAGTTTCGTGAATTTTAGTGATAAAGAAAGTGTTAGCCTCCTCCCCCTCAGGTAAGTAAGCTTCCCGTACGGCACGACCAGAGAGCAGGCACGGGTAAGCCAGGGTTAAAACGAGAAACTAACTTTGAAACTAGAAGTCCCCAATTCTTTGAAACTGTTTCCAATCACTCAAGTATTGAGTTTCCATTGAACCGCCGAGATGGCATTCCTCTTGATACGGAGAGGGAAGTTCCAATCAACCGTGTACGTGACTAATCAGTCAGACATTCTACGGAATTCCAACGCTACACAGGTTCCTAAATCTCCATCCCGAAGGCCATTGAAGGCTGGTTCGATCGCTTCATTGAAGTCGAGGAAGGGCATCAACCAGGGAAATGCTTCGTAGAATCTCAACGCACAGAGCAGCTGTTACAGAGTAAGGGGATATCACTAACCTTGAAGAGGTGTCGCTTTAAGTTAGCCTTTGAGAAACTGTGTAATCCGTATGTATGTCTTTAGAAATGTTGTGTATAATATGAATATTATATTGTGTAGCTAATTTAGAATTGCTTACTATTACAACATATATTCTGCGTCAATTAAGGATCTATATAATATCTACCTGAACGTCTATTTTGTGCTAATCACATTTTAATAACTGTCAGAAGAGTAACTTTGAAAGTGAACATGTATTATTCATACTATTGACCTAGCTATAATAGAAAACAATCTAGTAATTCCAGTTCTATAGGGGGTTGTAAATTTAAAAGTGGAAACTATGTGAGGAAGAGGTGATAACGGAGTCCATTAGTGGTGACGTCACAAGCAGACGACGAGCTGGAACTGAGTCTACACAACGAGAGAACGTATTTTCTTTATATCCAATTCAATGCTATTTTCCTTCGGAAAGGATAGCTTTAATTATTGCGACAGCAGTTATGAAACAAAATTATGATGCGTATCGTACATCGATGTAAAGATGAGATTTCGGAGAATACGACTATATATCACACATACCTTACAGAGAATAAAATAAGGTAAAGAATAATCGTAAATACTGAAGGACACGATAAACATTTGCCACAAATTAAGAAGATTGATTGATTGATCGAATGATTTGCTTTATTTTACTTACTTTACCTTCTGGCTGAGTGGTTAGCACATCGCGCTACGTCGCCAGGGTTCCGGGTTCAAATCTCGGCCTGGGCATGGATGTTTGTGAGTGTCCATTCATCAATTTCATCATATCATCACTCATCCCCACCTTCGCAAATTAGCCAAAGTGACAAACTAAGAAGACGTCGCCATCAGAATACAACTAGAATTATTGTAATGTTGATACATGCAACAGATAAAGATATGTTTCTTCAGAAAATAAAAGTGATAAGAAATTAACTATATCTCACTTAGGTTACTTGCGTATTTGTTAACCCGTCCTTAACTTTCTACAGGTATATCTTTATCCCAACCCAGGATAACCATACATTATGCCTATGCACCGTACATTAAGTATTCACTATCAGGGATGGCGACAGAGATGTGCGAGGGTGGGAACGCAACCACCCAAAAATTTCTCTCTTCAGCCGAACAAATTCAATAAATATTTACGATTTAAGGAAATGTAAATATTTCAATAAGCGATTACGCTGTGGTCTTCATTTCATGCAGCTTTTACTTGTCGATGCTAGAAATGTTTCCCAACTTTTCATCCCATAACAAGTTTTGCTGTCCTTTGGCGAAACAATTTAATTTAAAATTTTCTTTCAACTTCTCTAACTCTGCCAATGGAAAACGAATTGAACTGCAGGAGCTCTTGAAACAAAGTTGTAATCTAATGAACAATTTTGTGATTAGAAGCAAGATCAGACTTATTAGGTTGTAGTCAGGGCGTCGATTTTATGAGAGGAGCAAAATTATGAGGGAGTATGATAAGAGTAGACCCGGGTTTAAGAAGAACGGCAGCCGTAGTATCTCCATGTGCAAAGGGCCTTCCCGCTGGGAAAAAGTGCTCTGAAAAGGGGATGAAAAAAATGACATACCTGGAATGTGGTAGGCATGTAAAAAATATAACAACAATCTGACGTAGCTTGGGCTAAAATTAAACCTGGGACGGCTCTGGATGTGGCCAGCCCTGGGCCCCCACATACATAAACTAGGACATGGTTGTGATTAAAATAATCTACAAATAAACAAGTAAAAACATGTTCTTCGCATTGCTTCCTGCAGTTACGCACGAGTTTCGACTTTATATTAGACCAAAAACTCAATATGCTGACCAAGGAAGAATTTCTTTTATTTTAAAACATAAACTAAACGTTACATTTCAACCTTCTAGCAAGGTCTTCTTCAGACTCTGTACCAAATACAAATGAAATAAGGTACAAAACAGGAATATATATATATATATATATATATATATATATATATATATATATATATTCCTGTATATACACTACACACACACACACACACACAAATCACTCCCCTCCAGACACAAGAATATTAGAAAGTTGTCTATCTGGAACATTCCGCCGAGTGGTTAGCACATCGCGCTGCGACGCCAAGGGTCCCGGATTCGAATCCCGCTCAGGCTTGGTTGTTTGTGAATGCCATTCATCAATTTCATCATTTCATCACTCATCCCCATCTTCGCAAATTAGCCAAGAGGCACAAAACGCGAAGTAAAATAAACTAAATCAATCAATCAATCAATCTGGAACATCCCTTTCCAGGTGTTCCAGCAGGTGGGCTTCTCCTGTCAACTGTTATTTCACCTGACAGACGATGTAGATAAACATTTCCTTTCATGGGGAACGTGGTTGGGGTCCTTATCTCTCTCTCTCTCTCTCTTTTTCCTTATCCTTCTTTTTCTTCCTTTTTTCTCCTCCTTCACTCGTGCCCTTTCCACTCTTTCTAACACCTTCTCGCATTCTTTGTTTATCTTCAGTCCCACATTCCAGCTAATTGTGTCTTCTTCCCCTTCCTTCTCTATTTCCTTGGCCTTGTAACCACCTTGAAGTGTAACAAATGGTAACTACACTAAATATAGCAGAAGACCCATGAATATATTCCACCAGAGGTCATTGTTGTTTCAATAATTAAAACATGTATTGAACTACATAATTACATAATTGTTCAAAGAAATGTGAAACTATTTCATTAACATTCATTATACGCGTAATGCAAATGCAAATCATGATCCTTATTTAACAAAGGACGACCAAAGTATAATGATTATGACATAACATTGCAACTATTTCTTGTCTCTTACAAACTAATACTAATAGACGAACCAACGTAGTATGTGTGCACTCTTCGGCTGCTCAGGAAGGAAGGCGGAACCTTCTCTCCCCGAGCAGAGAACGTCACGTGATCAAACAAAAGACAATCTAATACACGATAGTACCAGATCTTTATATTTATATTGCCTCGTAACAAGTATGTTACAGCCTCCTTCCATTTTCTCACTAGTACTGTCTTATCCCTTCCTACCTGCTTAGCCTCATCCCACTCTATATCATGTCCTGTTTCTCTCGTGTGCTTAAATATCGCATTTCTCTCTCCCTTAAGCATCCTTACGTTCTTTCAACCTGTCTTTCAGCCTCTTTTTTGTTTCTCCTATGTACACACTCTGACATTCTTTACATTTTACTTCGTAAATAATCCCTTCCTCTTCCTCTTCTCTGTTTTCCTTTTCCTTGTTTGCATTCTTCGCTATTCTTAAGATGCTTCGTTCCTGTAAGTGGTTTATATTGGAATACCGTTATATAGGTGCTTGGATAGTTTTACGTCTCCTTTCTAAATTTCATCACAATTTTATGTAAAATGTAAACCTCGTCTTCAAACAACAATATGGCATGGTATTCAATTTTCATATTCACTAATTAATAAGAAGCCATTGCAATAATCACTGCCACACCGAGGTGACGTATTTAATTATTGAGTTGATAATAGTGGCAAACCGTATTTATAAGTTCATATTCTATACATATTTGTTTCCTGCCAAAATGCAATAAAATGTGATTTTCTTGTACAAAACTTGCATTTGATTAAAATGTGAAAGGGATGGAACGGAAAACTTCAGTCAAGGCCTTCAGAGACTTATAATGGGCACGATCGGAAGCGATAGGAAACATCAAAGATACAGGTGAAGACATCGAATGGTAGCTGAAGTAAAACAAAAATAGGCGCAAAATATCCAGAACAGGTTTTTGTTTGTTTATTAAATCCACTTTATGCTCAGACAAGCTAATTGGGACTGCACATACAGTTTAAAGTGGGATCCGAACCCAGCGCCCCTTCATTACAAGGTGACAGCGTTACCAAATGCCATTGGGGAGCAAATATCCAGAAAAAGCTATGCGAACCATATCTATTTAAGATAGGGATACACAGTACAGTATTATCATAACTGCCTGAGGATTGCATTGCTTCCATTTGCAGACAGAAATGCAAATGTTTGAGCAGTATCGGTAACCGTGCACATAAAGTTGTCGATTTTCGATCTATCCAAGAACTTCAGGCCTGGTTATGTGTATTCTTTGTGAGTGTCCCTTTACCGTGAGCGTCTTTCATCAATTTCATCTAATCATCATTGTGATTAACCAGAAATGGCAGCGAAGCAACGCCAAGCAACAAAAATACTCGTACATAAACATATTTGAGACCTTTACAGAAAACAACGTCTTTGTTCGCACGGTTATATCTCTTGATTCACTGTAACATTGAAACTACTACTTAACATTTTGAAGTACTATGAGGAAGCTAAACTCAATTTATGGAAAAGAAAGCAGTAACTATTTGAACTGCTTTGTTTTATTTCACGTCGCTTTTCAGCTAATTTTGGCTAATGGCGACAATGGAGGTTGAATGGTGGTTAAATGAAATTGATGAATGCTCATTCATTATAAGAGACACTCCTACAGAGTCAGGATTCGAACCCGTGAACTTCGGTGGCGAGATGTGACGAAGGGACAAACACAAATAAAGCAGTCAAAATAGGAAAAATAAAGAAATTAATTCATAACAAGCTGAAATTTGATATATAACATCCTAGTAACATTAATTAATAACATACCAAAAGTCCACGGCGATCACCTGTACGCTAAGTCCGCCATATTGAAAATAGCGGTCAATGAAAGTTTTTCGAAATAAGGGAACTATAATTCATATCAAGCTGAAATTTGGTGTATAGCTTCTTTGCAACATTAGTAACAACATACCAAGAGTCCCCGTTGATCACCCTGCCGCTAAGCACGCCATATAGAAATATGGCAGATAAATTCCAGATTTCACTAACTAAAGAACTAATTGACAATATCTTGCTGTTGGATATATATCTTTCTTATAACACTACTAACATCTGCAGATCATTGACACGGTAGGTAACGGTACCTTAATGGAAACACGGCGATAATTTCAATATTTCGTATGAGAATTGAATTTGGCAAATGGGTTTGGTATGTAATGTATGGCAATATTCTTTAATATTTGGCCTCATCAGTCAGGCTATTGTTTTCACGTGTCTCGTTCTGTTCATAAACTAAATCAGATTGTCACTATGGCAATGCACACCTGGAGGTAACACACCAGAAATTACATATCTAAATCAGAGAGTTCGTAACTTTGATCGTTGTCATGTTGGTCTGGAATTTAACCGCCATTTTTCAATATGACGAGCTTAGCGGCAGGGTGATCGTCGAGGACTTTTGATATGTTGTTATTAATGATTAATGTTATAAGGAAGCTATCAGTGGCGTGCATACAATGTAAGCTACCGAAGCATTGCTTCAGAATGCAATAACGTAACAATATATTGTCATTATAATCACACGATTATTCAATAATATCTAGATAAAACCGTTCCATTTCTTCGCTACACATAGAACAAATACCAGCCACTGCAGGCCTGCACCGAGGTTGAGCCGAAGCGATCTTCCTCTCGCATCAGTTCAGCAGACAGACAGTTGCGCGCACCTCAAGGTCACGGGCCTTGTGCGTGTATTTCTGCTGTAAACGAAGATGGGCGTTATTCACCGGATGTTTACATTTCTGTGCATCCTTGGCTCTGGCGGGGACTGCACTTCCGGTTTTGAAAAGAATAACATTGAATTCAAAGGGGGTAAAGGCAGTGTCCTCGGAAAATGCGACAATATTTGTGTGGCTTTTGGTTTCAACATGAGATAGGGAACAAACAATTGTTCTCAGGTATCTATGCATTGTTTTCAGACAGACCCGATACGGAAAAATCAAGTGGATTTAGCCAGTAAAGCGAAAATATTGGACACAAACACGAGAGAGTAGGCTCTGCAGTCGGCACTTCATCAAATCAAATGAAAATATTTTACGTGTTTCTAAAATTGTAATCGTCTAACGCACATGTGTTGACTAAATTTAGAAGTTGGAACTATTTATAATCATATTATAACGCATTTGCCCTTTGGTTGTTGATAAGCACGCTCTCCATGGGCGTCGGTAGGTCAGTCGCCCCCTCCTCCCCCCCCCCCCCGCCATGGAAATTTGCATCCTTCTTTTCAATTTACAATAAATCAGGAAGTTTGTTATTTTAGTGTTAATAACAGAAATAAAGTTCACTTGGTTAGTATTCGAACAGAGTAATCAATGTAAAATATGCATTAGATCGAAAAAATGAGTGAAAAATACAGGAACTAGGTTATATTTTCATATTCTACAATTTAATCCAAAGAATAAATATGGTTCCACAGTTTTCAGAATTAGAAAAATTATAATTTTAAATGACGTCAAACAATATACAGTATATACTTTGTGAGTATTTTTTCTAACTTCTAAAGTTCTTTCTTGAACGACACTTGCAAAAGTTAATAACAAAATACAATAACTGTGCATTTCAGTATAGTAACTATGAAATGTAAAAGTATAAATGGAAAATAGTTGTGCTGGATATTCGCTCGGCTTGTGGATCGAATAACATGATAATAATAAACAACAACAATAATAATAAAATTCGAATAAAATGTATTTAATTAGGTATATATTTTAGTGTATAACAATAATTTTAACCCTAGTAATTATTATTATTTCTTTTACTGTTGTAATCAAAGTATTCCAATGTTCATAATTAATGTAAGCTTCATTTCAACCTGGAGAAATCTTTTCAAAAACGAAACAGATGGTAGAAGATCAACATTGCCTTGGAAAATATAAGTATTGTCCCTTATATTTGTATCCAAAAGATCCGGGAAATTGCCAGCCTTTTGTAGGTACCTTTGTTTCTCTACATCACTCAAAAATTTCAAGTGATCCGTTTTGTTTCCGGTCTTTTATAAGAAAATAAGCTCGGTTAGGATCTGTATTCCACTTGTTTACATTGGAAAATCCGCCAAACCGGAAGTTCTTTCCCCGCCATGAATAATCGAATTGTCTGATCGATCATTTTTTGTTTACTCAGGAATAACCACCATACAGAGACAGAGAGTGTATCGAAGTGTTTCAACTCGTATTTTTTCGGTTTTACTTAGTTTACGGGTTTGGTTTGCCGAATGTATATGAAAGTGTGTGAAGGTATCAGATATATCTGATACCTTCACACACTTTCATATACATAGTATAGTATAGTATAGTATAGTATAGTATAGTATAGTATAGTATAGTATAGTATAGTATAGTATCTAGTAATATAGAACAACGTGTACTATAAAAGAGCTTTTGTCCAAGCCGTGTTCTGTCCGTTCTTTCTCAGAAAAAATATGAGATAATTAAAAATGGACGGCCAACACCAGAACTACCGAACTTGGTTCAAAAGACCAGTAAATTCACTAGACATTTCCAGTGTAATATGTATACCAAATGTGACTGGTTAGCCGGTAGCGCTGAGCTAAATGCGGTGTTTTGCTGGTATTGTCTGTTGTTTGGAAGGGATAGAAATACTTCCTGGACCAAAACTGGGTACACGCATTTGGGAAATTTAGTGAAGTCAATAGCCGAGCACGGACTGTCTGTTAACCATCTACGATCGTCTGTAGCTATAGCTGCCTTTCGGGAAAATAGAATAGAAACTTGATGACTAGCTTAAAAATGAAATATCTCTACACAATCAAAAGGTAAGGCGGAACAGGGACATCCTTAAATCCTTAATGCAGTGTGTTTTCTGAGAAAAGAAGAGTTGGCCTTTCGAGGACACGATGAAACAGCAAATTCTATTAATCAGGGCAATTATGTGGGCATACACTGTAGAGTATGATCCTCTTTTAGCGGAGCACTTAAAACCTCTACTGTGTTTAGAGGAATTTTTAATCGAATTCAAAACGACATAATACAAACCGAAGGCAAATAGCACAGTTTTCTATTGTCCTGCGTTCTGTATATGAAGGAGAGATAAAGGAAAGATTCTTGGGGTTCTGTGATATAAGTAGTGACAAACACGCCCAAGCTATTGCAGAACTTATCCGGCACTTCTTATCAGAATTCGGATGTAATGAAAAATTGATTGCACAAACGTTTGACGGCGCGCCGACTATGGCGAGGAATTTGAATCGAGTTCAAGCATTAATCAAAGTCACACATTCTGAAGCCCTAATTTTTTCATTGATATGCCCATGCACTAAACCTCGTTTTGTCTCAAAGTACCAGCCAAATACCGGAGTGTAAAATATTTTTTTAGTTCACTTAATGGACTTGCAGCCTTCTTTTCAAGATCTCCAAAACGTGTTAAATTTTTGGAAAAATATTTGCAACGTCGTCTTCCACACGTCTGTCCAACGCGATGGAATTACTCTCATCAAGATTAGTAAACACTGTGTGCAGGAACAGAACTCAACTTTGTGATGTGTTTAGTGCTATGCTAGAACACCCTCAAGAAATTGAGTCAGATATTTTAGCACCAATTAATGACTTTTTGGCACTTTTGGAAGATTTCAAATTTGTTTTTCTCTTAAACACATTCGACAAAATATTTACCTTCACCGATGTGTTGTACAGTCACGGACACTGTCGGGTTGTAGTGAATACATTGACTTTAAATGAAATCGTTACAACCCAGCAGTGTCCGTGACTGTACAACATCCTTCAGAACCAAGCAAGTGATATTTGCACTGTCAACAGAAAATCCAAGAAACTCGCCGCTCCATAGCCGCATTACGTGACGACTGTGAACGGGTTTTCCAAGAGATCGTGTCTCAAGTAGGAGAGCCTTCGAAGATGAGGAATATAAACTATAAACACATCTATTGCGAAGTGTTTGATAACATTGATAACCACTTGGATTTGAGGTTTCAAGATTATTCTAAATTAAAATTTTTAAATTTGTTGTCACATGAAAACTATGGATAATATTCTAACCAGTTTCCCGAAAAAGCTTTTAAAGTCTCTTAGATGCATGTGGAAAGTTCTTCGACGCCATTCGATTGAAAAATGGGCTCACTGTAGCGTACAGTACTGAAGAGTTTAGAAATAAAACCATGAGTGAACTTGCAAAACTACTGAGCACTAATTCAATGCTATACAAAAGTTTTCAGGAGTTTAATATGTTAGTGTCATTACTGTGTACAATTCCTGTGAGTACGTCTTCAGTAGAAAGGTCTTTTTCAGTGCTGAAGAGAATCAAAAGCTACTCTCGAAATTCTACTGGAGAAGAGAATTATTTCAATTGAAGCTCGCCTACTAGGAGAACTCAGAAACAGTTCTTTGAGGAGGTGGTTACCAAATTTGCTTCCCAGGAGAGAAGGATGGAATTTCAATTCCGTTGATCTTACAGAGGTGATCTACCGAAGTCTCAAGGGTGAGTTGAAATCCAGAAACTAGTTGTTTTTGATAAAATTTTGCTTATAGTAAAATTGATATTAGGTCTAATTATTTCAATATCTAGTCTTTTAATTTAATCTATTATCAGTTGTGATTTTTATCTTTGATATTTATTCTTATAATTTAAACTATTAGCAGCTGTGATTCTTATCAAGGCAAGCCTGCCCCTTGATTTACTATTGTTTACTTAAAAATTATATATTCAGTGCTTCGGCTATCTAAATGGTCACCGCACGCCACTGGAAGCTATGCACCAAATTTCAGCTTGTTATGAATTATAGTTCCTTTATTTCGAGAAAACTTTCATTGTTCACCATTTTCCAATATGGCGGACTTAGCGTACAGATGATGGCCGGGGACTTTTGGTATGTTGTTATTAATGTTACTAGGAAGTTACAGACCAAATTTCAGCTTGTTATGAATTATAGTTCCTTTATTTCGTGAAAACTTACATTGTCCGCCATTTTCCAATATGGCAGACTTAGCGCACGGGTGATCGCGGAGGACTTTTGGTATGTTGTTTTAAATGCTCTAAAGATGCTACATACCAAATTTCAGCTTGTTATGAATTAGTTCCTTTATTTCTAAAATTATCGCCTAAAGTGACTACACTAAAACACAGATCGAAAAGATACAAATTAGTTTCAGGCGATAGAGCCTTATTAGGCTGCAATAATGCAAAGAGGCCACCTCGTACACCATGGGGTAGCTGTGAAAAAGAAGTGAATTACCAGCAGCTACGATTATCAAATCTCAGAGAATTTTTCCTGTCCAAATCATTTTCTACATTGATTTGGTTAAAACTCACTCGCTTTCTACGAAATGTAAACTTTGTCACCTCAATCTCTATGCATGTTTTCATCAAGCCATGTTCAGCATGAGGCAAAGACCAGATCGCTTCAATTTCTAACAAGTTTTCATTCTTGTCCTGGTCTTCCAATCTGTCACAATGTTAAGGGTTTGGAACTTCGCCACGGGGACCGGCTTTCGGCGGAAATAAATAACCCTCATTGGCCGATACTGGCAGTCACACGAAAGACGGAAGTGAAGAGGATAAGTATAAATTGCTGATTCCCCTACGCGCTTGAACGTAGATAAAACAAAGCTAATTTCACAGTGACCTTCATCCCTCTTTTCCAAGAACTCCGAAACTACCTGACCAGGCATTAGTGCGGCTGTAGGTTATCTTACGACCACGATCTTCAAGCAAGAATTGGCAATGAATGGTTTATTTCCTACAGCGTTAACTAAGTAGTTACATGCCTTCATGGACACAAGGAAGGGTGAACGAACTTTTAAAAGGACAAATGTTGAGACGAGCTGTTGCCTTTGCCAGCTCATCTAGTTACTGAAAATCTTTGGTATCTGATGGTATCGGTAAAAGAAAATTCCCATCTTCGCAAATTAGCCACAAGTGGCACAAAAAGCGAAGTAAATTAAGCAAATCAATCAATCAATAATTTCAGCCGAGATTAGATTGGGAATGATGATGTGATGAAATTGATAATGGATACTCCCAAACAACCAATATTTATCAGGAACTTTACTTTTCATCTAATGGACGTACCATTCATTCAATAAATATTCAATTTTTTATTTCTTTGACATTAATTTCATTGCCAGGCCAGGACAGTTGTTTTTACACAAATTTTAGCGGTCTTAACTACACGTAAGCTAGATGATGAATATTTGCTGTTTCATCTCTGATTTTATAGCGTCTTTTTACTATTTATGTAATAACAATATTTTTAGTCAAGAAATAAAGAACGAAATAGGTATTAACGTTGTCTTTCCTCCGTTTCTAAGTCTGTGGTTACATACAACAATACTTCGCACGCATCGGAGAAATTAAGTATTTACATATATTACGAATCGATCAATAATTATATTAACGTATTAAATAGAAACACTTTTATTATTATACGTATTTGAGACACTTGGCTCGGACTGGCTCCCCAAATTATATATTTCTAAATACGTGCCTAGTGATTTGACGAGTTAGTATGACTCTCTAACTAATCTTTTTATTTTATACTGGAATTATACAAGTATGGGCATCGGTATCGGTGAGTATCGGTCATGGTATCGGTATCGGTATCGGCAAATGGTGGTATCGGCTCAGCTCTACTATATATTCATGTACATGCATTTCAATTATGAACAAAATAATTTAGTTAGAGGAAGAGAAGGTAAGAGGAAAATCTGAAGTCGAAAATTGTTGATTATGTAGGTAACAATAAATTAAGGGGAAAAACAAGAGGATAAAATATAATAATACTGAAAGCATATATGTAGATTTAGAATTTTGATGTAATATACAATGGAAAGAGTTAATGAACCATGTTTTTATAGTAATTACAATGTTACAAAATTAAATACAAAGTTGCATTAACTGCACTCTGGTATATCCCATTGCAAGCTACGAGTATGATGTACTAATTCTGACGGAAACTTGGCAAAATGTGCGTATATGTTGGAATCGTACAAAGTTTATCATCGCGATCGCGCTAATAAGGCAGGGGAAGGCGTCTAAGGTTGCTGTGATAAACGTTTTCTTTTCTTCTTGACTAACTAACTAAGTCCCTAGCCTTCTTAAAGCCGAAGGTTCATGGCTGAAGCAACACAGGCCTTCCATCCGTCCCTATCTTGAGCAAGATCTATATACTCTTTTGCATCCCTACCGATTTCCCTTAGGTCCATCTCAACGTTGTCCCTCCATCTTCGTCTTGGCCTTCATACAGGTATCTTACCATCAGGTTTCCCAACAAGAATCCTGTAAACTCCTCTTTCCTCTCCCATTCGTGCCACATGGCCTGCCCAACTAAGGCTTCTTGATTTAATTATTCTAATAATATATGGACATGAAAACAAATTATGTAGTTTTAAATTATGTAACCTTCTCCACTCACCTGTCTCCTCATCCCTTTTAGGTCCAAAGATTTTCCTAAGGATCTTATTTTCAAATACTCTCAATTTATGTTCCTCTTTCAATGTAAGGGACCAAGTTTCATATCCATATAATACTACAGGCAAAATTACTGTTTTGTATATTTTAACTTTTAGTTTCTTAGATATTAAACGAGAAGACAAAGGTTTATGAACATGGAAGTAACATGCATTTCCTGAACTAAGCCTACTTTTTATTTCCTCTTTAATATAATTTTCATTTGTTAATATTACTCCTAAGTATTTGAATTTGGAAACTGGTTCAAACGAGTTGTTATCAATAATTAGATTTTGATTATTACCTAACACTTGGTTTCGGCCTGTAAGCATATATTTAGTTTTCTCTTTGTTAACTTCCAAACCCATATCTTTAGCAGTTTTGAAAAATATTTTCGCATTATTCTTAATTGTATTCACATCATCCCCCAGTAAGTCTACATCATCTGCATATGCTAACAACTGAGTCACACCATTTAATTTTAGTCCTTCTTTAGTTTCTTTTACCTTCCTAACAGCATATTCTAAGGCAAAATTAAAGAGCAATAGAGATAATGCATCTCCTTGTTTTAACCCATCATGAATTGTAAATTTGTCAGACATATTAATACCCACACGAATTTTACTTTCTGTTTCACTGGTGCATATTTTTATCATACTAACAAGCTTCTTAGGTATTCCAAACTCTACTAATATATTATATAATTTATCTCTTTTGACCGAATCATATGCTTTTTTGAAATCAATGAATAGCTGATGGACATTTTGATTATATTCCCACTTTTTTTCAAGTGTCTGTCTGATGTGAAAAATTTGATCTGTAGTTGATATCTCACGTTTATTTAAATCCACATTGATAATCACCTATAATTTCATTAGCATATGGGGAAAGTCTCGTTAAAATAATGTTAGATAATATTTTATATGTTGTTGAGAGTAGAGAAATTCCACGGTAATTATTGCAGTTCATTTTATCACCTTTTTTAAACACAGGAACAATTATGGATTATTTCCATTGTTAAGGGATTTCTTCTTTATTCCATATTAAACAAATTAATTTGTGAATTTGACATATTAATGAATTTCCACCATATTTAATTAACTCAGCTGGTATTAAATCAATGCCAGGTGCTTTGTTATTCTTTAGCCTTTTAATAGCATCTTTAACTTTAGTCAAGTTAGGTTCTGGAACTAAAGGTTCTGCTGTGTGCACTTCATTTACTTCTGATTTATCTCCTACATGGACATTTAAAAGGTCATTAAAGTAGTTCTTCCATCTATTTAGAATATCGCTTGGGTCAGCTAGAAAATCACCGTCTTTATCTTTTATCAAGTTTACTTTAGGTTGCCACCCCTTTCTAAACTCATTTACACCTTTATATAAATCTCTGATATTTTAATTTTTGCTGTTTGTTTCAAGTTCGTTTCTCAAGTGTCTGTCTGATGTGAAAAATTGATCTGTAGTTGATCTGTTACGTTTAAATCCACATTGATAATCACCTATAATTTCATTAGCATATGGGGTTAGCCTTGTTAAAAGAATGTTAGATAATATATTCCACGGTAATTTTTGCAGTTCATTTTATCACCTTTTTTAAATACTGGAACAATTATGGATTCTTTCCACTGTTGAGGGATTTCTTCTTTATTCCATATTAAACAAATTAATTTATGAATTTGACATATTAATGAATTTCCACCATATTTAATTAACTCAGCTGGTATTAAATCAATGCCAGGTGCTTTGTTATTCTTTAGCCTTTTAATAGCATCTTTAACTTCAGTCAAGTTAGGTTCTGGAACTAAAGGTTAGAATATCGCTTGGGTCAGCTAGAAAATCACCGTCTTTATCTTTTATCAAGTTTACTTTAGGTTGCCACCCCTTTCTAAACTCATTTACACTTTTATATAAATCTCTGATAATTTTATTTTTGCTGTTTGTTTCAATTTCGTTAATTTTGCTTTTCAAGTAATCTCTTTTTTTTACTTCTAAACGTGCGGTTAACTTCTCGCTTTATTCTATTATAATTGTTTAGATTTGTATCATCAGAGTTATTTAACCACCTAAGTCTAGCCTGATTTCTTATTTCTATTAGATTATGACATTCATTATGAAACCATGGCTTACTTTTCTTGGTTTATGGTATCCTATACTTTGTTTAGCTGCTGATTCTATTGCATTACGTATGTGGTCCCAATTCTTATTTACGTCTGTTTCATTTATATTTTCATCATCATTTAAATCCTGCAAAACATCGAATCTATTTGACAGTTTAATTTGGTAATCTTTCTTAATTCTTTCATCAGTAAACTTTCCTGTATCAAATTTTATAACTTTCAGATTTTATTGCTTATGATTTATCACTGCGAGTCTTTCTCTTAATTTAGCAATTACTAAATAATGGTCACTGGCACAGTCAGCACCTCTATGTGTACGAACGTCAATTATACTAGTATGCCTTCTCTTATCAATGAGAATATGATCTATCTGATTATGAGTTTTACCATCTGCAGTTTTTTTTCTAATTGAGGAATTCAAAATTAATATTTAACATGTAGAAATGGTGGGTATTTCTTTTCTATTTGGATATAAAAATTATTTTATTATATCAATTTATTTTACACACAAACATAGATTTAAAAAATATCACCAATTTTCTTTCATTGCGGGAGATTTTAATATTCTCACAATAACTTCAGATGAATTTGACCTATTAAAATGTGTAGTACCTTAGTACCTTAATTGCTACCTCATTTTTATCACTGCGCAACATTAAATCAGATAATCATGTAAAAAAAATAAAATGGGAAACAAATTATTGTTGTCAATTTAATTTGTAGTAGTAGTAGTAGTAGTAGTAGTACCGTTAATGAAAATTAGTACCTATCATTTGAGGAAGATGACCGATCGTCATTTATCACTACTAATCCAAGTTTGGTAAACAAAAAATTACTTATGTAAAATCAAATCCAGTTACTGTATACAGTTATTGAAGGTAGACTTTTGCAATATGTAAAAACACTTAGGAAATGTGAAATGGGAACAGTTTGCTACTTCCAATGAAGCCCTAGACTATTATTACAAGCCAATTAATGCTATTATTGAAATGTTATGCACCGACAATATCAATCAATATGTAAGAAACGTTCTTATCCACGTTGGTTCACATTGAATATAATTAAAGGCTTACAAGAAAAGGACATACACAGACGAAATGTAAAATATTCAAAATATTATCAAACTAAATTTGTTTGAATTACGAAAAATTAAAAAGCATTATAAAAGTAGTGTTCAAATCATACCTATAACAAATACAGAACAATTTAATAAGTAACACTAAGCCATTTTGCAGACACTAAATAACAAAAGTCAAATCCCACTCACGACCGGATCAAGAAAGTGTGGGGCGTTACCCCTACACCCCCTATACACCATGGCGTGGTGCTAAGCAAAGGGGAGCACTTTACCTTTACCAAATCAAATATTTTTGGAATTTTATAAAAAATAAGAGAAATCAAATAGCAATCTAAAATGTTACATATATTGGAAATGGGCACATAATTTACTAATGGATTTCCAGTTGTTTTTTTTTCAAACGATGTATGCTTCAAATCCTTCAACATATAGCAACTATGAATCCGTTGACAAACGTTGGTAATAGATACTATCCTAATGCAGAATACAATGAAGTTATAAATAAAGTCATCTAAATCTAATGGTTCAGATAAATTCCAAACATACATATTCAAAGGTTGTGCCACACTACTATGTGATCCATTAGGATATATTTTCAATATTACCGAAACGCATTTTCCCCTGATTTTGGAACATTAGTTAAACTTGTCTCATTTTCAAAAAAGGGAAATCCACTTGAAATTTCAAACTATGGACCTATTTCATTAATCTCAACCCCTTTAAAAGTATTTGAACAAATGTTATAATCAAGATATGGGTACAATCATATGAATCCATATATGCATCAATAGCCTCCCGATGGCGTAGTGGTAACGTCGTCGTCTTGTAATCTAGGGGTCTCGGGTTCGACACCCGGTGGAGGCGCATAGTGGTTTGGATCCTACTTTAAACTGTAGGTCCAGTCCCGATTAGCTTATATGTGTATAAAGTGGACTTAAAACAAAAAAACTCATGAGGGTATATCTAGGCTGTTAGGGAAAAAGCACATGAATCAAAATGCAAATTTTTACAGCAGACAGTTTTATCTGTTTATTCTTTTAATAGCAAAGATTACAGCAATGGTATATTATGTTGGATCATCTTTACACATGCCCAATATAAAATTATACGTATAATACTTTCTTTAATTGATTCAGTGATACTTACGTATATGAAAGCAACATGAAATCGCAATTTGTAACTATGTGCGTTTTGCAGAAAACCCTAGATATATCAATAGATCAACATGGATTTTGTCATTGAAAATAATAACTAATTTAGTCAAGTTCGCACAGTCTATATCTGGCTCCCTATATGCTAAGAATTCTGTTGACAATATAGATTTATACTTTGGAGTTTCTGAATACGAAGTGTCTTCATATTGATGAAGTACAATGAGTGAAGTTCGAGAAGAGGCTCGTTTAATGCTCTCTTCCACTGTTCAATAACCTGCCTCCAAGTTATCCCAGAAATGCGCTGCATTTCATATTGCTTCGATACTGAAGTCATATGGGAGGTTACGAAAGTAGCCTCGCCGATAGAGGACTGGAGGAGTAACAACCTCTAGTCCGGCATGAGTATAAATGCGAAGTCCGGAAGGACATCACTCTCCTTCGCTCACAGTTTTACTCTGAATCTACTTCGATACACTCAGCGTGGGATAACGGAGGACAAGTTGGTCTGAGTCGAAGTTCGGACTCTGACACGATATGGACTGAGAATACATCTTTACCTGGGACAAGACTCTAGAAGAACTTCGGGCAGGTATGTTAGTGTGGAGAGAGCATTCTCACTCATCTATAACTCATCTTTTCCTTCATTGACCGAGGGGGGGGGGGTCCCTTTTGCATTAGTTATGAACCATAAACCTCTCGCTTTATAATTTGCTACATCCCGGTGACTCTCGATTCCCAAGGTTCAATTGAGTCACACTTCAATATATAAAAACAATGAACTCCTATGAAATATCTGGAAGAGGTTTATAGAAGGGCCAGATGGTGCCTGTTATATATGCAACCAAGCATACATAAATTTAAATTACAGGAAGACATATTTTGTAGGCGTCGGTGAGAGACATAGTTTACAAGGAACAGATTAATTTCGCTTGCAATGTGTTTTAGATTAAAACAGGCGAGATACTGACAAATGATGTACACACCTCACTCCTCTCTGTGGTAAGAGGCCAGTACTTAGGGTGACCAGACGTCCTCTTTTATCCGGACATGTCCTCCTTTTTAGGTGTTTGTCCGGCGTCCGGGCGGATTTTTTAGAAATCGGTAAATGTCCTCCTTTTTTGGAAAGAGTATAGCATTGACCATAGCAAATGTGCTGCATACAGAATGCTTTATTTGGGGCGCGTTAATTCGAGCAATGCTCACCTAGCATCTGGGAGCTCAATACGATCACTTTCCGACTGAGTATCTAGTAGGGCGCGTATTTAAGGCACTAAAAACCTCTGAAATAGGTAGTTAAATAGGCACCAAAATGATGATAATAGGCACTTAAAAAGCCCCATAAACTAAGAAAAGGTACGAAAATAGGCACTTAAAAAGTAAAAAGTAAAGTAAAGTGCTCCCCTGTGCATAGCACCACGCCATGAAGGCGTATAGGGGGTGTGGGGGTAACGCCCCACACTTTCTTGATCCGGTCGTGAGTGGGGGTGATGTGATCAGCATCACACCCCTGACCGCTTTTACCCCCCAGGTTTCCCCAGGTACCCATGTTATTCGACGCTCGGTGGGCGCCGGAGCCGGATTTGAACCGGCCGGGGATCGAACCCGGGACGTTTAGCATGGTAGTCAGACGCGTTACCGACTGGGCCACCGCGGCCACCAGGCACTTAAAAAGCCACCCTTAAATTAAAAAAGACATTAAAATAGGCGATGGATGTGAACTTATTTAAATTTTCTTCTTGCAATGTACAGTTATACTGTATTAGAACTTCAGTTTATACATAAAAGTGCGCTAGCGATTAACATACTATAATACTCTTTTGATCGAAATTCACATTTGAGGGGAATCGTCTGTTAAAGTAATTCTCACAAAAAGAGCTTGTGCTAACGATTTGCACCATTGTAACAAAAAAATAATTAAAACAATGTTCCAATTCAGACCATCAAATCTGACGAATTCCATATTTCAATCAGTACGACATCAACAAAGCCTTACATCTTTCAATATAGGGAGAGCCAAATGCACGTAAGAAAAAGCTGAAGTATGCAAAAATTGCAGAATATCCATTTTTTTGGCACAATTAAGCAAAATAGTCACTAACCATCAAAATAGAAATTTATAGGCACCATAAATATGTGTTTTCGGAATAGGAACTCCATGAAATGAACTTTAAAGTTTAAACATGAAAGCCTATGGTTTACTACAAAGGTATAAAAAAGGCAAATAGGCAAATTTCCGCACCCCAGTCATTAGTATTAAGCGCTGAGACTGCTGGAACGCATGTAGTCTGTGCAGTTCCTTTTCGGTTGATTGATTTGGTTTGTTTTACTTCGCTTTTCTGCCACTTTTGGCTAATCGCGAAGATGAGTATGAGCGATGATATGATGATTTTGAGGAAGGACACCCATGCCCAGGCCGGGATTCGAAACCGAGGTCTCTGGCGTTGTGGCGCAGTGGGCTAACTACTGCACTACAGAGGCGGCCAGTTCCTTTTCGAGTTATACATACGCGATACAGAAATGCGTAGTGAGAATTTTGATTATTAAGTAATATTTACTTTCATGAAATAACGAAGCGAAAGTGTAAATTCAACAATGGTCTTGCAAGAAAATATCCAGTTTTAAAGGATGGAAGAAACGAATATGGGGTAAACTGTAAGGTGGTTGCCACTTTCCCCTGCTGTTGAAAGAGTGCTAGAAATGTTCGTGGCATTGAAATCATATTTCTCTACCCAATCTAAACTACCTAAAATTTTAATTTGGCTTTTCGAAATAAGTTAAGCAAATCTTACTTGTTACATTTACATTCACTTGTGGAGATATTTCAGTCTAATATCCAAGAATTAGAAAAGGAGTAAAATTCTGTGCTTCAAATTATAGATATTCTTTGTAATTTGTTAAAAAAAAAAAAGATTAGGAGATTGCTTTCTTTGCTTAAAGGTAAGATGAAGTTTTTGAAAGAGATCTTCTGAAAAGCATCTGTGAGCAAAATGTTGGTAAGAATTTTGTATATTGATTAAATTATGAGTAATAGCAAATGTATAGCCATTTTTCTGTCCTCTTTTTATGACTTTGTCCTCCTTTCTCGCCATGCTCTGTCCTCTTTTTTGAATGTATGTGTCTGGTCATCCTACCAGTACTGTAAGTATAACTGACTCTCGTACAATATAAAGCTAACGAAGGCATTGCATAATAATCACAACAGTGTGATACAAGTGATATATGCACTATCACATAACAATGAGAAAGCTCTATTCAAAGTGTGAAGCCTTAATTTTTATTACATTTGTTCTTCGAAACAATTCTTGGAAGAGATTGATGATACAAATTGCTGAAAGTGTAAATACAATTTTTGAAGCAACGCCGAGAAGAAAAGGTATTTGGAAGCAAGGTGTGATTCAATTAAATCAGGTTGATTTAAATCGCGATTGAAATCACGTTGAAGAAATATTTCATAGAATAATGTACTTACATAAGGATTTTGTAGATATCAAAATCACTTATCGTGAAAGTACATTAATCTCGTAATTATTTAATGGTGTCTATTAGGATCTAAGAAAGGATAAGAAAGGAAACAAAATATATGTACTGATAGGGTGAAGCTCATACGAAATGAAATATAATATGTAAACTAAACACACTTAATTTTGTCATGATTTAAAATTCAATATTTTTATAGGCAAAAAAATAAACATTTTGTGTAAAAAATATACAAAATACTAATCATGTTAAATGGTAAAACGTGTCATTACCATTAAACCATATAAACATGGCAGCTGATATTTTGCAAACTATCATTTACAAAATGCAAAAATTCAGCTTCAAAGACTATAAAAATATTTTAAGTTATAATTATGGTTTTATTTCCACTAGAAGAAAAGTTACTGAAATTATTATAGTTTAATTAACACACTCAACAAACATTTCCATAGTAGGTTTATATGTAAAGTACCAGAAACAGAAAAATGTATATTTACTTGTATTAAAATAGTTTGCAGGGGCATTAACCAGAAAAAGCCTTTCTATCCAAAAAAGACATATATATATGGTCTCAAAAACCATACAAGCAATTTTAAGCATGCTTTCTAAATAAAATTAAAATCGATATAAATAGAAAAATCATCAAGAATAATAAAAATCACGATTTTTATCCACCCTGTTTGGAAGCAAACAGAATTACAGAAATTAAAAGTGTTTGAAATCTTAAAGCTTTCCAATCGTAAGATTTGACTGAATGGATTACGATATCGCCATAAGAAGGTTCCCCTTGGCACATCCACAAAAGTCATGTTCTAGAGTCAACTAAAATAGCAATTTCCGCCCAATTAGTGTTCCACGGCAGTAATTGGATCGATGGAGTGAAGTAAAGAGCTGACATTTGTTTTCATTACTCCAATGTACGAATCCGGTGATGAAAACTGCAACCCACACTTCACACAGTTTCGGAGTTGCTTTGGCGAACAGTTGAGTGGCGTGTTCATAGAGTTTCAATTGTCTATTGAAGAGCGTTCAGTGTAACCGGAGACAAACCAATTTGTCGGGACAATGATTTTGACTGACGGTGTGGAAACTCATCTTGTTTGTTCTTGCACTTCACGTTTGACTACTCTCAACAAAACTCGTTGATTCACACGTACACCTCAATTTGTAATATGTTTCGTTTCTTTAAGCAGCGCATATGCAAATGATGTAATTCAAACTACATTATTCCTCTCAAAATCAGTTGTATTTTGTGCTTCTTTTATCCTTATTCATTAAGGAAAAGTTTTCTAATGAAAATCATGAAAAGCGAATGAATATTACATTTCATAAACTGTACAGTGCAATCAACATCCTAGATAATCTCACATATTGATGAAGAGTTTTTCTCTGGATATCAACCAGGTGATTTCCGGATAGGCTTCCGAGCTTTCGAGAGCTAACGTCACTCTCATCTTCAGGGATTAAAGTTGAGGAGGAGAGTGACGTTAGCTCTCGAAAGCTCGGAAGCCTATCCGGAAATCACCTGGTTGATATCCCAAGAAAACCCCTTCATTATGCGCCGCCAGGAAAGTTTCAAGAATAACATCTGATATATTTTTACATACTTTTTTTTAAAATTTTATGTAACATTTACTAACTTTTCCTCGTTTTTCGTTCATGCATTTCGATCTAGAGCTCCATCAGCTTCTCCCTTACTTCTTGTCCATGACATTAGCCTATAATATGCATAGGCGTACGCAGACCCTCTGATTAGGGGTGCGAAGCCTTGATGAAAGTTTAGTCAGGACAGAAAAACCTCATATATATATATATAATGCAGCAACTTAGAGTCACCATAATGAATAAATAAATTGACTCTGAAATGTGCTGCGCTCCTTTTCCTCCAAACAATTGTGTTTATGCATTTAAGACAAAACAGTTTAGCAGCAAGAGCCTGAAGTAATTGATAGTTATAACTTCTCTCTCTCGGGTAATTTGCAATGCATTAGACGCTACAGGGGGGTCCCGGGTTTGATACGAAGTGGAGGCACATAAAATCGCACTTTAAACTGTAGGTCGAGTCCTGATTAGCCTTACTTTGCATAAAGTGGACTTAAAACATCAAAATCAACGAACAAAATCAACGAACAATGCATCAGAGAAAACAATAAGAATTGCGAGCGAAGCGAGCAAGAAAATCTTTAGATCCAAATTTTTGCGAACTGAACACAATATTGATTTAATATGGCACAAAAAGTTTATGGCCCGCCATGTCATTCTTTTACATTTTTTTTTTCATTTCGGCGTCCAGGACCAACTCTCGCCGCCTCTAGCTACGGCTCTGAACTTGACAAGACTGTAAGAAAAGTAGATATTGCAAGCGAAGCGAGCAAGAAAATTTTACGAAATGTATTTTTATTTGTACAGAATTTGATATCAAGGGTAGGGAATTGCCCCTATGTGCCCCCTGCAGATGCTCTTAGCCGTCTGGAAGAAATAATGCAAGAAAGACGTGAAAACAAATTCCATCTTCAGTATATTTTTGTCCTGCTACTCTTAGATTCTATTAGCCTTGCTTTCTTTTACCTCAATGTTAGCCCCCCTTTGCCCCCTTGAATTGATTTCCGTCCAAGGTTGGGGAGGGGCAATAATAGTATAATATCGTTTAATAACGACGAAAAGATTCCTCTACACTAAATTTCTAGGTGAAAGTATAATTATGTAGGGGCTGGAAGGGGAAGCAAGAATGGCCACACCTCCTCCTTAGAAATCGAATGTTCGAATAATTTGATTTCAGTCATAGTAATTTACATTAATGCCGCGGTGGCTCAGTCGGTAACGCGTCTGACTACCATGCTAAAGGTCCCGGGTTCGATCCCCGGCCGGTTCAAATCCGGGAACTTTTCTAACGGTGGAAGCGGCCCCGGCGCCCACCCAGCGTCGAATAACATGGGTACCTGGGGGAAACCCTGGGGGGTAAAGGCGGTCAGGGGCGTGATGCTGATCACATCACCCCCACTCATGACCGGATCAAGAAAGTGTGGGGCGTTACCCCCACACCCCCTATACGCCTTCATGGCGTGGTGCTATGCACAGGGGAACACTTTACTTTTTTTTTTTTTAATGCCATAATTTCAAATTCAAGTGGTGTTTTTAGAAGGGGCAACACTATGTCCCATGGTTACCTTGCTTGTCCCTCCGTGGAACAAATCTACGCACGTCCATGATTAGGGGGGTAATTTTGCCCCTTACCCCCCGTGCTCACACCTATGATGATATGCATATTTCGGATGGATAAAGTCGTCGCCATTAAAGCATAGAAAAGCGATATAAAGTAACAAATGTACAAAATAACTAGAAACATGATGGATAAATATTCATTGATTTTGTTTATTTTACTTTATTTTACTGCCACTCTGGGCTAATCGCGAAGATGAGGATGAGTAATGATATGATGAAATGTATGAAGGGACGATCACATAGAACGCCAAGCTCGACGCTGTGTAAACCACTCCGCTGGATAAAACACTGATTGTTTGCACCTGTCATATTATATCAGTCCAACCCTCTTACCGCAACTAAAATCAATACATGTCTGAGGACTAACATCTCCATGCCTTAGTTAAGGGCCTCCTCGATGACGCAGTGGTAGCGTCGTCACCTTGTAATCAAGGGGTACCGGGTTCGATTCCCGGTGGGAGCACATAGTGGTTCGGATCCCACTTTAAACTGTAGGTCCAGTTTAGCCTTACTGTGCATAAAGTGGACTTAAAGCACGAAATCAACCAACCAACCAGACCTTAGTTAAAAGCCTAGGCTGTAAAGGGACAGCCAGGACAAGGCACAGGAGAATTCACAACCCCACAAAGGAATTCAATATACAGTGTGGCTCAATAAGTCACTTAACACCCTCAGTACAAGGCCACTGCAGCGCGCAACTTGGAAGTGGTGATGACCAATCGTTATCAGGCCAAGGAGGAACCACATTGACGCCACCCACACGGTCGGCGGCCATCTTGATGTCCGCCATCTTGAATTCAACTTCAGAATTTTAAATGGGAAGGGGTCGTGCGACATATCAAAATGGGCTAGAATTTCACGAGAAATGCAATGGTGAAGGTATTTTCGACGAATCTTTAACCAGTAAAAAGTTATGACTGAATTCTTGTACCAATTTGCTCCTTTTCGAGGTGTTAGAAAAATGCCTTAAAATTTGTTTAGCGCTTCGGTAATGCATCGAGATCAAAGTGGCGTCTATGGAGAGACGTTCGCATGCCATTGCACATTATTTTAATCGGATACATCCATGAAGAGCTGTGCATTATGAATGGTTGTCGCGAACAATATACAGTGTGACGCTTCCATTGAATTAAAAGTCCTTCACAGTGACAAGGCTAACGTTTATGTTCATAAGGAAGTTTATAAACAGAATATGTGACCCTTGTCATCTGATAACTAACTTTGTACAAAAACTGGTTCATAACGTTCCCATAAGTGTTCTGGTGTTCTTCCCTATTGAAAAAACTCTGTAAAAAGTACCTTCTTCCATAAGCAAGGATGAAAAAACCTGTTTATTTAACAAATCCAAGTAGCCCTAAGCATTTAAGGTTCCGTTGATGGAAAATTGACTAACCAATCGTGTTCCACACAGCACGCCACACCATTAACTTACCAACACTCACCATTCAGTTTTGATCTGTCGAAAATGGGTTATCAGATAAAAATCATCGAATATTCTGTTTATAAACTTCCTTATGAACATAAACATTAGCCTTGTCACTGTGAAGGACTTTTAATTCAATGGAAGCGTCACACTGTAAATTGTTCGCGACAACCATTCATAATGCACAGCTCTTCATGGATGTATCCGATTAAAATAATGTGCAATGGCATGTGAACGTCTCTCCATAGACGCCACTTTGATCTCGATGCATTACCGAAGCGCTAAACAAATTTTAAGGCATTTTTCTAACACCTCGAAAAGGAGCAAATTGGTACAAGAATTCAGTCATAACTTTTTACTGGTTAAAGATACGTCAAAAAAACCTTCACCATTGCATTTCTCGTAAAATTCTAGCCCATTTGATATGTCGCACGACCCCTTTCCCATTTAAAATTCTGAAGTTGAATTCAAGGTGGCGGACATCAAGATGGCCGCCGACCGTGTGGGTGGCGTCAATGTGGTTCCTCCTTGGCCAGATAACGATTGGTCATCCCCAATTTTAAATTCCATGCCGCAGTGGCCTTGTACTGAGGGTGTTAAGTGACTTATTGAGCCACCCTGTAGGTCCAGACCCAGGGCGTATCCAGTGATCAGGGCCCCTCCCCTTTAATTCCTTTATTCTTCTTGAAAATACCATGGTGAGACACTTGATGTGGTAAGTATAGAAAATTCTCTCTGTGTGCACGATTTGTGGATACTGAAAACTACTAAAAGTTTTTTCTGTTTCATACTGGTTAGCGATATATCAGCTAAAAATCTGACTTCAGTGAGAAACTGTTTTGTTACATTACAAAACGTTTGTGTGTTTTTTTTTTAGAAATAATACATGCAGGTGAAATCCTAAAAAAATATATATATTGCATTATGAACCAGACAGTAAAAACAAACTATTTTCAGCTTGTGTGAAACTCGATGTCTAGAAAAACATGATTCAATTCATGTTTTTTTATATATATATTTCATCAACCATGTCAGTTAAGTGGAGCTGTGCGAGTGAACCATCCCAAGCAAATGATCTTCTAGCTGCAGTTGAAAAGGGGACTTCAGAACTGTATCTATATCTGTGAAAATGTTTTCAGTTTTACTGTACAGTTAGTTGTTAAAGTATTTAGAGCCCTCATCACAATTTAGCCTCTGCTCTTTCTTACCTAAGAGACTTCACAGAATTGCTTCAGAGACTTCGGGAGATTTCAGATGAAGAGTGGGGCCAAATATTGGAAACTGTTTCTGAAAAGTATCAACAGACATTGAATTCTGAAATTACGATTCCAAGAATAAAAAAACGATAAGAAAGTAAACAAAGATAAAACTAGATAACTATCCTCGTACTATTATAGGGGAGGGACGCGCCATTTGCTTTGGAGGATGGACACCCCTGGCTGCACGCCCAAATTTTATTTCTGGATACGTCCCTGGTCTAGACGCCAGAGCATCGTTAGTTTGCAAGGTGCAGTCCAGCCGAAGAGGTCATCCCTTACACCCCATGATGGATAAAAGGGAAACGCATATTCACGGAAGGGAAGAAACTTTGTTTCCCTGTTTAAAGCTGTTTGGGTAGTTTAAATAGAACATTAACTTGTAGATTTAGCAATGATTAATGTAAGTATCCTCTAATTTTTAAATTCTTCTACCACGGTTGTAAGCTCAGTGGGGTTATTGATTAGTAGATTCATTTCATTGGGACCTATTTGAGACATGCGTAACCAGATACGGAGATGCATGGAGAGGGGGGCTGTTGCGCATTCAGATTCCATTACACCACCTGATGTAAGAATCGATTTTTTTTTGTTTTTGAATTGTTAATTTCAAACAGTGTGCTTTTAAGCAAACTGTCCACCTCCAACCCTATCACAAAAAATATTATGAAATGAACCACAACCAGAATATCCATTATATTGCGTTAGAACTTATTCTTCAAATGTCTTTTCATATGTTGCCTTTTCCTGTTTTATACAGAGTGCAATGCTGATAGTGTCTAATATTACTAAAGGCGAATCGTTACTGACGTGAGTTAAATCTGTAAGATGTGGAAATTGCAAGAAATTTCTCGTTAAAAATATGAAAAAGCACGATTTTTCCCTCTGGAGGACAGAGTAAGATTTCATATCTTGTCCATCAGTCATAGAAACTTTTGTTACAGTCGTTGCTATTGTTATTATTATTGTTGTTGTTGTCGCAGCTATTATTATTATTATTATTATTATTATTATTATTATTACTACTACTACTACTACTACTATTACTTTACACATCATAAAATTAAAATTGAATAGCAATTACTTTGCCAACTTTGGACTCGAGTCTACTATTCAAATAGAAACTGGATTCGCCTTCCTTCCTTTCCAAAACATAGACCACTTTGTTGATGAACAGTTCTGTACTTTTCACAATGCACAGATATCAAAGAGATGCCACTTAATCTATGTCCTTCATGGTACCTACCTCTGATCCATGATTTTAAGTGTCCGATGGTAATATAAAAAAGAATAATTCAAAACGACGGGTGGGAATTATCAAGGTCATATCGCGACTTATGGAAATGATTTTCGGACTATTCGTAATCCTGAACAGCCGTGAAATTCCAAACAATTTGTATTTGAAAGACATTTGCTTCACTATAAATGTCCGAAATTTCTTGAAATTACAGGGTGACAAGAAATAACCCGTACTAATGTTTGTGATCATAAAGTTATTAAACCGAAACAATTGAGCAAAACAACACTGAAGAACAATGACATGGGACCTTAGGAACAAGATGTTCAGCCGGTTTCGAAGTGGCCTCTCTGGTCGGCGATACAGAGGTCCAAACGGGCTTTGAAATTTTGGGCAATGGGCCGCAGGTCCTCGGGCGACAATCGGTTCCACTCATGACGCAGCAATTGCTTCAGCGACTCCAAACTATGGTGGCGTTTAGCACATACCCTGGCCTCCAAAATTGACCAGACACTGTAGTCCATTGGGTTGAGGTCCGGCGAGTAGAGCGGCCATTCCGTCGATGCGATGAAGTCCGGAAAATGAGTTCTGCACCACGCTTGCGTCATTTTCGCCCTGTGGGCCGGAACGGAGTCTTGCTGAAATGTCAATTGCCTATCGCCGAAGTGCTGCTGGGCCCACGGAAGGACGACGTTCTCGAGATTGTCGCGGCGGTACGGTACACTTCTTGGTTGAATTTGACCCCTTGATCCACGAAAACCAGGGGCGTCTTGCCGCTTGCGCAAATTCCGCCCCACACCATGACCGACTGCAGATTTTGGCGGTGTTTGACGATGGCTGAGGTACCGGGAGCCTCTGCAGACCAGGTCCTGTTGGTTTGGTGGTTGTGCGCCTGCTCCACGGTGAACAAACAGCTTCTCCTCTGTGAAGAGAATGCGTTCCCATCGCTGACCTGCGGCCCGGCGCTTCAGAGGGCGGTATCTTTTGAGTCGCAGGCGCTTGCTTTCGTCCGTGAGAAGTTGAACTTTTTGGAGCTTTGAACGCCTTGAGGTTGAGGTTCTTTTTCGCCATTTGCCGCACCGATTCGCGGTTGATCCCGATCTCACGGGCGACGTTTCTCATGGAGACCCTCGGATTTCGCTGAACTCGCTTTTTGATGATCTTGCGGTTCTAGGACATGTTGACGGTAGGCTTTCTTCCTCTTTAGGGACGGTCGCCTTCATGGCCGAGCTCCTTGAATCGATGAACTGCGTCTGAGACTGTCATTTTTGGAACACCCAGCAAACGAATAATTTCACATTGACGCTTTCCTTGACGCCACAGTTAAAAAATTGCACAGCGTTTGGTTGACAGTCTGAAACACAAAGACTGTAATCGCTATGAAGCCGAAACAACAGGTACAGTTACAAAAGACTATGGAGAATCCAATAACACAACAATTATTTGGCTACGATACACTACATTCTTGGTAGGATACGCCAAACTTTGTACGGGTTATTTCTTGTCACCCGTTAAAAGGTTTTATTCCAGAAGTGCAAAAACAATCACTTGACGAGGTAATAATGAGTACAATTCGAGATTTCGACAGCATCGGAAAATTTTGATCGTTTCCCAACCTGGTCAGGAAATGAATTTTTTTTTTCAGTTTGGAACGTCATGATGTGAACAACTTTTTTGTTGCATTGCTATCAGCACTTGATCTAACCTAATTTGGGTCTGCTGATTTCAAATTAGAAGTTAGTTTTTCTCTCTAAGCTCTAGTTTATTTTGCAATTCAACATTTTAATTTTTAACCTTCATGTTAAATTTTCAAAATGCTATTCAACGTTTTGAAGTTGCACTCCATCTTGGATACCATCTTGGCAAATATATTCTTCATTTATTCACAAAAACGTGTAGGTACACCAAAATATGCACTACGGTTTGAAAATATGGCAAAATAAAAGCACGTTTTTGAAGTATTAAACATATATTCTATATAGTGAAATAAGAATATAAATTTAAGGCTTTTTTTTAAACTAAAATGTATGTCTACACACAGAAAGCCGGTATTGTAAAGAAAAATGATAGGCATGGCATGCAAAGTTCAAATAGGTTCTATTCAGGCAAGAATTTGCACTTGTATCTCTTGTTTGCGAACTTTCTCAGGGCAATCTTATTTGATGCCCCAGCATTAACATGCGTTTATATTCTTGTCCCATCGCCCTTGATAGCACTCTTCCATCGTTTTCCGGTCTTGATGAAAGCGTTCTAACTGTTCATTGCTAACAATTCAAAGGCTTTCTGGGAACTGATCAAGTTGACTGTTCGGGAAATAAATCTTTACACTAATGTTGCACCCGAAATTGCGGAAAGCCAACAACATTCAACCACAACCTCATAAGTTGTCCGGCATTTTGTTACCAATAAAGTTTTTTTAACTGCCGAAAACAACCACGCTGGCTTCTTCTTGTTCTTTTTCCTGACAAATTTCTCGTCAAATGCAATGATACGAATTTGAGGTCCATCGAACACAACTACTTTGATCTTCTCGAATGACAGAGATGTGAAAGGAATCTACTTATATTTTGAAAACAGTCACCATCAGTATTTAATGCCTGTACGAACTGCTTCATCAAGCCAAGCTTGAATCAGATATGCTATCAGATATGGAGATAATAATCCTATCTCGGCTGACAATTAGTTCATTCACAATGTTTGACATTCCTACTTCCATAGTTTCAGGGATTGGTCATTCCTTCTGTGTCCAGTATTTCTCTCGAGCATGGCTGTTTCGTGTAGTCTTTCTGCTTTTAAAACAGGTAGCTGACCATTTTGAGATCTACAAATTGATCCAGATGTGCTCGTGATATCTGAGTAAGTCAATATCAATTTTTATGTGATTATGATCTCGCAAAATGCACTGAGTGGCCAACTGAAACAGCTCCATAAACATTCATTTCGTGCAAGTGTGGTTAGAGCTATCGAAATATAATCGCTATCTATTGTACTATACGAGATAACACCTAATTGGCTGAGAAGACCTGGGATATCATGGCAGTAAACAAAATATTTGTCTTCTGAAAAAGAAATCCACAAAAATCTGGTTCCCCTTTCGGAAATATGACTCTTTGGTCGGCAGTGAAGAATATTTATTTCTTGTAGCCTGGAGGCTAATATCTCAGTTGCTTGCTTAGGTTTACTTGAAGAAGCCATAATTCGATACAAAAAACATAAAAGGATGTGTATTCATCTGTGTCTAGGGAAGATCTAAGCATAGTTGTCAACCTATCCCCAGGTTAATACCAAGGAATGTCCTTTTCCGCAAGAGTAAAAGTTTTAAATTACATGATAACTAGAGAATGTACAGGAAAACCAATATCAGATTTGAAATCAGCGTTGAAAAAATATTCAGAAACGTAATAAATTTTCATTATTCGAATTACATGAACCTTTCCAGATATCTCGGGGGGGGGGCAAATGCCCCTGCCTCCCATCTCTGGCGCCCTTTGAAAAAAGGATGACGTGTATGAACACGTTAAAAATATATTCTTCCACAGCATATGCCTAAGTTTCAAGATAATTTTGGCGCATGTTCTTAAAATTGTACGATGGATATGTATGCTTAAGCAGATCCTAAAGGTGGCAATGGAGTAACAATGTAATCTCCTTAGTTGTAAAGAATGAGAAAAATATTGTACCAGAAATACGATATTTCCGGTAAAAATTTCATCATAATGGTTTATTTATGAAAAATCACAATTATCTACGTTTGTATAAGTTTCTTTTTGAAAGAAGTAATCGGTTGAACTTAATTATTTTTTCATCATCAACACACGTGTTCGAATCCTGTCTATTGACGCAGAAGAAACTAAGTTTACAAAGTCACAAGAGAACATATTGAATGATACGTTCATTCAGTCTGGTCTTACAATTTAAAAATTTGATTGGGAACGTTGAAGTACGTGTGAACGCAACGTTGATCAAATCCGAATCCCCATGATTACAACACATTCTCTGTTACGAGAGGAGTGACATTTTGAGAAGGAACCCAAAGGTAAATCTCACTTCAACGTAGTGCACTGTAGGTATGCACGTTAACAAGGATCTGGCGTCTAGACCTACAGCCGATAAAATACTCTGCAAGGTTGTGTGTTTTCCTGTGTCTTGTCCATATAATGTGCTTAGTGTCCCTTAGCTTCTAACATGGAATACGAGATTTTAGTTCTCAGACACGCGTGTGGGTTTTACTTGTGGTAAGGCTTGACCCCGTATAATGTGACCAAATAACCTAAGTGCTGATTAGTACAGTATGGAGTCCGGATTCGATGCCGTTGGAGACACATAGTGGTTTGGAAACCATTTTAAACTGTACGTCTAGTTCCGATTAGCCTTTCTGTACGGAAAGTTGCCGGACCCTGTGGCCGAGTGGTTAGCACATCGCGCTGCGACGCCAAGGGTTCCGGGTTCGAATCCCGCTCGGGCTTGGTTGTTTGTGAATGTCCATTCATCAATTTCATCATTTCATCACTCATCCCCATCTTCGCAAATTACCCAAGAGGCACAAAACGAGAATTAAAATAAAACTAACTCAATTACAACCTTAGTGACAATGAAGTTCTACCAGTCACAAATATAGGAGTGCGTTGTGAAAGAAGCAGAACACATGCATATGCTTAACATATTTTATTCAGCAGGCTACATGGAACAAAGGAAAACATAAATTTCCGCTGCAACGCAGCAATGTATGGTGTCCACACAAAATAAAACATTTTCGTCCATCTACAAGTGACATTGAAGTTCGACCACTGTTAGAGGGGATCCTGTTTACCATGGTGTGACGCCGCCCCGTCGGCGAATAACTGTGGCAATGCGTCGGGGCATGCTGCGGACGAGTCGTCCAAGGTATTCCACATCGATGCGGTGCAATTCCTCCTGCAGGCAGGCGATAAGAGCAGCCACTGTCGTGGGTCTCCTCTGTTGCACACGTCGCTTAAGAACACGCCACACATTCTCAATGGGCGAGAGGTCGGGACTCGATGGTGGCCATGGCAGAGTTCGCACGTGATGGCGAGTCAACCATTCTCTTGTCAGCCGCGCTGTATGAGGCCTGGCATTGTCGTGTTGAAAGATGAGACGCCGCCTGTGGAACAGGTGCCTTCGCACTGGGGGAAGATGCCGCTCCAGTATGCGTGTATAGGCGTGTGCATTCACAATGCCCTCACAGACGTGTAGTGGGCCAACCCCAGATGCCGTTATGCATCCCCATACCATCACTGACGCAGGTTTCTGTACCCGACGTGCATAACATTTTGCTTCATTCTGTTCCTCCTTCCGACAAATTACTGTTTTCCGTATTTTCCCGTACACAACATTGGAAATGGATTCGTCCGTCCACAAAACCCTGTTCCACTGTCGAAATGTCCATCCCCGGTACATTGGTGCCCACCTTAGTCGATTGCCTTTGTTCAACATGGAAAGGAAGGGTTTACGTTTCGCCTTGTACACTCGGTAACTGCATCGCTGTAGGTAACGGCGAATGGTTCTGGTTGACACTTCAATGTGAAAGCGTTCTCGAGTCCACAGTGGTAATTCGGCCACAGAAACATGATTGTTGGTCTGGATATAGCGCCTAAATATCCGTAGGTCACGCACGCTCAGCAGGCGTTTTCGACCGGGGGCCTTACCTGGCTCTGTAGTACCCGTATTTTGGTGGTGTTTGATGATGCAGTGGACGGTTGACTTGGGTAAGTTCAGTTGGCGCCCTATTTCCCGTTCACTGAGTCCATCCCGTTGCAACTCCACCACTCTTCTCCTCACGGTGTTGTCAATAGGTTTGCCCCTGGCCATGGTGATGATGCACTGCGGTTCCTCGGTGCACAGCACGTGATAATATACGACGGACTCCTTTATCGTGTCCGTGACGTCATGCTTCCGTCGAATGTGCCACTATCTGGAATTTTCGTATGGGTCTGGTGCCTGGTCGAAGTTCAATGTCAAGCGTATAGTTCCCCGTTTTCGTTCTTTACGTGACCTTGGGTGCAACATGCTGGGATCACGATTCTTGCCTGCTCACACGCCTCCTCTTACACACATGCGTCACTTCTGCGGGTCACCCATTCCACCGCCTATGCCTCTGTGCATTTAATCACGTATTCCTTTCTGGTCGAACTTCATTGTCACCAAGGTTGTAATCAATCAATCAATGTACGGAAAGTTGACTAAAAAACATACTCAAGCACGGGCAACAAGATAAGAAGATTAGATAGAACACTTGGACAAAACACGGTGAGAAGCATTTACTGAACGCAGGCAAGGGGAGGAAGACGGTTGAAGACGTTTGCGCTACAATATCATCAACGTTTTTTTTTTTAGAAAAGAAAACTAACTAACTAACTCTCTAAACCTTTTTAAACCCGAAGGTTCATGGCTGCGGCAACACAGGCCTTCCATCCGTCCCTATATTGAGCAAAATATATATACTCTTTTCCATCCCTACCGATTTCCTTTAGGTCTATCTCAACGTTGTCCCTCCATCTTCGTCTTGCCCTTCCTACAGGTCTCTTACCATCAGCTTTCCCAACAAGAATCCTGTAAACTCCTCTTTCCTCTCCCATTCGTGCCACATGGCCTGCCCAACTAAGGCTTCTTGATTTAATTATTCTAATAATATCTGGACATGAATACAAATTATGTAGTTCTAAATTATGTAACCTTCTCCACTCACCTGTCTCCTCATCCCTTTTAGATCCAAAGATTTTCCTAAGGATCTTATTTTCAAATACTCTCAATTTATGTTCCTCTTTCAATGTAAGGGCCAAGTTTCACACCCATATAATACTACAGGCAAAATTACGGTTTTGTATATTTTAACTTTTAGTTTCTTAGATATTAAACGAGAAGACAAAAGTTTATGAAGAGAGAAGTAACATGCATTTCCTGAATTAAGCCTACTTTTTATTTCCTCTTTAATATAATTTTCATTTGTTAATATTACTCCTAAGTATTTGAATTTGGAAACTGGTTCAAACGAGTTGTTATCAATAATTAGATTTTGATTATTACCTAACACTTGGTTTCAGCCTGTAAGCATATATTTAGTTTTCTCTTTGTTAACTTCCAAACCTATCTCTTTAGCAGTTTTGAAAAATATTTTAGCATTATTCTTAATTGTATTTATATCATCCCCTAATAAGTCTACATCATCTGCATATGCTAACAACTGAGTCATACCATTTAATTTTAGTCCTTCTTTAGTTTCTTTTACCTTCCTAACAGCATATTCTAAGGCAAAATTAAAGAGCAATGGAGATAATGCATCTCCTTGTTTTAACCCATCATGAATTGTAACTTTGTCAGACATATTAATACCCACACGAATTTTACTTTCTGTTTCACTGGTGCATACTTTTATTTTATCACTTTTCTTAACACAGGAACAATTGTGGATTCTTTCCACTGTTAAGGGATTTCTTCTTTATTCCATATTAAACAAATTAATTTATAAATTTGACATATTAACGAATTCCCACCATATTTAATTAACTCAGCTGGTATTAAATCAATGCCAGGTGCTTTGTTATTCTTTAGCCTTTTAATAGCATCTTTAACTTCAGTCAAGTTAGGTTCTGGAACTAAAGGTTCTGCTGTGTGAACTTCATTTACTTCTGATTTATCTCCTACATGGACATTTAAAGGTCATTAAATAGCGTCTTCTCCTTGTAATCAAGGGGTCCCGGGTTCGATACCCGGTGGAGGCACAAGTGGTTCGGATCCCACTTTAAACTGTAGGTCCAGTCCCAAATAGCCTTACTGTGCATAAAGTGGACTTAAAACAACAAATCAACCAACCAACCAACCAAAAGGTCATTAAAGTAGTTCTTCCATCTATTTAGAATATCACTTGGGTCAGCTAGAAAATCACCGTCTTTATCTTTTATCAAGTTTACTTTAGGTTGCCACCCCTTTCTAAATTCATTTGCACCTTTATATAAATCTCTGATATTTTGTTTTGCAGTTTCTTTCAATTTCTTTAATTTTGCTTTTCAAGTAATCTCTTTTTGTACTTCTAAACCTGCGGTTAACTTCTCGCTTTATTCTATTATAATTGTTTAGATTTGTATCATCAGAGTTATTTAATCACCTAAGTCTAGCCTGATTTCTTATTTCTATTAGATTATGACATTCATTATGAAACCATGGCTTACTTTTCTTGGTTTATGGTATCCTATACTTTGTTTAGCTGCTGATTCTATTGCATTACGTATGTGCTCCCAATTCTTATTTACGTCTGTTTCATTTATATTTTCATCATCATTTAAATCCTGCAAAACATCGAATCTATTTGACAGTTTAATTTGGTAATCTTTCTTAATTCTTTCATCAGCAAATTTTCCTGTATTAAATTTTATAACTTTTAGATTTTGTTGCTTATGATTTATCACTGAGAGTCTTTCTCTTAATTTAGCAATTACTAAATAATGGTCACTGGCACAGTCAGCACCTCTATGTGTACGAACGTCAATTATACTAGTATGCCTTCTCCTATCAATGAGAATATGATCTATCTGATTATGAGTTTTACCATCTGGAGACACCAGGTATATTTATGGATATCTTTATGTTTAAAAGTGGTACTTTTCACAATTAAATTCTTTGAGGTTGGTTTTTTTTTTTAGAAGAGAAGGTCGGTGAAAATGATTGATTGATTGAATTAAACGTTTGGGTACGTCGGCACTTTAGGCCATTTGCCCCCTTCAATATACTGGGTGATTTTTTTAACCTGAATCATTTGAATATCTTGAAAAAAAAATCATCCTACAAAAAAATGTTCCAAATAAAAAGTTGATAGTTTGGAGGGGGAAGTTTAGTGGTGCAACAAAAGAACACCCCCTCCCCCTCTTGTAGGTGGGGCAGGGGGTAACTTTGAAATTTCAAATAGAAACCCCTATTTTTTATTACAGATTCGGATTTTACGGAAAAAAATACATAAGTTTTGTCTGAAACATTTTTTTCGATTTGTGATAGATGGCGCTATAATCGACAAATTTTCATTTTGATTTTTTTAACCTGAATCATTTGAATATCTTGAAGAAAAATCATCCTACAAAAAAAAATGTTCTAAATAAAAAGTTAATAGTTTGGAGGGGGAAGTTTAGTGGTGCAACAAAAGAACACCCCCTCCCCCTCTTGTAGGTGGGGCGGGGAGCAACTTTGAAATTTCAAATAGAAACCCCTATTTTTTATTACAGATTCGGATTTTACGGAAAAAAATACATAAGTTGTGTACATTCATTCGAAGCGCGGATCAATAAATGTATTGAAGTTGAAGGTCACCATTTTGAACACTTAATGTAATTGAGAAGTGAATGTAGTTTACTAGCCATCGAGATATCTAGAGCTAAGAATTGTCGAGTAATTTTCTATTTTCAAAATAAATTTATTTGTTTTACAACAATTTCAATTCCTGGAACAAAAATGTTTTATTTTTTTATTTAAATGAATTGCGAAATGAAATATATTGGTTTTAAAGTGTAAACATTCAAGAAATGAAAATTTGTCGATTATAGCGCCATCTATCACGAATCGAAAAAAATGTTTCAGACAAAACTTATGTAATTTTTCTCATAAAATCCGAATCTGTAATAAAAAATAGGGCTATCTATTTGAAATTTCAAAGTTGCCCCCTGCCCCACCTACAAGAGGGGGAGGGAGGGGTTTGTTCTTTTGTTGCACCACTAAACTTCCCCCTCCAAACTATCAACTTTTTATTTGGAACAATTTTTTTGTAGGATGAGTTTTTTTCAAGATATTCAAATGATTCAGGTTAAAAAAAATCAAAATGAAAATTTGTCGATTATAACGCCATCTATCACAAATCGAAAAAAATGTTTCAGACAAAACTTATGTATTTTTTTCCGTAAAATCCGAATCTGTAATAAAAAATAGGGGTTTCTATTTGAAATTTCATAGTTGCCCCCTGCCCCACCTACAAGAGGGGGAGGGGGTGTTCTTTTGTTGCACCACTAAACTTCCCCCTCCAAACTATCAACTTTTTATTTGGAACATTTTTTTGTAGGATGATTTTTTTTTTCAAGATATTCAAATGATTCAGGTTAAAAAAATCACCCAGTATACAGGGAAATATCCCCCTACCTAAAATTCTTACTTAAAAAAGTTAAAACAAGGGGTGTAAAAATCCCTTTGGGAAAAATTAAAAGTGCAAGGTTGCAATGGGACGTGCACAAGACAAACACAACACATTAAAAATTAAGAATATACTAAAATACTGAAAGCTTCCTCACAGACAGTGGTTCTCAAAAATCTAATAACATTTGAGGACTAAAAAGTGGTAAACGTTGTAAGTGCTAAAAGCGAAAGTGTTGGGAAATCGCATCGTACAGCACATCAGCCATCACACTAGTGACCTCTTTACACGCCCTTTGAACTACTTAGAGAGCTACCAGCCACATTTCACGTTTACCACATTATAAAGCATGGCACATTTCATAGTTTAACGTGGAAAACGGTGTTTGAATTATTGTGGCACTTACAGCGTTTACCAATTTTAGTCTTCATTTGATAAAACACTGTTGTCATCGCCCAACATAGATGCCAAATCGTTGGGAAGGTTAAAACCCTGTCTGAGGTGATTAAAAACGGTTCATTCGAGAAGAATGTGCGATCACTTAAAACAACGTCACAAGTACGACACAACGGATGGTGAAAATTTAAACACGCTCTCTTGTCATGAAACATTCAGATTTCCAGAAATATGTTTTCTTCATTGTATATACATTGTATTATAGCTCTATGTAACAGCATAGTAAGAAGTAGACTGGAATACGCATCCATTGTTTGGTCTCCAATGTATAGATCATACGAAAACAGCGTAGATAGAATTCAGAAAAGGTTTCTAAGGTTTACAAACATTATGATATGTCCTCGAGACAAAATAACGTGAATTATAATAATTTTCTTGACATCTTTGGGTTTAAGAGTCTTAGTAATAGGAGAAAAATATTAGAACTGTTGTACTTGTATAAAACATTTAATGGTATCTTAGACAACAGTTCCTTTCTCGGTCAAATACAATTCAATGTAAGAAAAAATAATCTGCGCAATAGAAATATTCTGGCTTTTAAAATTTCAAAAACTCAGAATTATAAACACTCATCAATAAATAGAATGTGTTACAGTTGAAATATCACTGTTGCAAACAACCAATGTGTGGATTTTTCACTTCCACTTGACAGATATAAAAGAATAATAAAGTCAGTACTGTAAAAACGAAATTCTGATAGAATATAGATTGTTTAAATGTTACCATTTAAAGTGTGCAATACTTATGAAGCCTAAAGGTATGTAGATAGGTCTATATACTCGTATGTTCTTATGTGTTACGTGCTTTATTATGTGTTGTGCGTGAATGTATATGTGTTTGTATATTCCCACGTAATTTGTATTGTATTAACTAAACGCAGTCTACGCCTTCTGTAATTGGAGGTTCAGTTCTCTATATAAGTGCAAAGCATAAATAAATTATTATTCTACTCTACGATCGCTTTCTATAATAGGAAATATAAAACATCAAATTTAAACATGAACAAGGAAACAGAAGTAAACAATACTTACGTCCCAAACATCCAGGTAGGGCCTAAGTCTGGCGGACTCAGCGATACTCGTCTCCTCTTCTTCCAGAGTCCTGTCAAGGTCGATACCACGATTCTCCATTCCTCGCATATTAAAACAATATTTTTACGTAACCCTACTCCAACACCTTCATTCCTTAACCACCGAGATATTCGAATGAACCGATGCTAGAATACGGTAGGTCAAGGACCTTCAAAAATCGATTCAGCAAACTAGGTCAGTCGCAAAAATAAACCTTCTATGCTAGTTATCACAGACACTTTCGAGCTAATGCACTAACGTGTAAAGGCTGTCGTTCCCGCTTATTTGCTTCGAAATATCTTACAAGGGCCTTTCGTGATTGTGTTCTAACGTAGCGAATCAGTTTGCGGAGCGTACGAAGGTAGAATCACAGAAAAGTTGAGGTTAGGATGGAAGCTCGTCTACCGATTTACAGCCAATCTCTTGATCCCTTTGATAACAGACTTGGCAAAAGACACACGTTAACGAACACACAGAAACGAACGTCCTGCATATTACTTTAAGATTTCGAACACACAAGGAACCGGATCGATCGTAAGTCGACACGATAATGATTAAATGAAGAGATCCACTTGCAATGTTGTAACTACAGCAATATTCTCACTAGTCTTGCTTCGGTAATACTGCGAATGTTCGTTTGGTTGTGTTTATATAACTGAAGTTTCCTTAGTTCAAATACGCAGGAAAATATCTATTGCAGGCGAAGTGAGCACATGACCCTGAATTGATCCAAAATGGCGACACGATGATGAAATCGTTGACACGTTGAGCTGAACACCCAGGTGGAACCGAAACTTTAAACAAATCCTGTGGAATTCTGCAGATTTCATTTCAATTTTCAGCTCGTGATGAGATGGATTGCCGGCTGGGTTACTCTGCACAGGTGACGCCAGCGCCTCTGCCGGGAACTGAGCGCACCTGCGCTACAAATCAATAAACAACTGAACTGTAACTGTGCAATATATAATCTTCGTAAAAATATCGTGCAAACTCGGAATCAACTAATTTAATATTTCTGACAACTGAAAATTATGAAAAGAATCAAATCTATGTACTTTCAAGATCTAATACGTTTATAAAGTATGATGTTAATGAACGAACTTAATATTCTCGTAATGTTTTGTATTAAGAATATTCTGGTTATGTAAGCAAATGGACGATTCAGTAAGCCATTTCCTCTTTTTTCCCCTCATGTTTCTACTTTGTAGTATCCCACAATCTTGCTAAGAAAAGTTAAAAATATATATAAATTGAATGTTTGTGATATTTTACGACACAAATACCAAAATGTAGGAAAGTTATATTAGAGAGTCATTTTAGTTATAAAATATACTAAACTGACAGAAACATGAAATCAAAAACTTTATTTCCTTATCAATAATCCAATCATCAATGTTACATTTGGATCATTTTGCATACCAATGTAATTCATGTTTTAAGTTTGCGGTCCATGAACATGATATTACGACAGAAATTAACAAAAGAAAACAAAATAATACTTTCTCTTTAAGTTTGGGAAAGATGAAATCGGCAATTTCCATGTTTGTGCAACTCACGAAGAAAAATGAAAATCGCCAAGAATTCAACTTTGAAATAGACTCGCCCACTCGGAACAACCGCTGCTTCGGATCCACGATTCTATTTTTAGAATGACAAATTGCCTGGAGTTTTGCAGATGTAATTGAAATTTTCCTAGATTTCCAGTGTTCTTTTCTGTTCTTCACAAAATATTACTAGAAGAGGAAGACAAAATGTACAGCGCTTTCTTCATCTCGTCTTCCGTTATTTTAATTGCGTAGGTAATGCTTTCTATTTTCGATAAAACTCATCGTCTACGTCTTTCATCTTCTTGCACGATTCAGTATCAATGGGCCGGCCTTAGTGGCTGTCACATCACGCTACGACGCCAAGGGTCCTGGGTTCGAATCCCGGCCTGGGCATGGGTGTTTGTGAGTGTCCATTCATAAATTTCATCATATCATCACTCATCCCCATCTTTGCAATTAGCCAAAAGTGGCAGAAAAGCTAAGTAAAATAAACTGAATCAATCAATCAGTATTAATGAATGCAAAACTCAATATGGAATATGTAAATGATTAAAGCTGAATTTTTTGAAAGCCCCAAATGTTTGCTTTAATAGAATATAATGACAACAAATATTAACAAAAGACCATAATATGTACCATTACAATTAATGGTTCTTTTTAAAATGTACGAAATATATTATTTTCACAAATAGGCGGCTGGTTTAATGAACTCTCACTGCTGCAATTGTTCCCCGGAATAGGAGAACGTAGGTTCTCGTGTATCAGTCCGTCATTGTAAGATGTGTAATGTAAAAAATGGGCATCAATATTTAGTGGAAAGATCAGAGTAGATAAAGATATATCTCACTTTGGAGAAGAGGGTGAAGAGGCAAGAAAAAAAGGGTAGTGAAAGTTGCCATTTGTGTGAGAACACTCACTTGCTTTGATCTTTACACATGTCGTACAACGCATTCATAAATTCGTGACTGGTATTTATAGCATCTAAGTTGATTCTGTTTTAAAACATAAACTTCATTAGATTTTAAAATTTTAAATCCACTTTGTGTACAGATAAGCTACGTTTTAAAGTGCAAGACGAAAGTGATAACCACTGCGATATTAGAAGCTCTTGACTTGAAATTAGTGCATATGATGAAATTATAATTATGTTAACATGTCATCAAATGAGGAACAAAAAATAATGTTACACGCAGCTAGATTTCATTATACCTATACCTGCAAAATAAACATCTTGACCTGGTGTTGGTGTTCTTTTAAATTTCACTTGAATCTGGAGCCAAATGTTCTTAATCACAGTTGGTGTTCATTTCAGTGAAAAATATTGAAATAACAAAATAAATTGTCTGGTTTATGCAACAAGACATAGAGCAGCTCAGACATGTTATTACATATGCACAAGCTATTAAAACAATGAATACAATTCATATCCCGTGGCAATTCAATGTGCGCTCCGGTACTTGCAATCAAAGGTCATGTAAATAAAAGCTAGATCAACAGATGGCGCTGATAGTCCTGGTGCATTCTACAGGGTTGGATTGAGCAGGATGAACAAACAATTGAACTTACTAGCGTTACAGCGCCTTGAATAACGTAGTGTGGAAAACGACCCAAGAAACTGGTTCCCCGAGACGATGACAAGTAGATGGCAGTGCGATCGACCCAGGTGCTAATTTTGTTATGAAAGTAATGCGGCTTAGTTAGTTTTTGGAATATATTGTGTAGATTTGTTTCTCTATAAAGGTGGTAAGTGAATTGATGGAAACAGTTATATTTTTGGAGTGATTTGCAGTCACGAAATGGCATTAATTTGGAAAGAAAAGTAAAATAAAATTAATAAATAAATAGCATGCGTAACACAAGAAGAAACATCGCAATGTGATTCCGGAAGTCAGGTCTTGGACTGTGTATTAGAGTTTATTTTTCTATGTTATTAGAATATAAATAATCCTGAGAGATATTTCACACCGAGGCGACAAACCACAAATGTCGCTTGAAAGCGAGCAGTCGGAAATCAATGCAGCCTTTCGAACCGTAGGGACAAAAGCTCTGACTGCACCGTTTCCTCAAGGAGATTTTACACCAAAGCGACACGCGACAAACGATACGAGGATTTCACACCAAAGCGACACGGGTCATTCGGTCCAAGGCAACTTTCATACCGAAGTGACACATGTTGCTTGGAAAGGAGCCAATCAAGAGCAACATTTTACATCGTAGCGGCATGACGGGAAGCACAGGCCAGCGTTCGGTTGGTGAAATCCTCAAGCGTACCGCTTGTCGCTTTGGTGCGTAATCTCACTAAAGCAAGACACTCATTGCATTGCGTGTGCGCGAACAACAAACCACGGCAACATGTTGCAAGCTATTGAGGGAATGGCCCAGTTTGAGCGACGCAGAAGCGACACGTGTGGCTTATCGTGTCGCCTAGATCTGTTGTTGTAATGTGCGGTTTTTCGTGTCGCCTATCTGTTGTTCGCACAATTAGCAGCGAACGCTTGCCAATAGACTGAAGGCACCATGTCGCTTGTCATTTAGTTGGGAACTCCCCCCTGTAGCGCGTCGCTTCTGTCTGAGCACCCTTCCTTTAAGGAGCTTTCCGACCGAAGTAACAAGTAGCACGCGAATACGGCATATGAACGTGTCGTTTGCTGTTTGGACCCTCATGTTCAATGAATGCTATTTTACAGTCTGGAAGTGTGTGTCACTAGCGTGACAGTGTGAACATCCCGTGTCGCTTGTCCCATTGGTTTGAAAGTTGCCTTACACTCATGTCGATGGCACTAAGAAAGTTTTGTGTGGTTCCCCTTGTCGTTTCATGCAATCATCATTATAATCATCGCCGCGATTAGTTTAAAGCGGAAGAAAAGAGACAGTAAATATCCAAAATACAAATGCTTCAGTGTGTATATCTTTAAAAGAAATGATGATGATGATGATGATGATGATAATAAACCTAATTCATACACAGAAATTTAGTTGCCAAGAACATTCCACGCGTATTTTTTTCTCCCGTATTATTAACGAAAGTATGACGATAACAGGACGTGGTCGACTGTCTAGAATGTTCGTTAATTTCTACGCGACCACTGTACCAAATATCATAGCAATTATCACATTCATAGAAATGCTTCATGTAAAAGAATCAGACGTTGCAGCGAAAACTCCATTTACTTCCATTATAAGCAGTCGAACACCAAGCACCGGGGTCAACATCAGCGCCTCTAGCGGATCATTTTCGAGTGGAACCACCCAGAGAGCGCAGAAGCATGCCGTTTTCCACACTACGTTATTCTAGGCGCTGTACTAGCGTAAAGAAATGATGGGGCAGGAACGGTGAATAATTTGCACAATGCTTCAAGCAGATTACTGACAGCATCATATACATATCACGCTCGTGTTGGAAATAACAACACAGTTACTGGAGTATGGAGGAAGATTAAACACACAAATGGTTAACCAAACACCGCTGAATATTATGTGATGTGTTTAGAATATAACTTCATGCATATGAACGAAATAATGCGTTAATTATATTGCTGTTTATAGTGCTGGAATGGTCGTAAGCTATGTGTCAAGAAAACCACGCAGTTGGAAACTGTTACACGGATTTCTTGCAGCAACGATTCAGGTATGTCACCTCCTATGGCCGTTGTCTGTCCTTGCTTGCAATATCCAGTCGGTGATCAGTTTTTCGCCAGTCTCCTCTCCCGAGTACTTCTGGAGTATTGTTCCTGTGCTTAGTAGAAGAGTCAATTATTATATATATATATATATATATATATATATATATATATATATATATATATATAATATACCTATTATAACTGCTCTATGATTTAAGCTATAGGTCCAGTCCCGATTAGCCTTACTGTGCATAAAGTGGAATTAAAACACCAACTCAATCAATGCATTTCAAGAATTATTAGTGGTCAAATATGCAGTCATTGCTGATGTTTTCTGTGCGGGTGATACAGTACATCAACTCTAGATGACCAACTAATTCAAACACCTACTTGCAGTAGGCCATCTTGTAAGAAAATAAGGATGTTAACATATGTCGAGTATGTTAGTAGTTATCACCAAAATGGTTGGAAACACTGATGCACTTGACACCACAGTTTTTACCACTTTATGCACAAATAGACTCATCGAGACTGGATCTACAGTCTAAGTGGGATCCGAACCACTAAGTACCTTCACCGGGTATCGAACCAGGGATCCATTGATTAAAACGAGATGACGTTACCACTACAGGGGAGGCCCAAAACCACTGAATGTATTTGAGCCGTACATACATAAGTTTCACTCTGTAGAGTCTCTCTCTCTCTCTCTCTGTCTCTCTCTCACTCTGTCACTCTGTGGAACAATACCCGTGTAAATAAGATACGCGTACAAACTCTGTACGATTCACTCTCATATTCCACGTACCCCAAGTAAAATTTAGAAGTATGTGCATACGACAGTGATGACGGGGGCAAGGGAGGTGCCCTCCCTACCCCTTCCAGGTTCACAGCCGCGCCTTACCATCCCCCTCCGTAAACAAGTAAAACTATATAAATAAATGCTCTTTTAGCCAAGATATGCATTTTGTATCTATTTAATATTATATTAAATGTGTTGTTCCTTATACAACATATTCGCCCATGCCTCCCCACTAGTTTCTTTCTGGCTCCATGATTGTTAAAAATTAACTTTGTTTTGCTTCTTTTGTACAATGTTTGTTACTGTATATGTATTTTATCAATAAATAAGGTTTAATTTCTATATCCCCTGTATCCATATTTCTTCAAATACAGTATAAATTAAATATAATTTTGAATTCATACCATCCAAGAAAAAATTGTGAAAAAATCTTAATATAAGTATTTATCATGCCTTCACACGAGGTGTTTCACTAACAAGATCATCATCGTTTGTTAAATTTTGATCATACAATGATTAATCAATAAACAAATTTATGAAACACAGTGATAGGACCTGCTGATGGCATAATATTGCCGCTTTCATCTTGCAATCAGCCAATCACAACTTCTATCTCCGGCGGAGGCACAATGAATCCCACTTTAAACTGTAGGTCCAGTTCCGATTAATCTATCTGAAATAAAGTGGACTTAAATTTGATATTGTAACAGAGAGACAAACCGTATTGAAATGATAAATATTTGAATATTCCAGTGTGAGTGTTTGACATCATCTGACGTGTAAATGGTTATAAAATCTGCTTTCCCATTGTAAATCTCATGACTGTTCCTGACAATGTGTTCCTTTCCCTTCAGTTTCCCATGAGCTTTGAATGCGATGTTTAGACTCCCCGTGGTCTATATTGATTCATTGACATATTCAAATGATTATAGTGAAAGGCAGGGTGGATAAAAATCATTTTTGATGATACATTTTATTTAAATCGGTTTGTTTATTTAAATAGATTTTTTATTTAAATCTATTTTCTTTATTTTTTTAAAAAAACACGCTTAAAATTTTGTTTGTTTGTTTTGGCACCATATATATAGCTAGACATATGATTTATTATGGAAAGACTTTTTATAGTATATGGGCCTGTAAAATATTTGAACAGTTTGATTAAAGCAAATAAAAATTATTTGTAAATATACACTTTTTGTTTCTTATGTTTCTTATATTGTATATATATGAACTTATTATGATAATGTTTGTCGAGTGTGTTGATTAAACTATAATAATTTCAGTAACTTTTCTTCCAGTGAAAGTAAAACATTCTGGATGTACTCTATAATTGTAACTTAAAATGTTTTTATAGTCTTTGGCAATTTTAATGATAGTCTGCAAAATAGCAACTGCCATGTTTATTTACAGTTTAATGATAATGACACTATTTACAGTATAACATGATTAGTATTTTGTATATTTTTCTACACAAAATGTTTGCTATTTTGCCTATAACAATTATTGAATTTTAAGTCAAGAGAAATTTAAGTGTGTTTACAGTTTACATTGCATATCCTTTTCTATGAGCTTCACTCCAGCAGTACTTATACGAGGGTTGGGGAGTAAGTCATGGCAACCCGGTAATAATTCGACAATCGAAGGATGTATTAAAAGTTTGTTGTATACAACTGAAAGAGTATCCATTATGGATATTTTGTTGGTAGGAATCATGAAAGAAAACCCAAGCAACCCTGTGACATACACATGTATTAATGTACAAGTTACAAAAACCTGTCTGACCCTGTGACATACACACGTGCACATGTTACAAAACCTTGTCTGATTATGACAAACCTTCGAAACAATCTCCCGCATTGTTCACAGCACGCTGTGCAGTAGGTGCCGTACACAAGCTGCCTTATGAGGCCTTGCATTATCGTGGAGTTTGATTGCATTATGCAGTAGATCTGGACGCTTCTCCCTAACGGCACGTCGTAGATGCTGCAGGAACTCTTCCACGTCGATGGCAGCGTGCTGTGAACAAGGCGGGAGATTGTTTCGAAGGTTCGTCATAATCAGACAAGGTTTTGTAACATGTGCACGTGTGTATGTCACAGGGTCAGACAGGTTTTTGTAACATGTACATTAATACATGTGTATGTCACAGGGTCGCTTGGGTTTTCTTTCATGATTCCTACCAACAAAATATCCATAATGGATACTCTTTCAGTTGTATACAACAAACTTTTAATACATCCTTCGATTGTCGAATTATTACCGGGTTGCCATGACTTACTCCCCAACCCTCCTATTTTGTTTCCTTTCTTTTTCCTTTCTTAGAACCTAATAAACACCATTCAATTATATCGAGATTAATGTACTTTCACCAGAAGTGTTTCTGATATCTGCAAAAACCTTATGTACAATATTCTATAAATTATTTATTTAAAGTGATTTAAATCAGTGTTTTTTTTTAATCACCTGATTTAAATCAATCCTTCTTGGTGAAAAGTTATTCTATTGATTTTGAACTCATTTGGAGGAAAATTCCAATGGCAACCTTAAGCTTCATTATGCTCCTAACCGTAACATTTGATCGGTGAAAGAAGAAACGCCATTCATATTTCACCAAATGTTTTTGTGTTCCGTGTTGATAGTGAAATATTATTTTGTTTTAAAGAATGATGACAAAATGACGTAAATAATGAAAATTATTTCAACGCTGTATCTGACATTCTTAAGTCTGGAATATACACATGTATAAAGGGAGAGAGGAATTTACTTGAAAATATTGCAACTTTCGCTGACACTAAAATGAAATTCTGAACACGCTACTGGCCTTTGTGGCAAGGAAAATACATTTCCTCAGCAAGAAATTTGTATTGGATATTGAATCACCTTAGCTTTTTTATATTGCCAATTTGTAATCCCAAATCATGTGTTCTGGTTGCAGGTTATCAGTAAGATCACTGTTTCACAATTAGAAATGAAGTGTCCGTAATGCGTTTCGTGACTTATCGTAATGCCCATCGCCAAACGCGATTTCCAAGTGCAGGAAGTTGGTCACGAAACGCGCTCATTCACTGCTCCACTTCACTCAAGGCACCGCAGGAGTACGCTATCACAGCCGCCAATCTGATTTCGCACGAAAGAGATTATTATTTTTATCCATTCAACTGATTCATTTTCAGATTTAATCTTTCAGTTTAACCTTTCGTTCACTTTCTCCTTCACTCCACCATATGACATGTCCGCAGGATTTTTTCCAGGGAGGGGCAAACAAGGCATTTTTTTTCAGGGGGGTCAGAGGAGGCATATTTTTCCCCATAATAGTGATTCCCCCTAAAAAAAACACTGCTTCAGTCTGAAATTATTATGTTTCTTCAACACCCTTATAGTAATTAACATAAATTCTGTGACTGAAATGAAATTATATTTTTACATGAACATTCATTTTCCATGGGGGGCGTGCCCCCTCCTTGCCCCCCCTTCCGGACGTATGGACATGTCAATACTATACGGACATGCAGTATCACAAGAACATGTTTCCCATATTAACACTGCACTGATCTCATGGGAAAAACTCTCGTCATTGGTCGCGTGGATCAGTATTGTGATTTATAAAATATCAATGTATATGATCCATTATTGGTCCAAATTTCTATGACTTCATAGCGAGAAAAATCATAAGTTATTTCACTCAACACATTACAGTAGGGAGGAAATTCTAAATCTACAGCATTACATTTGGGTGTGATGAAACCAAACAAAAATACATATCTTACAATCTTAATTTTGATATTTTCTTTCCCAAAAGAATCAAAACTGAATTTGCTTGTCTGGACACACAACACTCACTTCATATATTTATAACATATTTTAGAAACACGTGCTTATCCTGTATATAGAAATACCACGTATCCTAATACACTCCCGTGAATGGTCGCGTGGATCACTATTGTGCTCCACTGAAATATGAGACCTAATAGCAAGTCAAATAGCGGATGAACGAACAGAGTCCCTGGACTGTTCCAGGAAGTGACGCTGGGAGCCAAGGTCAAGAGTTTTGCCAAACTGCGGACGGAAGTGAAAATTTACGAGTGGATCACTATTGTGATTCATGGGACCACACTACATAAATTCGATCGGAGTCAATAAAGAAACTTTTAAGATAATAACTAACTAATGCAGCTTATTTTTACATGATTGATTGTTTATATAATGAGCATATCAGCACATAGCATTTTTGCCCTTCACACAATACGGGAATAAGCCCATTAACTAGAACAAAACTGGGGACAGGCCTCTAACAAGAAAATAAAATATGTCTATTAAAACTTTCTCAAGGAAGTTTTAAAACTCATTCATTCATTCATTACTTAACAAGAATTAAAACCATGCTGTCTCCGAGGATAAAATCTCCTTATGCATTAAAGCTGGAGCTAAAAGGAGCACTCGACACTCCAAACACAGAACAACACCACTCCACAGAGCCAGTGGCGGCGACTAGGGAGGGTGAGGGGGCAGTTGCCCCCATACTTTTTGCCACTTTGCCCCCGCACTATGCTAAACCTTATCTACGAGGGAAAGAAACCTTTCTTTGACCCCTAGTTTTGGAACCCAATCACCGCCACTGTACAGTGGATTATCTTGACCGTGTAGCCAAGCGCCAGAGCCTCGTTAGCCTGCAAGAAATAGTTACCATGGTGTACTACAGGGAACTGAGGTGCCTTATCAGAAGATTGATTACCTCTTACACCCCAGTTAGGTTTATCATGAAAAGGGCGTGGAAGGGTGATTTATGGAAAGAATCTGAAAAACTCCATGGTCTTCACTATAGTTACTATACCAGTAATCTCCTGCACTGTACCGAAGAAAAACACCTGAAACATCAGTCGCAATGGCCAGGGTGAAAATTGTATCAGTGAAGTTCCGAATTTCAAATCGATCACATTAACCACGTGATTTTGCAGTTAACATACTTTGCCAATGTGGTATAATTTTCCAGCGTTTGTACTCATATTGTGTATAATTAAGCATTATATATTTCTTCATCATTGAAGTGAGAATTTCGTTATTAAGTGATGAGTTTAATAAATGCATGTAAGTGCACTCAGACACTCATAGATACACCTCCAGGACAGAACATCATTTTCGAATTGTGATCAAGCAGTGGTAGCGTCGTCGCCTTGTAATCAAGGGTTCCCGGGTTCGATAACTTCTCTCTCTCTCTCTGGTAATTTACAATGCATTTGACGATGCAGGGGGTCCCGGGTTCGATACCAAGTGGAGGCACATAGTGGTTCGGATCCCACTTTAAACTGTAGGTGCAGTCTCGATTAGCCTTACTGTGCATAAAGTGGACTTAAAACACCAACTCAAATAAACAAACAAGCGGTCAAGGTATAGAAATTATTTTTGTTTGTCTCTTTGGCAATGCCTTCCGATCGATTTGATTAAGCTAAATAGGTAGAAATAAGCAAAAATGCAATGAAAGATGGACAAGAGGTAAAAGGCTCCTCTCTTGGTATTAAAATCTAGACTTCCCTCGACGCAACACACATCAAAGAAATGGAAAATGGTCAGACGATAGAAATAATTTTTCACCACAACCAAACCAATACGAATTGCCGGGAAATGAAGAGTACTAGGAAAACAAGTATTTTTTTCTGTTTTTGTTTTTGATTTTACTGTGAAAGATATAGTTTTCAATCCAAATATTCCTGTACGGGAAAATTCTACAATCTTTGCAATCTCCAGAAGTTTACGTGTTCTAAGGATCAAAAGAAACGTAAAATACTTCCACTTCGCTTTTGTTAATTTTCTTTAGATACATGTAACGCTCTAGCACATTTGGAATCCTTGCTAAAGGAAAATGCGAGTAGGAAGGAAATGAAAAACAAAAATTGAAGTGATGCGTAGTTTAATCTTGCGCATAAACTAACCCCATAGACATCTACTTTTAAATGCTTGGAGCTTACATGCGAGCGGAAAGGCAGAGAAAAGTTCATGTAATCAAATGGAAGCTCCACTTCCGCCTCAATGGGCGAGATCGCACGTGGTTGCATGGACTTTTCTCCATGGCCAAGGGCGGCCGCAGTATTTTTCCTCGGGGGGGGCAAAGTAAAATTTCATATCTTTCCCTTCGGTCATAGAACTCTTTATTATTATTATTATTATTATTATTATTATTATTATTATTATTATTATTATTATTATTGGCAATGATGATGGAAAAAACTTCCTAGAGTGAAATTAGCCCATATGCCTTCATGGCATGTGTGCAAATGCACAGGGGTACCTTAACCTTAAGTCAGTAATTCTCACCCTTTTTCAGTCCGGGACCCATCTTGAAGGATATTACACTTCATAAGCATGGGCGCCGGCAGAATTACTTGTAGCGGTGTGCACCCACTTTACAATCATATTCCTGCTAAAATCCAGTACTTTAAGAAACCCTCTTTTCAGGGACGGCGTTACAGGGGACTGGGGGGGGGGCTGAAGCAACCCAAAACTGACCTTCTGTAGCCCCTAGATTTTTAGAGTACGATAGATTTTGACCAAAAATCAGAAATCTAGAAGTTTTCTTATTCATTAATATTTTCCATAATAAAACAGGACCTTGGGGCAAGGCATTAATGCTCAAGTACATTTTCTACTTTATTAAGATCGTAAGATTACTTTATTACAATGTGTTCTAAAAATCGTGTGTCCGGGGGTTCCTCATTAGAGAACCCGCAATGGCATGCGTGCTAGCGATGTCATGTCAGTCGTTTCATCGTTCTATCTATCCTCAACGTTGCAAATACCCGAAAACACGAAATTATGAATAAAAAAGTACACAACCTACCTAATTCTTAAGTTCTAAGAATTAGATAGATTTAAACTGCATCCTTGCAACCTGGTAATGTACCTGAAAGACTGCAACCTTGTAATCAATTGGCGCCGTGTTCGATCCTCGGTGGAAGATTTCATGAGTAAAACCTCTACTCTTTTCAACTCCAACTAAATATTGCAATAAGGTGCAAAAATCATCACGCTTTGGAAATTTTATTGCTTCTAGGTGTAGACCTAGATGTTACGTATCTATACTCTATCTAGGGAATGTCTGTCGCAAGGTCGCGCATAACGGCAGAAGGGGAGAACGTGAGTTATAGAAGGAGTGAAGCAGAACACGCTCCTGCAAATGGCTGGTAGCTGCTGTCGATTTTTCTCCTCCACGCAATCTCGTTCCCTTTCAAGTGCCCGTTGGTCGAGCCTTCTCGAATTACTATTAGCTCAGAGACTTGTTTTGTTTCCGTCTCTCCGGAGATTTACAGTGACTGAGTATGCTATTTCTGCAGGCCATGGTGGCCAATTTTGATTCCGTGGAGGAGAATTCCAGTGTGTGAAAGCAAAAGAGCTACAAGTGAAATGGATATGAAAGTTAGGATCTATTTTCACGTTCTTGGTTGCCTAATTTCTACAAACTAAAGGGAATGTTTGCAAATATTAACTCATCACTCATAATATGGGTGATGAGTTTATTGAAGTACTCTATTAAAATTCAGAAAATGCCGACTTTCTGGAACACAAAAAGCTACAATCATTCGTGGCTCACTACTGTTGTGAATTCGACAGTATGGAGTCAGAGTCAAAGCTGATTCCAAAAGATATGGCACGCTGAAACTCAAAATGAGGATCATACAACAGCCACGTGCAATGGTTGAAACGTTCAAAATTGCCTTTCACGAATTTCTTAAGCTTTGTGTTATTTCAATATGTATACCATCACCAACAGCTGGATTTTCTAGCTTGCGGCAAATCAAGTGTTACCTTTGTAATCGAATTGTTTGTTTATTTGAGTTGGTGTCTTAAGTCCACTCCATGCACAGTAAGGCTGATTGGCACTGGCCTACAGTTTAAAGCGGGATCCGAACCACTATGTGCCTCCACCGGCTATCGAACCCGGGACCCCTTCATTATAAGGCGACGACGATACCACTGCGCCTTCGGGGAGGCTCCTCAATCGCATTGATAACTAGAGATTCAGTGCTCTGTATCTTCTACCTATTGAGAAAAATCTTGCAAAATTTTTCGATTTATACGTACAAGTTTGTTGATAATTTTGCAACTGGTCATAAAAAACAGACGTATCTTATTGTAGTTTCTTCCTGTGCTGTCATTTCCTCATTTCAAGAAAAAAGAATGTATCCGTACTCTTTAGACAGAAATAATGTTGCATGCAGTATTTGATTGACTGATTTGCTTTATTTTACTTCGCTTTTTGTACCACCTATGGTTAATTTGCAAAAATGGGGAATAGATGAGTGATGATGATATGATGAAATTGATGAAAACTCACAAACATCCATGCTCAGGCCGGGGTTAGAACCCGGGACCCCTGGCGTCGTAGCGCTGACCACTCCGCCACGGAGGCCGGCACATGTAGTATTTGATTGAATGAATGGATTAGGTTATGTTACGCCGCTTTTGTTCCACTTTTGACTAATCGACACGAGAACAAGTGGTGGTATGATGAAATTGATGAAAGTGCACTCACAAAGAACCACCCTGCTAGACCGGGATTCGAACCTGGGAATCCTGGCATAAAGTAGACTTAAAACACCAACTTAATTAGTATTATTATTATTATTATTGTTAATTTTCAAATCATAAAATTCATATTGAATTGAAAATACAGTGTCGTTGTGGACAAATTTAGACTCGAATCTATTATTTAGATAGAAAGTGAATTCGCCTTGTTTTCTGTCCATAAACATAAGTATATTACTTTGTCGATGATCAGTTCCATGTCTTTTTCTATATTTTCACAATGCACAGATATGGTACCTCTGATCCAAGTTTTTACGTGACGAAGGGTACTATAAAAAAAGAGTAATACTTCAAAAGATAGGGATTTGAATTTCCAAGGACAGATCCCGACATCGGGAAATAATTTCCCGAATTTTCGTAATCCCTAACAGCCGAGAAATTCCAAAGGATCTTACTTAAAAATAGGTTAATTAAGTGTCTGTTTTGCGAACAATGATAAAAATCACATTACGTTAACTATGATTGTTGCTTGGTATATAATATACAATAATTTTGATGACCGTTGCGTGGTACCTGGTGATAGACATGTGAATCAGGAACATCTATTTCCGTCAGACATCTTTGAAAACAAGGTTAGTACAAAATATAGCTGATCTGTCGGTTTTCAAGTATTAGGGCTCAGTCGTGGACAGTAATGTATTGTAAGAATCCCGTTGGAAGTCAAAGGAATAATTGAGCCATTCCATGACAAATCAACAAAGTCCCCAACCTTACATTTTATGATTCATTTCCTTTACTTGTAATTATCTACCTAACCTAACCAATATCTAACCGGATCACATTGGAATCCCATTTTTAAATTTTGTAGTTATTGAGTAGTAGTATTGTATGATATAATTTTATTGGAAAAATTGAAAGACCCATTTTTTGAGAAAATTACTACCAAAATTTTATTTGCACCACCTTCAATTATTTTCTACCCTGACATACGCATACAATATCTCGTGTTAACGAGCTCTTCAAGACCTTTCCAACGACGTCCGAATCACTTCTAGAGGTGCCCTGATTGCCGAAATATTGCAATTTAAAGTTAACAAGATGTTGTAAAAATGGTCAAAATCGCACCTTTTGTATTCTGTAAATTCGGAAATAGAATAATATGGATCTGAAACTTTTGAATATTTTCCTACCTCAGGCCCTTTCAGTAGGTCTATGTCAACATTCAAATTAATCCAAGTATGTGTGGTTGAAAAGTGCCTTTTAAGTGTTTGATTTTGCATGAAATGACTCCATTACAACGCAGAAGTGTCCGTTACTGCACAGATAATACACTCAGTTATAACAGAACAAACCCATTCACACATGTTGTTCCTGAGAGAATCTTGTTACATTTTGTATGCTACGGATTATTGTGTCGCAGATTTTTGGATGGGAAAAGTTAGAAAATTTATTTGGTTGACAAAATATACAAAATTTGTCTTAAAAATTGAAATATCTTTCTCCGCGCATCAACTGTTCCAAATATATCTTCCAAAGCTTGGTTTGGTTTCCGTCATATTGGAAAATTCGGACTATTTTAGGTCAAATGAAAATCTGTATTAATGCCTACTCCAAGTCAGCTGCGATAAAAGTTTCTGCTCAATATCGCTGAACTCACGGAATTTAGCTTACAGAATAAGGCCGGCTTTAGACGAAAGCATATCCTTTAGCATTTTTGCTATCATAAATGCTATGTAAAAGCTTCCAAAAATCTTATAGCAGATAGTACTCTACACGGAAGCATTTAATGTAACTTTTCGGCTAGCTTTTGCGATTACAATGTATAACATGTACAGCATGAAAGGCACGTTTTGTTACACCATCTATGCTGAGTACACGGTGTTTACGTTTGAAAGAACTAAAATATTCTTCCATAAGTGTACAGTAAAGGTTGTAAAGTATGTATTTAAGCAGCGCCATTTTTTTTACACCGAAACGAAAGAAAGAAACAGAAGGCGAATTGTCCACCACCATTTTCATTCGGTCTGAATTACACAATGAGATGACAATGACTTGAATTACACACTTCAATAAGCAGAGAACTATATGTACAGTCACGGACACTGCCGGCTTGGAGTGAATACATTGAATGTCAATGTATTCAATACAAGCCGGCAGTGTCCGTGACTGTACCTGCTTCGAACCAACATAGTTTCATTCCTTAAAACAACATAGAAAGTAGAATAAAAAGTAATGAAGATAGCAGTGGACAATTTGCCTACCATTATCTTTGCCGTTGACTGTACCTCATAACGTTTTACACGAAACGTTATTCCTCTCGGTTGAATAGTTAACGATTTTTAAAAATGTGAAGTGACACTTTGTTTACATATCACGCGGCCGCCATTACAACTGCACTCGTGACCTAGAGGTCGCTTGTAATTGGTCATGCTACGAAATTGGACAGGTTCTATCCTTGAGAAATGCCATGAAATATGCCATGACATCTAAAATGCCTTAAGATTTCTCACTTTATACGGTAGAATTTTGGTCATGGCATAAATGTTAAGAAAAATGCTATGGAAAATGCTTTCGTCTAAAGCGGGCTTAACTCTCAATTTACAGGGAAAATCAGTCTTTTGTCCGCCATCAAGAAATCATTTGGCCGATATATCTCGAGTGCAACAGTAGTCTTCTCCTTCACGTTGTCTAGCTGCCATAATAATTTCAGCTCCAACTATACCGCAAATATTATTGGCACAAAATTGACAACTTGTCGATGAGGGTCTCTCTCCACCCTAGTAAAACATGTATTATATTTCGAATTTCCTTTCCTAAGATTAAAAAAAAATGTGGTCTAGGCAGAGGCGGCTGCAGAGTGATGCTGATTACATCACTTCCTGTAAGGTGCCCTCCTTTATTTTAGGATGCAATGCACACTTTTGCCCTTTTTTATTCCAAAACTGTTTTTGCTTGTCATTGACAACATCCCACATCGACATTCCGCGCCATTCTGCTGTCGAAGGCTCCTTCTTACTCTGGTCTGCAAAGGTTTGAAATGCTCTTCCGGATTAAATTGCATCTGTTACATCTCCCAATAACGTCAAAGAACAAGTTCTATTAGTTTTATTGCAAGAGCAACAATTGTGCATTATCTCGTACGGCTAAGGAACAACAAGAACCAAGTGAAACCTGTATTTTGCGAACACTTAACTAGCACAACGAATATTTCAAATTGTGTGTTATTTTAGTCTCGATTTGGAAAGTGCGTATGTGTGTTTGTGTTAATGCGTCTATCATTGTTTTCTCTCTTAAAATTTTATTATTTCTCAATTGTGTTAAATTCATTGATTTTATATATTTTATTTTAATTTTATAAATAAATATATACACTTTATTGTAACTTTTAATTTGCAGAGTTAGGTGGTAGAGCAGCCAAGGGCTGAACCCGCTCTGAAGAAAATAAAAATACGCTTTTCTATTTTTCTATTCTATTGTACTCTATTCTATCTTACCGAATTATTAATGGTGACAAAAAGAATTAGAGGTGATTAGGCGAAATATCGTGCGTCCCGATACAAAAAAAATGGAAACTATTCATACTAAATTCATTGGATTTTCTATATTCTCAATTCAAACATATGTAATTTCTATCCGAAACTGTTCTCGCTACATTGGAAGACAGCTTTCACATCATAGTGCCATTATGGATTGCCGGGTGTCTGTTCTTCCTTTTACAATCCATGGAAACAAATGGGAAATTCACAAGATCCTTAGATAACATATGCTACGCAACTACGTAATTGGAGAGGTTGCTCGATTAACCAGGCGCATGGCCTGATAATGTTCGCATAAGCACGTGAACACTCATGTATATGTCTTAAATTACGTACATATTAAATGCACACACACATACGTATATTTATTCGAAAAAATACTATGTTAGATGTACGACTATATACACACAATTTACTCTGACACGACTTCTTTCACGTCTGATAACTTTTTCTAAATAGTTGGTAACACTGACTCCCACGGTTTTCCACGAGGTAGTTGAACACAATTATTGTGCGTGTTGCATAGAGCTGACAGCTTAGGGGCTGTTGACCACTATACCCCGAAGATGTTCACTTCGGTTGTGCGAACACTAATGCAAGCGGCAATACTTCTCACATACGGCACCAGAGTGCAACATATACAAGGCATGTCTAGGGGGACTCGAAAAGGTTTGTGCTACATAGTTGCAAACTTTAGCGAGAATTCCCTAAACCTGGCGGATATTAAGGGGGAAAGGGACAATTTCACCTGGGTCCTTGTATTACTTCAAATATAGAATGATTTTGGGGGAAATTTTTGAAAATAAATTGAACTGTTATTCTCACTTTTCAATTAAAGATGAAGTTACAAGGCAGAGGAGTAAATCTATTATTGTGAACACTCGTATGCTAACCCCACGCGACGCCACTGCGATTAACCTAACTTTACAACATTCTGTTTCACAGGAAGCGAAGAATGGCCCTGGATGCCAAACTAATAAGATGCGTCCAACACAGAGGTTCAGTTCTTCGCCTTGTTTCTCCAGGCCTCCAGACCCTCCAGGAAATTTGTTACTCGACTGCTAGGAAAATGCTCATGAACTCTTGCAGCAAAACATTGAATGAAATTGTCAATTTTGATGAGAGAAAAAGAGCTATGAGGGAATTCTTCTCTCAGCTTCCAGTCACCGTACGCGAACAAATTTTGGAAAAGCTTTCGATGGAAGATATAAAGGGAAATTACCCGTTCTGTTTGTACCTGGACGAGATACTGTTCTCCATCGGTATGAAGAAATTGGTCTTCGACATGGGCTCCGACTCTCGGCAAAATCATTTTGACAATTTCTTTAATTTATCGTCAGCGGAGGGAAAAGAATTGCGCTCATTGAAATTTTACTGTTACGACTCCATCCAATTGCAAGCCATACCAAGAATTTACGAGCAGATGAAGCAACTTTTAGCTTCCGCTCAGCACCTACTGGATTTAACGTTAACTGATATATGCGATGACACCATCATGAAGATTGTTGGCGAGAATTGCACCGCTCTTCAGAATTTGGAGGTAGTGAATTCAAATGTTTCTGCTAAAGGTGTTCATTACGTAACCCAAACTTTTGTCAGACATTCTGCAGAAACTGGAGAAGAAAATAGGGTTTGGGAAAGCACCCTGTGGGGGTTTGCTGGAATTTTCCCCCCTATGGAGGAGCTGTTGCCAGGAGAACGCGTGACGTTCTACGAGAGGAAGAAAAACCCGTTATGCTCCACACTGAAATTTGTCGACATTGAAATTCGGGATGAGTTTTGCTTCGAAGCAATGCTTGCGATTGTGGAACTCATACCAAACTTAGAGTCAATTGGGGAGTGGGGAACTGAGTGGTTCTTTCGTCAGCTCTGGAACAGATGGTACAAGTTAAAGAAATCAAACGACACCTTCGCACCCCATCCCTTTAATCTTACATCTATCGATTTTGGCATAATGGAGGAATCCATATTTGGTATGATAATTGAAATGTGTCCGAAACTCCAAAGAATACAATATAATTATTTTGATCGTAATATCCCATCAGCATTTTCATTGAGCTCATTCAATCACTTCAGATACCTTGAGTCTATTGATATCAACCACGCGACTTCGGTGCTTCCGTGTGTCTGTTTCGGAGATTTGTCAGAAGAGATGAGAGAAAGGCTAACAGAGACGATCATCCATAATCCACTTGCTGGAGAACCTTTCGATATCTCTGATGCACAGCTATGTTCGTCGCTCCGTCATCTTGATCTACACTTCCCCGCCATTTTCTGGAGTGGTACTTCAAATGCCGGCCTTCTTCCTCCACACGATACAATGCAAAACTTGTCCTTTGTTAACCTGCAAGGTAAAGTAACAGGAAAAGCTGTTCTTTCGATTCTTGAATGCGCCCCGAATTTGGAGTATTTCACTGTTTCTAATATTATAGATAGGAAGGAGGACTTCTTGCTGCGAATACTTGGGATGAGAAAGATGCCGAGGTTGGAAACATTCGAAGTACTTGAAGGATTTCTGCTAGACACAGAAGATGAACTACGATCTTTCATCACTCACTTCAAGAGAATACAGCACGTTGGTAAAATACGCTTTCTATAAAGCTTCATAGGCCATTGCATAGTAGTTCAGCATTGTAACAAAATATCGACATTATCTGTAGAATGACACCCTGCTTCTAACACTGTGTTCATGACCTTATGAATATATTTATTTCCCCACTGAAGCGATATTTCTGTTTTAATCATATTATGAAATTAATCCTCTGGGTAGAAAAGGTTGCCATACATTCCTTCGTCATGTATCTAGAAGAGTAGGGAATTCTGTGAACATTTAAAATTTTGGAATCTATTTGGAATCTACGATGTTTTCTAGGGCAAAATATAAGTGCACACCATTTACAATTTCTTATTCTGCATTACATATCTTTACACTTTTAACTTTAAAGTCTATTAGTTACGTGGCAGAATATCGTACTAAGGCCCTTAAGTCAACTTGACACACACAAACAAGACTAATCATTCAAATACCAACAAATACCAAACTAAAAAATATTATACTTAATAGCTAACACCTCAATACACGAAAAAATGCTCAAAATACCATACCCTCCAGTGGCACCTCCCGATGGCATAGTAGTAAAATCGCCGTCTTGTGATCAAGGGGTGCCACGTTCGATACGCTGTGGAGGCTCAAAGTGGTTGGAATCTTACTCTCTCTCTCTCTAAGTGCATTCCCGATTAGCTTTTCTATGCATAAAGTTGACTTAAAAACCAAATTCAAACCAAAACCATGAGTTACGAAATATTGCACACTGGCATTCTCTGTAAAGATAAAAAGGATATTGTGCTACAACTTATTAATGAAGTTGGGTATGTAGAAAGATAAATTTCCCAAACGTAAAATTTGAAAAATAACATACAGCATGCCTATGATGGCATCCTCTCATTCTGTTATGAATATATTAAAGAGTAATTTTACCAATTTTCAATTGTTTTTATTAACATTGAGAGGTACCTCAAAGTGATTGAAAAAGTTTACTTTTTTCGTTCATGTAAAGCGTAATGTAAGAAGACTACGGTAAAAACATAGCTCAAGAATTTTCTTTCAACATATTGTATTTTAATAATAGAAGGTTAGCAAATCGATACATGAATATTAAGTTACTTATTTACGATTATGTTCCGTATGAAACTCTAGTGAACTGCAAGGATTGGCTTGTAACACAAGTAGACTATTCACATGATAGGCATAATATGACACGTGTACACATTTTCATTGAATAAAAGATTCATAATAATTGTAGAAACAAATTTCATTGTACATCTAATAACTCATTATTATCTTTAAATAACTAATTATTACCATCCCCTCGACGAATGGATGTTATAGACAGAAAATGTGAGTTTCAGTTGGTAGATAAATTCCAAAGCTTTTTTTGGTATTTTCTACTGGTAAAATTCGACTTATTATAACAATGCAAAGATTAAGCCTGAAATCGAATACGCCCATTTAGAGCTTCATTCAACAACACAGTTGAAAGACTATTTTATCGTATCGTATCCATCCTATAGAGCAGGTAAAACTGCATGAAATGTGTTGAATATATAATAGACGTCAGGTACAGAGCTAAATGCTACATTATTAGTGATAAAAATTATGAAAGATTGCTGCTTTCATAAAAACAATGGAATTCTTGTCTATCTTCAGCCTTAATATACTTATATGAAATTGTCATTCGAGATACGAAATTTTGACACTGCTGCAAAATTTGGCAACGCAGGAACAGGCGAACGATGGGAACAGCTGATCACGCTCCCTCCGCTCGGGTTGACATTTCTATGAACCTCATTCTTAAAATGCAAGATATTCGTTGAAACATCGGTATCGTTTTTATTTTTCCGCCCCTTCCCACTTTCTGTTGCACTTAATACCGACTCATACTGTACTGTACGCATAATCACGAACCACTGATTGTAAGCGCGAACTTTCAACCGAAACCGAACACACACGAACCACTATCAGATGCGTCACAACAGCAAGACCAAGAACTCAGACTGAAAGCACACGTCCCTAAGGACTGGAGAGACTGTGACGCCATCTGCAATGACGTCACCATGCTTCTCCTGCACCAAGGTATGTCCGTAACAAATTTCATTACATTATGACCAATAGTTCGATTTTTATAGCGAAAATCATGGGCTGAAAGCGAGTGAAACACCCTGTATTTTTTTAAATGTTATCCGCATACAAAATTTTTAAGGATTATTTCAGCTATAAGAAATGTCTTTCGAGAATCAAATAATACACACGAGCGCGCATACTAATCCTGAAGTAGAGTCCAGCACAGATATTTCTGCCGTGCGATGCGCGACACAACTCAAGAAGCAGTGTTGCTAATGGAGCAGATAGAAAAATCGCTGCAGTGCGCCGATGCACAGCTGTTACGTACAACAAGAAAATTAGAGAATTCAGGTCTATCTAACGTTGAGTTTTAAACGTCATGCATTATACCAGGACTAGGATTAATATGTACTAACAAGTGACTTTGTATGTAGCTACATACATATGGACTAAAAATTCGCAAAATATGAACTAGCACATACGTAAAATTACCAAAAATGGTGCAAAGAAGACTTCTTCGTACGATTCCTTATTTGAGTGACTTCAAACAAAATAAAAAAATATATTATTTTCCATTGTATTATTGCACTGGTGGCGTTCTAACTGTTCACTCCCAAAACCCGTATACACTGGTACGGAACTGCAACGGCAGATAATAACATGCCAACGTGTTAAACCGCGACAATTGGACCACAACACTCCGCCTCAAGCAGTATTATTACTTCCTCTCTCTGATCGGCGACAGTCGGTTGCTTGTACATTTACAAACGATGCCGGCTTCCAAAACAATAACAACACATACTGCCACTAGACGATAAGCTGCGCGGCTTTTTCTTTTGCTATGAACCAGGGCCGGCGCTAGTCATTTTGCCTCCCTGAGCGGTGGCGGCAGATGCCGCTCCATTTCGAACCCCCCCCCCCTCCCGTCATTACGCAGGAACGGGAAATTGAAAATCAATATATTCCTAAGTAAAACATCAAAATATTAAAAAAAAATAATGAGACTTCTTATGCTATTTCAATACTATTAAGCGCAAAAGAATATCTCGCTCGACCAGAGTTTTCAATAGGATTATTTTTTTCTTCTCTTCAAATTTTGCCGTCCTGAAAATTTGCCGGTCTGGGAGGGGGGGAGTGGCACGGTTCGCCCTCCCCTTCCGCCGGCCGTGCTATGAACTTGGTCACCCATCAAAGCATGGCAATTTTAACACAGAAAACAATATGCATCGCATTAAGCAGCAAAAAAACAGCCTCATCTATGCCATTTCTACAAGAACACGTGCCGGAGCCAAGAGTTGAAATGCTGTTGGAGCCACATAATTTATTTATTTTGAACAATTCCAATATTATGAAATATGAACAATTTGTGAATTAAACCTGTTGAAATATGTAAAATTAAGTATATTTTCCTTAAATATGTAAAAGTAAGTATTTATTAAAGTTAGAAAAATGGAAGAATATTGACAATAAAATGTACCTTAAATCACTACAAACATTACTATTCGCAAAGATATCACAAAATTTCAGCGATATTTCGTCAAACTAAAAGTATGTATTTACTTATAAATCCTAGCCCTGATTATAATTAGTAGATAACATTGAACACAGCTATGGGTTCGGTAAATTGCCTACAGTTCAGAAGCACCCGCACACAACGTCAAACCGGTCAAATACTTAGTATAAAATAAAAATATGGTGCTTCCAATCCAACAAAACTCACCGTCACTTTACCTGCCTTTCCCCTTCCGTGACAGAAATAGTGCTTCATTATTACAGTTGGCAACACTAGTTACTAGCTAGCCAATGAACATGCACTGCATAAAAGAAGCAACCACTACGCCGTGCTATATTGCCACATAACCGTCCCTGCCGAACGGTGTGAACCGCGAGCTGGAACGCTATTCAATTGTTTTCAATTATGTTTGCGCGAGTGTGTCCAGGAATGGAATGACAATATGGCAACAATAGCGAAGGTTGGCGAGCATGGTAGAACACGTGATGATAAGAGAGAGGGAGACGAAACGAAAATTGGTATCTACGCAACGGCAACGATATGTGTGTTGTACTCTAGTTCCTAAAACAGATCCATCCAATAGTGTAATGGACCTATACGACTGCACCCTATCTAAGCAATTGATATTACATTTTTCTAAACATTTTGCACCACACTTTTTTGTTTACAGTGTAGAAAATGATTTTGTATTCAACGCGGTGTTTGCAGGTGATCGATCACAGTCATTTAATATTGTCTCCCTGTTAAAAGTAACTAAGTAAAGTTACACTCCCCCCTCCTTCCCCGCACCGCACTGCGGTTTAGGGGGCCGTAGAAAATAAACGAGGTTATACACCTCCATAACAATATTAGAAGCCAGCCGAGACAGGAGCAGAACCCGAGAAGCGACTCCTGCTGCCGGGCGAAGGAAATTGGCAGGATGATGGATGTTCCTTTCCTCTCTCGGTGAGTAACGAGATAGCGCGTCGGATGACTGACGGGGTCGTTCATTCAATGGAGGAGTTTAGAGGACAAACACCGTTTCTTCTGAACCACGAAAGCGAATGGGTGTATCTGTTGAGCGTGAGCCAGTTCGGGAAACAAAGTTACGTTCCTTGGGAAGTGACGTAACTGACGGCGAAATCGAGCGATGGGGGAGGTGGGTTGTAACGTATTAACCGCGGTGGAGGAATAACCGCGAAATGAATTAAGTGCAAAACGGCCTAAGCGCGAAAGAGCACAACAGCGAAATGTAACACAGGATTAAACGCGAAAGGAACAAGAGGGTAAAGGAACAAGCGCGAAATGATTAACCACGAAGGAATAAGAGCGAGAAGATTAACCGCGAAACGGATAAGAGCGAAACCAAACTTGAATATCGGAATAACCGCGAAAGGAACAACGGAGAAATGGATTAATGGCGAAAGGAATTAGAGCGAAACGGATAAGCGCGAACGAACAAGTGGGAAGGAATAAGAGAGAAAATATTAAGCGCGAACTGAATAACCGCGACGGATTACGCACGAAAGAAGAACCGCGAAAATGTCACTTTAGTGCTTAATCCCTTTAGCGGTTGTTCTGGCGACCCTATTAACCCTAGCTTAGCCGAGGGGGAGGGAGGCTGCAGACCCACCACCTCTATATTTTTAGATTTTTCAATATCGAATTTTTTTGCAAATAAACTCAAAATATATTACATTGTTCCCTAGGATGTTCCCAATATTTCTTTATTACTTTTGTCCACAGAAACATAAATGTAATGTAAATAGGAGGCAAGATGCACTTGGTGGGCCTATGAGACGCCATCTTTGAATGCGTGTCAAGTAATGATGGTAATTTTTGAAATTATTATAATTAATAAAAAACTACACATATATAATCAACAAAGGAAGCAGTGATTCAATAACAAAATGGATTCTTGAATTGTTGAAAAAAAATAATGGTGTGGGACTGTGAGCCTCCCCGATCCCTTAGGTAAGTAAGTTTCTTGTAAGGCAAGGGTAAGCTAGGGTTAAGAAACTTAGGCATCGAATACGCACAATGCTTTCAATGCATTTGTATGTGTGTTGTAGTCACTGATGACTAGACCTCGGATTTTTAGGTTCTAAAAAGTGTGATTTTAGGTTCTTAAAATAGGCTCTAAAAATCCTGAAATAGGCTCGAAAAATCTTAAATTAGGCTCGAAAAATCCAGACGTAGGTTCCAAAAATCTTAAAATGGTAAAAAATTCTTGAAAAATACTGATTAGATACAATAGTTAAAAACAAAATTTCACAAGAATCGTAAGAAATTTTAATAGATATATATAACAACCAAATTTTCATTTCTTGACATCATTTTCAAAACTATCCAAAATTATTGTAATGCTATACTTGTGCGGTTAGCAAAAGTTGCTCTTTCATGTGAGAAATGAATTACGTATGTATAATTTGCTGCACAATACCAGGGATACTCGGAATTCCAAGAATTATACGTGAATTATTGGCTTCGGGAATTATGCATGAATTTTGGTAAACATGAAAAGAGGTACGAGCAGATGTTTTCTCTATTCCAGTTTTCTTCTCCGTAGATGTGAAATATTGCAACTCTTATTAATCCAAATCCCATTACATTTATACATATTTATAATTGCCCGGAAGGAAGTTTTTCACAGTTTGGCTTTTATTTTTTTATTTTTATCGAGTAAGAAGAAGAAAGCTCCATGGAAAATAAAACAGAATTTTCTCCATCCGTTTACTTTGTTAGTGTCTCTTGCAGAACAATCTATGTGACAGACGGAAGATTATTGCAACATAAGATATCTTGAAGTTGATTAGATAAATTTTTTAGTACATGGAATCACACAGAGCCTTTATATTGTTAATATAGTATTTGTGTTTGTGTGGATGGTGAGAGTCGCTAATAAGTAAGGTTGGAATAGAGAAAACATCTGCTTGTACCCTTGAATTTTTTTTCAAGTTCGCCTTGAAAGCCGGTAATTATACTTGAAATTTATCATGGTCCTAGTGACCACCCTGAATCTTTTCTCATAGTCAAACTCCGCCTTTTGTGCGTGAGGATAATTTTATATGCTGAAAATTATCTTTCAACACAAACATGGTCAGAGGTGCATATTTGGATGAAGAAACTTTACTTCGCAAGGCGTGAATGCCACATCAGGATCAAACTGGCGCGAACGTGAGCAACACCACACGGAGCAAAGTTTGTACTTTGGACTGTGCACGCAATAGAGGCGATTGGGTGCCAAAACTGGGAAGGGGTCCAAGAACAGTTTACTTTACTTTCATCTTTTGTTTGGAGGTTTGAAGAATAGATTTGGAGGGAGGGAAATCGACAGAAAACATGTTTCAAACGCGCCAGTCATTAAATTGTTTCGTCACCAAACCGAGTAAATACCTCTGTGAGATATAAAAAGCCTTTAAAAACCTAAAAATATATATAAAAACCTAAAAGAAGGTTTTAATTTAGGCACGTAAAATAAGTTATTTTATGAACTATAAAATTTCGCCAGTTGTTGCGTTTTTTTTATGAACGTCGACGTACGTAACTTGTTATTTCTTTTTTACCTGCAAAGAAAAGATAGGTTAGAAACTTAAAATCCGAGGTCTAATGATGACTGCAAGCAGAATTTGGAGGAAATAAAATTTCCAAGTGTTGCGGCAGTATTTCTCATGTCAACGTGCGTTTGGTATCAATATCTTAAAACTTCTACGTAAAGCTGTACAAATAGAATACGGCTACATCAAGATTATACTCGTAATATCTACACAGTTGGTCCTTACCGTGCAATAGGCTACATACCCTGTGCTGGAATTCTCTGGAACGAGCGAACGAAAACAAGTCTCTGCGCATGTACTGACACGAAAGGGCTCCATGAACACGTCCGAGGGAACGGGATTGCCTGGTGCGGAAAAGTGACTGCAGTAGCGTGTACTGCTTCGCTTGCTCCCCTTCTCTACCGTTATGCGCGGTGTGCTCCAGAGTATAGTTAAAATTGACTTTTATCGATTTTCAATAACGAGTAGTGCTCAAAATAAAGCTTTAGGAGGTGAGCAACTCGGGAACTTACATCGCGTGAGGAAGGGGGGGGGGGGCAAGGCCAGATATAAATTAATATCCTGTTAATGGCTCATTATCAGTTCATAGAACATCAGTGCTTCAGATTATGAAAGAAAAATTCCCAATTTATCCAGACCTCTTGAATTCATGACAATCTCTTCGTTATGGCTCAGCAAACACTAATGGCTGATTCTGGCTTGTGAATTTTTCGTGCCTTGCGAAGTTTCAAGCTCTTCGTGTTTGCAGAGACAACACCAATCTAGGAATGGCTGTGGTGGGACTTCGATTTACGGGGCCTGGCGGGCGAAGAAGCGACAACGAGTCAGGATAAGTGCCATAGAATGGCCGAAGAACGCTGAGGAAACATGAAACTCCCTCCGCCACTCATTCTCATGCTTGTCTACTACTTAGCCAAAAGTGGTAGGCAAGCAACACTAATAAAGAACATTCGTGTGGGGATTCAAACTCGAAAACTTGGGCGATTTTATTTATTATTATTATTATTATTATTATAAAAAAGGTAAAGTGCTCCCCTGTGCATCGCACCACGCCATGAAGGCGTATAGGGGGTATGGGGGTAACGCCCCACACTTTCTTGAGTATTATTATTATTATTATTATTATTATTATTTCATTTCCCACAACGGTTAGTGTATCTACTAGATATTTATTGAACGGAGTAAAGGTGTACGTGGGACGTGGCAATATCGCACTTACTGACTCGCAGTGACAAGGACAGCAGTTTCCACGGTTCAACGGACATCGCTGTGTGCCGTGTTGCCACATTCCACATACATATTTACTCCGTTGAATAAAAATTTGTTCAGAATCGGTTTCTCAATGTGAATTACCAGTGATCATGGATTTAAAAACAGATGCAAAGAGCTTCAAATGAAGATCAATATTGTATTTGTAGGAATATCAAATACTAACAAAAAGTTGTTTCGCAAAATTGATAAGAAAAGATTTCTTGACAAATTTAAAAATCTGAGAATTAAGAATTGTGTTTTCAAAACTTTCTGCCTGCATCGTACTAAAATGTCATCACGATCGGACCATCCGTTTTTTATTTATAGGATTTGAAAGAGAGTGATGGTTTGCAACTAAAAAACGGCACCGTTTTATTCTCACGACAATATAAAAAAGTACACTCGAAAAAAATTGTTAGCATAGATTAAAGCAAAATTGAATAAGCTAAATTTTGATGTAACTCGTTTTATGTAGGTGTAATGGTTAATTTTCAATTAGAGTCCGAACTCGAGTATCGATAAATTTTTATCCGATAGTAGTTGCCGCACTCACACTATGGGCAGTATGAGAAATTTTCGACCGGGTGGACAGAAGCTCTAAGACATATGAGTTTTACAAATACGTAGTTCATAGTACTTCGGAACTTGAGGTAGTTTAACTTCCAAAACGTTTCAAGGTAACTAACTCCGTAATCATCGTCGTTGTTTTCTGTGAAAGTTTCGAATCTCTCTGTAATTGGAAGAAATATTTTAATCCTCAAGCAATATCATGTTAATACTGCACTGTGCATCCCGCTCTTAAATGAGCATGTCTTCTCTTATAATGAAATGACACCGATGGTTGGAGCTCTTTCTGGATATTTTCTCTCTGATGACATAACGGTGTCGCCTTGTGATGGAGTGATGAGTTTGATCCCTGGAAAAGGTACAATGCACACTGGTTCTGTTCCCACTTTCTTCGGTGAAGGGGTAACCATTTCAGGAAGCACCCAAAAGTCAACCTCACGTCCATAGTACACGCCGGTATTTGCAGCGTTGCAGATCAACGAGGCTCTGGCGCCTGGGTTTACAGCGTACGTAATCGTCTGTGGAGTTGTGTTGCGACATCTATCGACGTGCTTCGGAATGTCCCTTCATCCAGTTTATCTTGTTACCATTCAACTGGCATATGCTTCCATGTTACCTGGTTTATATCAGGTAAACCAACTTTCTTTATAATAGTATAAGTTGATTGTTTCACCGAACAACCTTGTCCAAGGTCATTTGATACCATAGCCTATTTTGGCCAAAATTAAGCTATATTCTCATATCTTCTGGTGGATTTAGCTAATTTGTAGGTGTAGCAAAATGCCCAACCCTACTACGAATTCTAAATTCCTCGTATTAAGGTTTAACATAGTATAGGGCTGGAGTAGGAGCTGACTTGTCCGGACGAGCCAAAGCCTTTTACGCCTATATTTTTAGTTTTGTGTGTGTGTGTGTGTGTGTGTGTGTGTGTGTGTGTGTGTGTGTGTGTGTGTGTGTGTGTGTGTGTGTGTATGTGTGTATGTGTGTATGTGTGTGTGTGTGTGTACTCTCCCCACCCTATTGTGGATATTGTAAATATCGGTTGGTAAATTGGAAAACCTGCCCACCCCCCTTGAACAAGTTCTGACGTCCCTGGTTATAAGAGTTATTTCTTAAAATTTCATAAATTTATCTCTCATTGGAGATTTGTAAATTGCCCTAGAGGTTGACTATGGCCACCTTTGGCTCACCTACCTTATAATATCGTTAAAAAATAATTAAATTTGATATATGTTTTATTATTGGTCCAAATTTTATGCACAATAATTATTCGATGTTAAAAAAAATGAAAATCAATATTAGCATTCCAAATACTCACTTTCATGGTTGGTTTCATTACCAAATCAACTAAATTGTGTACATTGTCAAATTTAAACTGCTCTTACATGAGGAAATTAAGAGGTATAGAATTTTAATTCCTTTGTTATTTTTTAAATATGATAAACGAAATTTTAAATTCAGGTTAATCTGTTTTAAATCTAATGAATTGTATTTAATGTGAAATAGATAAAAGCGTCCAGGAAGGCGAATTCTCAATGTACTCGTACAAAATTCAGTTCATAACATCAGTAAATAAATCATCACAATTAATTAGGCGAATAAATAAGTGCCAACAACAGGAAACTGATACTATCAGGCAGTGGCGTACGCAAGGGGGGGTTACGGGGTTTAACCCCCCCCCCTTGAGCTTGTGAAATATTATGAAAAATGCTGTGGAAAAAAATGAAATGGACAATTTTTCATAGTCAAAGATCTGGGACAATAATGTTACTATTACTACTTCTACTACTACTACTACTAATAATAATAATAATAATTTGAATTATTATTTCCATGCAGCATGGAGAAAAGCACAGCATTCCAAACACAAGCGTCTTTCAGAGTGATGCCTTGAAAATAAACACGAGTTTATGAGGTTAGGTTAGGGTAACTGATTTAAAAGAGAAAAAAAGTTGTTTTGTATCTCAGTTGCAACAATGTTCAATACACTGCCGTACGCAGGATTTTTTTTCGGGAGAGGCTGGAATAGTAAATGTGGATAGCACATGGCTCCGTTTTGGAGGGCAGGATGCATAATAAAATATTTCGTATTTTTGGAGCTTTTCAGTCTATTAAAATTGTATTCAAAGACAAAAATGGTAATCGGGATTAACTTTAAAAGAGGTTTAGCATTTACACATTTTGATTTTTTAAAGTTCTTAACGGATTTTTATTTGAAAATTCTAATTTTCTCAAAATTTCGGTAGGGGCTGGAACACCATCGGCCACCCCTCTACGTACGCCAGTGTTCAACGAACATGTATTTTTTTGTGTGTGAACAATGAGAATTAACTAAATAAAGTTGTTGGTACGGTGTAAGAGGCTAATGTATAGACAAAGGCTAGGCAGACAAGAATACAGTCAACAGTCCGCCTTCCCATTGTATTATTTACCGCAGCACGTTTGAATGTCTCTCTTCAAAATGTATCACCTTGTTGACTAGACAATTATGCAAACGACAGTAAGCTTAACTATTGTAAAATGTTTTATTGGTAAGAACAGGGAGACAATCCAGATGTGAATTATCGGGTACATTTATGCTGCGAAGATGCCGAAAAAATTCCAACCAATTTCGGGAATCGAATCCAGATCTCCCGCGTGATTGTCACTTGTCAGAAACTCTACCGACCAGATCACCGCAGCTCCTTGGATGAGTTCCATACTTTGATTATTTCAATTTATTTTAATATATTTTCTTGTATTTATGGATCTTCTTCACCCTTGAAATGTCTCACCTCGTTGACCAGACAATTATTTCGTAACAAAGAAACAAAAAAATGCTCCCAGGATTTGATAAAAATCGAATGAGTAGAAAGTAATTTCGTTCTAATGTTTTCATAAATACTATATTTATGTAGATCTCTACTACTTAATAGCAGTAGTAGTGGTTTTAGTAGTATTATTAGTATTAATTTAGCTAATTAATTAATTATAAGTATTATTAATTAATTGTGATTATTATTATTTAACTAAAGTATAATAAAACAATGGTAATGTGAATTTGGAAAAAAAAGTTTTAGAAATAACACCACCCTTGATGAAATCCTGCGTACGCTACTGCTATCAGGCATGTTCCAAACTGAAAAACATTCAAAATAGAAACTGTATTTTTGTTCAAGGATAAATGGTCAGCCGAATATTTCAAATAAATTACAGCATGCCGCTAAACAAGAAGTATGTGTCATAATTCGCTCCACATAGTCAGTCTGGTTGTCGTAAATCTTTAACGAAAAATTATTCAAAAATTCGTTTAATATAACTGGTTGACACGCAAATTAATGCCCCATTTGCTCGTGATAATTGCACCACTTGTTTAAACTACCCTAGTTGATATATTCAGAATATGTCTCCAAACGTAATTTCAAAATTCAAATTGTTATGTGCAAAATGTAAATATCTATCGAATTTACTCGAATTAGTCGAATTGAATGTAGACTGGAAAGTAAAGAAACAAGTATCCCTCAATATTAATCAGACTATAAATTAAGTTGTTTTGATGCAATTCATGCGATGTAAAGAGATTACTGTGGTATGATTGTGGTATTTTTCTCTTTACATCGCGTGAATTTACATAAAGTTACGATAAAATAAAATGTATTTTTATGTAATGTTGCAAAAGAAGATTGTGAATTCTATTTGTTATTTGTTGTTCAAGGATATTAAAAAATGAGGAATATCCGATGTTGATTTGATATATCCGATGATGTGTACGTACATATGATCGTACAGGATTTGTTAGGCAACTCGTGGTCTTTTGCTTAATGTCGAAGCAGTTGTACATTTACGTTGTTTATCAGGATGCATCTTTGGATAATCTTAATATTACACAGATAGGAATTGAAGACAGAAAAAGCAATTAATAACTTAAAACCTAAGAAATCAGCCGGACTGGACAAGATACCGCCTTATGTAGTTAAAGGTTGTTGTGATATATTGAAATACCAATTATATCTATAATTTTCAATTTAATTCTTGCAAAACACAAATTTTCTGAAAAATGGAAAACCACGGCAATTTGTCCACTTCGCGGGTTTCTTTGACATGATTAATATCGCAGGAAATGCAACAACTGTTACATATTTACCCACGTAAAACCTGTAATATCATCGCTTCAGCATGGCTTTGTAGATCAGTGTTGACCAATCTCTCCGATATTACCAATTTTATAAGTTCAACCTTGGACGAAGGAGGTCAAGTTGATGCAATATATACAGACTTTTGCAAAGCGTTCGACTTGGTTAACCACGATATCCTATTAAGTAAATTAGCATGCATCAATATTTCTAAACCAACGCGTCAACTGTTCGCTTCCTATTTGCAGAACCTTAAGCAGTACGTGATGTATAAAGGCCACACATCCTCCGAGATAAGAGTCACCTCAGGAGTACCTCAGGGGTCTAACCTGGACCCACTTCTTTTCACATTACTTATTAACGACTTGCCTGATTCATTTCGAAATTTACACAAATTGCTGTTTGCAGATAACCTGAAATTTTACAGGAAAATAAGCAAACAAGATGACAGTGTTCAAGTTCAAAATTATATTAAAAGTTAGAAACCTAGACAATAAACAATGATTTAACACTAAATATCAATAAATGCCATTATATACTCGAAAGAAAAACCCAGTTGAATTTCAGTATCAAATATACAACCATACTCTAGTAAGAAATTTTACAGTCAAGGATTTAGGGGTTACTTTTTATTCAAATCTTATTTTTAATAAACATGTAGAACAAATAATTAGTGAAGCGTTCAAGAACCTTGGGTTTATTCTTAGAATGGGGAGGGATTTCAAGAGTATAGAGACACTAAAACTTTTGTATTATTCATATGTAAGTGCAAAACCCGAATAAGCATCTGTTATATGGAATACAGACACAGCAAAGTACAGTTTAGCAATTGAAAGAGTCCAATCAAGATTCCTTAAATTTTTAAAATACAAATTTCAGAAAGTTTACCCCACATTTGATTGATTGCTTGAGTTGGTGTTTTAAGTCCACTTTATGCACAGTAAGTCTAATTGGGACTGGATCTACAGTTTAAAGTGGAATCCGAACCACTATCATGCCTCCACCGGGTATCGAAGATGGGAAAAATCCCACGCTTGACCACTACGACAACCTAATAATATGAATGTCGGTTTACAAAGCTGTGTCATAGAAGAACGTTACATTTCTTGTGGAAGTTGCTAAATCACGAAATAGATGCTAAACATCTACTCTGGCAGATTAATTTTCGAATCCCGACGTCGAAAACTAGACTCAAGAATGTAGTTTTTCTTATAAAGAAGGCTAGATATGAAATTGAAGAGAAATCTCCATTGTGAGATTGTGCTCTAGTTACAATAAATTGCAAATCAAGAATAACACCATTGACATCTTTTCTATGAACCTAAGGGGCCTCAGTAAAGCCGTTCTTAACACAATGACCTTAGCTTAAACACATAATTTTCTGATGAAATGGTGTGATAAAGTGCGTGCGTGTATGTGTGTGTGTGTGTCTGCGTGTGCGTGTGTGTGTATATATATAATTTCTATCTCTATATTACAGAAATATATGTAACTGTATTCACTATCTATCCTTCATATGGGCTTTGTAATTAGGTATGTACCTGTCGAATTCAATAAAATAAAATAAAAATAAAGAATAATATGAATACAAGAAATATACATATATCCACACTTTTGAGGGGAATAATTTTACACCGTGTGAATATGAAACACTGCAGCATTTTAGAATCATATATAAGGCATTCCGCACTTTCTGCTTTGAGTTATTTATTAGAAATAACTAACTAACTAACTAACTCCCTAGCCTTCTTAAACCCGAAGGTTCATGGCTGCAGCAACACAGGCCTTCCATCTTTCCCTATCTTGAGCAAGTTCTATATACTCTTTTCCATCCCTACCGATTTCCCTTAGGTCCATCTCAACGTTGTCCCTCCATCTTCGTCTTGGCCTTCCTACAGGTCTCTTACCATCAGGTTTCCCAACAAGAATCCTGTAAACTCCTCTTTCCTCTCCCATTCGTGCCACATGGCCTGCCCACCTAAGTCTTCTGGATTTAATTATTCTAATAATATCTGGACATGAATACAAATTATGTAGTTCTAAATTATGTAACCTTCTCCACTCACCTGTCTCCTCATCCCTTTTAGGTCCAAAGATTTTCCTAAAGATCTTATTTTCAAATACTCTCAATTTATGTTCCTCTTTCAATGTAAGGGACCAAGTTTCACATCCATATAATACTACAGGCAAAATTACTGTTTTGTATATTTTAACTTTTAGTTTCTTAGATATTAAACGAGAAGACAAAAGTTTATGAAGAGAGAAGTAACATGCATTTCCTGAATTAAGCCTACTTTTTATTTCCTCTTTAATATAATTTTCATTTGTTAATATTACTCCTAAGTATTTGAATTTGGGAACTGGCTCAAACGAGTTGTTATCAATAATTAGATTTTTATTATTACCTAACACTTGGTTTCGGCCTGTAAGCATATATTTAGTTTTCTCTTTGTTAACTTCCAAACCTATCTCTTTAGCAGTTTTGAAAAATATTTTAGCATTATTCTTAATTGTATTCACATCATCCCCCAGTAAGTCTACATCATCTGCATATGCTAACAACTGAGTCACACCATTTAATTTTAGTCCTTTTTTAGTTTCTTCTACTTTCCTTACAGCATATTCTAAGGCAAAATTAAAGAGCAATGGAGATAATGCATCTCCTTGTTTTAACCCATCATGAATTGTAAATTTGTCAGACATATTAATACCCACTCGAATTTTACTTTCTGTTTCACTGGTGCATATTGTTATCATACTAACAAGCTTCTTAGGTATTCCAAACTCGACTAATATATTATATAATTTATCTCTTTTGACCGAATCATATGCTTTTTTGAAATCAATGAATAGCTGATGGACATTTTGATTATATTCAAGTGTCTGTCTGATGTGAAAAATTTGATCTGTAGTTGATGTGTTACGTTTAAATCCACATTGATAATCACCTATAATTTCATTAGCATATGGGGTTAGTCTTGTTAAAAGAATGTTAGATAATATTTTATATGTTGTTGAGAGTAGAGAAATTCCACGGTAATTATTGCAGTTCATTTTATCACCTTTTTTAAACACAGGAACAATTATGGATTCTTTCCACTGTTGAGGGATTTCTTCTTTATTCCATATTAAACAAATTAATTTATGAATTTGACATATTAGCGAATTTCCACCATATTTAATTAACTCAGCTGGTATTAAATCAATGCCAGGTGCTTTGTTATTCTTTAGCCTTTTAATAGCATCTTTAACTTCAGTCAAGTTAGGTTCTGGAACTAAAGGTTCTGCTGTGTGTACTTCATTTACTTCCGATTTATCTCCTACATGGACATTTAAAAGGTCATTAAAGTAGTTCTTCCATCTATTTAGAATATCGCTTGGGTCAGCTAGAAAATCACCGTCTTTATCTTTTATCAAGTTTACTTTAGGTTGCCACCCCTTTCTAAACTCATTTACACCTTTATATAAATCTCTGATATTTTTATTTTTGCTGTTTGTTTCAATTTCGTTAATTTTGCTTTTCAAGTAATCTCTTTTTGTACTTCTAAACGTGCGGTTAACTTCTCGCTTTATTCTATTATAATTGTTTAGATTTGTATCATTAGAGTTATTTAACCACCTAAGTCTAGCCTGATTTCTTATTTCTATTAGATTATGACATTCATTATCAAACCATGGCTTACTTTTTCTAGGTTTATGGTATCCTATACTTTCTTTAACTGCTGATTCTATTGCATTACGTATGTGCTCCCAATTCTTATTTACGTCTGTTTCATTTATATTTTCATCATCATTTAAATCCTGCAAAACATCAAATCTATTTGACAGTTTAATTTGGTAATCTTTCTTAATTCTTTCATCAGTAAACTTTCCTGTATCAAATTTTATAACTTTTAGATTTTGTTGCTTATGATTTATCACTGAGAGTCTTTCTCTTAATTTAGCAATTACTAAATAATGGTCACTGGCACTGTCAGCACCTCTATGTGTACGAACGTCAATTATACTAGTATGCCTTCTCTTATCAATGAGAATATGATCTATCTGATTATGAGTTTTACCATCTGGAGAAGACCAGGTATATTTATGGATATCTTAATGTTTAAAAGTGGTACTTTTCACAATTAAATTCTTTGAGGTTGCAAAAGTAATCAATCTTATACCATTATCATTACTTAATTCATGAAGACTTTCTTTACCAATCGTGGGTTTAAATGTCTCTTCTTTGCCAATCTGTGCATTACAGTCACCTAACAGAATTTTCATATCATACTGAGAAAATTTATCAAAGACCTGTTCTAACTCTGTATAAAAATCATCTTTAGTATTATCATCTTTAACTTCCGTTGGTGCATGTATGTTTATTAAAATAATTTTACACCACCTACCCTGTAAAACTGCATATGATATCCTATCATTAATAAATTCTACTGTTTTAAGAGCAGAGATAATTCTATTATTTATGAAAAAGCCTGTTCCAAAATTATGATTTTCAGTACCATCATAGAAAAAAGTATAATTTTTAGTTTTACAATTCCCTTCTCCTGGCCACCTAACTTCCTGGACAGCTACTACATCTAATTTATACTTAACTATCTCATTAACTGTACACTGAAATGCCCCAGGTCGGTAAAGGCTCAGAACATTCCAGGTGCCTAATTTAATATCATTATTCCTAACGTAGATCTTATCCTTAGTCCAGGGACCTCCCAAAGTAGTCCCCACCCGGAGATCCGAACGGGGGACTATTTTACCTCCGGAATATTTTACCTTGGTAACATCCATGGCCTTATATTGCTGTTTCTTGACATTTTTTTTACAGTGCAGAGTTGTCAGCTCTATGCCTAACCCCCAATATGAATGGAGGAACTACTACACAAGACAAAAACAAACACATTAGACAGCACAATTACTACACAAGACGAACACAAACACATTAGAAAGCACAACTACTACACAAGACACACACAAACACATCACAACTATAACACAATATAAACACAAACACACCACAACTACTACACAATATAAACATGAACAAACTACACGCCACAACTACTACACAAGACAAACACAAACAAATTAGACAGCACAACTACTACGCAAGACAAAACAAACACACTGGACAGCACAACTACAACACAAGACACATACATACACATCACCGATACTACACAAGACAAACAGAAATACATTAGACAGCATAACTACTACATAAGATAAACACAAACACACTAGACAGCACAACTACTACACAAGACAATCCCAACCACACTAGGCAGCACACCTACTATACAAGGCAAACCCACATACAAGCACACCACAACTATTACACAAGACAAACACAAACACACTAGACACCACAGCCACTACACAAGAGAAATTCACACACTACACAGCACAACTACTGCACAAGACACACAAACACACAACAACCACTACACAAGGAAATAACAAACAACTACTACTACACAAGATTATGAAAAAAAAACATATGAATGAAAGAATGAAAAAAGGAAAAGTTATTTATGTTTTTTTTTCAAAAGTTATTTATGTTGAAAAAAAAACAAAAACAACTTAAAAATTATTTTATTTTTGCTCCCCATGGACAAGGTAATTCGAACTTTTGGCTGCATTTACGGATCTTATTTTAAGGGAAAGAGAACTAAACCTGACCCACCTACCCTAACGACGAAAGTATTAGGTTGATTGATTGATTTAGTTTATTTTACTTCGCGTTTTGTGCCTCTTGGCTAATTTGCGAAGATGGGGATGAGTGATGAAATGATGAAATGGATGAAAATGGACATTCACAAACAACCATACCCGACCGGGATTCGAACCCGGGACCCTTGGCGTCGCAGCGCGATGTGCTAACCACTTTTTTTTTTTATTTAAAGGAAAGCCCCTAAGCGGAAGCTTCCCCCATCACATTCACTCATATCATTTCATTCACATTTCTATTTCAGGACTTTTTCAGGACAGACAATCACAAATACCCATGCCTTACCCGGGACTCGAACCCGGAACCCCTGGCGTTGTAGCGCGCTCTGCTAACCACTTCGCCACGGAGGTCGACACCACTCGGCCACAGGGTCGGGCGAAAGTATTAGGGAAATTATTAAAATGCTAAGGGAACTAAATTTGACCCGCCTGTATATAAATAGTAAGAAAAATTTATATAGATTATTTAGGGAAACTAGGATCAAGGTTAATGATAAGTTTATAAACAACTCTATTAATAAGCCAAAAGCAATGTGGGATATTGTAAAAAAAAGAGATAATACTAAGTATATAAAACTGAAGTATAGTTTGCCCAAAAAAACTATTTATTAGAAATAACAACATTTTTTAAAACATATCTACGCATTAAATAAAATTAAATATACTTTATTTATATACATTTATTTTTAAAAAATGCATATAATTTGATGTGAAGCAATTTAACAACACCTTCCCATATATACTCTCAGCTACGTGCAACGACACATAACACGCGACTATATGGGAAAATCCCCTCGCTTGTCTCAACTTCAGAATAATCGCGACTCTTTCTTCGCAAAAATCAAAGATCAAAAAAATGGTAGGGAAGGTTTCGTCGCGTCTACGGAAATGACCAAATTCGAACATGATCGTGAAACGTGATGTGAATCAATTCAAGAACACCCTTCAATTGGGGTTCAAGATTCCAATATATGGATAAAAAAAAATACGAATTGGATAATCATGCTGTGAAAATACGCTATAAAATAGCTATTTAAGCTATTGAATTATTCTGTTTTCAAAAACTGTATCTATAAAATAACATTTACCACTACTCTCTTACGGGACCTCCCGGATGGCGCAGTGGTAGCGTCGCCGCCTTGTAATCAGGCGGTCCCGGGTTCGATACCCAGTGGAGGCACATAGTGGTTCGGATTCCACTTTAAACTGTAGGTCCAGTCCCGATTAGCCTTTCTGTGCATAAAGTGGACTTAAAACAACAAATCAATCAACTACTCCCCTACTTATGTATTTTAGTATTTCCTCATACGAATCCTGTGTGAGAGCGAATTCGAGATGGTAGTGTCCGAAATCATGGTGTTTTTAGCAACAATGGTCGCTAGTATTGTCGGTAGTAAATACTAACAATTAATTGTCTCCATCTAAATGTAGCATAAGTAGATTGGGTATATCTGACTCTATCGTGCAATGCGTATATTAGAGATTCTCTTACACACGTGTTACTTAATAACTTGGCCATGTGTCATAGCCATAGGGGGGAATTCCCTAGTATCACGACAGTTGTGTGAAAAGGAGGGACTCGTCAAGAATTTCCACGCAGCAAGCATAAGAATAAAGGACCAAAATTCATAACTCGAATGCAGGGCATCAAAGATGCTGACACTTCAACTAAAATTAAACCGATGATCTATTCAGCAGTCCGGATGTTAATGACTTTATGTTCTTGTACAACACTGACAAGATTTCACAGAATGCAGAGATTATCTAAGCGAACAACTTTCCTTAACATTTTAGTGGTTGATGCTTCGCTTCGACGCTTGGGCTCGACGGGAAACATCAGTTGTATCCTGCAGCTGTGTGAAGCAGTTTCGTGCTATTCGAACGATTGGGCGTGACATCCCTGGATGATGGTGGCGATTTATTCGCTTTGTCTACAGAATAGAATGATCAAATTTTCAGATAAGAAAAACCTAAAGGAGAGATAAAGGGGCATCACAACGCTTCCTTTGTACAAAGGAAAAGTCTCTTCATACTTATTTAATTATCGCATAATTGTCTTAATCCTTTTCATGTATATCTATTTTTTCCTTTGATTCATTTCTTCTTTTAGATGTATCTTTTTGTTCCTCTTTCTGCTTTCCTATTTTCACTTTATACAATAACTTCCCTTTCCCTCCCTCCCCCTCCCTCTCTCTCTCTCGCTTCCCCGTACTTACCTTATTTAAGCTCTCTTTCTATCTTTATTTCCTTGTCAATTGTAACTACTTTGCAGATTTTCTTCTGTCTTATCTCCCTATATACATCTAATTATTGTTTTATTTTCTATTATCTTGTTCTATGCAATTTTCAGTGTCGTAGGGATTTTAGATAAACTGGATGTTATTAATTGTTCTAATTATTTTATATACATAATTAAACAATGTATGGAGTACAAAATTGTTAATTACACACCTACACAAGTACAGTGTATTCTTTGGTACCGTTTCAGTTATGACTCGATTGGTGACATAAACAGAAACAGACAAATGGACGAGCCGATCGGTATTATTTTCTGTAATTTAAGGTGACTCTTTACGAATCTTACGAACAACAAATTACTTTTTTTTTGTTTTTGATAGTCTTAATAGTGGATGTACAAATAATAATAAATTTATATCAAATTTCTCATATTTAAACCGTAAGAAGTGGGAAGTACCACTAATAATAATATTTTTACCCACAAGGTTTGGTACTATGTTAGGTTTGTAACGTGTAGCAGTGTTCACGTTACAAGAATATATAACCTTGTATCCATACTTCTACATATTAATAGTTGATTACCTATTAATGTGGAACACACCTCGTATATAAACTATATATCCTGGTGTTAATATAAGTTTCAAGAGTTTGTTTCTTTCTGCCAGCAAGCTGAGCTGGAAGTTGTTATAGGTGACAACAATGCAGGAAAGCTATCGCTATTGTGTAAGAGCCAAGCAGACACGATCTTATGAAAACGTTGTCACAGGGAAAAAGACGAAAGATTAGGCTGTCTTTCCAAATCTATATCTGTCGCGTCCCTTGGCGGACAGTAATTAGACTTATATCATAATAATCCCCGATTCTTTAGTTGGAAAACAGTTTTTTTTCTTTTCAGAATTTAGCTACGTGGACGCAAAGGAAAATTGTATGTTTCATTTTACTCAACATTTTTCAAGTTGTATATATTTTTTTCTTTGTTGGCTTATCGCGTGGCCATTGCGGGGAGAGAGGGGAGTTGAAAGAAGCCATACTCCCTGGTCAAATTAAATATTGAGTATAACATTTAAAATTCTATTGTATATTTATTAATCACAAAAGGGTAAAAGTGATAATTCATACATGTAAACTAATTATATTTCTTATTGATAAATTATTGATTTGTATTCTATTGTGAGATAATATTTGTGTAAAGATAAAAGTTTGTAAATCTATCACGGCACCGAGAAATCAGATATAAGCAGCGAAGCTCGGTAGCCCGTGGCCGTGGGATTCTTCGTTGAGATCTTGATCCTGATAGACGTATTGTTTGCCAAGCGGCTAGCAAGAACAAAAGAGACCAGATGCAGAGAAACTTTTATGAACAAAACCGAAGAGGCAGAGCGGCGGGGAGAAGAACATGATACCGGAGGGAAGGAACATAGCAACATGTCGCAACCCAAGGAAGAACCACCCAACCCAGAAACTCCAAGAGAGAAGCAAGCCAAGAAAAGGGAATACCCCTGCAACTCGTCTGACGAAGAAGAAACCATTGACAAACTATTTATACATCCCAAAAAACCACCACAGACTGTCAAACCGATAGACACAGCGAACACATACCATCTTCTCAGACCATGATGAAGAGACAATACAGAGACTGGCCGCTAAGATACCAGCAGTCTACATCTACAACTTAGAAAGAAGTCACCAATTCATCACGTCAGTAGCGAAGATAATAGATGATCAACAAGCCAAGATCCGACTACTTCATGATGGAACGAAGATTCAAGCTAACACTAGACCAGCTTGCAACAAGCTCATCAATCACTGCAAAGAACACTCACTCAGCTACGCCACCGACAAACCCCGACGAGAAAGGCCAGTTAAAGTAGTACTCAAACAACTGCCAATAAATTTGTCACCCGAGGAAATACAGCTCAACACTACTGAGTACAACAGGTTCAACAGATGAAGAAACGGGACCCCAAGACCTTCATCAAGAGACCGATGCCACTGTACCTAGTTTCAATGAGCAAATGCGAGACAGCACGAAACATCTTTAATGAAGATCATCTCATGAACTACAAGATGAAAGTGGTGCCATACCGGTCTCCAGAAATACTACAATGCCATAAATGTCAGAGGATAGGGCATACCCAGAGCCAATGCATGACTCAGCCAAGATGCGTGAAATGTGCAGATAATCATCTCACGGCAAAATGCCAAAAGAAAGATCGGAGACTCCCTGCAAAATGCTGTAATTGTGGAGGAGACCATCCGGCCAACTACAGGGACTGTAAAATGTTCCTATCAGTACATCAGATGAAACCAAATCTAAAGCCAGATGATGGGAAGGAACATGAGAAACAACTACCAGTCAACTCACTGCAAGAGAAGCCACCAGCGAAGACCAAACCACCGACCACCATGAATTATAGCCAGAAACTTCAGACTTCAACTGAGGAACAAGAAGAGACAAACGAGATCATAAAGTGAATCCTGACAAAATTGCAAGCAAGAGAATCAGAACGCTCATCAAAAATGTGAAAGACAAAATCCAAAAGACAAAATACGACACAGACAAAGCCATGACTATCGTACAGGCACTTATCGAGTTCGTCACAGAAGTATACTAAACAGACGACCAAAAACAACTCGGACGCAACATAAATTGTCATAGCAAAAACGGCCCTTTTAGGACCACAATTTTAGTCGGCCCTTCTTAGGACCACAACTTTCAGTTCACAATCGAACTGCCAACACAGACCGAACCTCGAGCGACAGTTGCAGGGGTAACAGAAGCCCATTGATCGCACTACGCCAATATCACAACCTTAAAGCAGATGGAAGTCAAGGAAACGGCACTTCACCAAGAAAACTCAAGAAAATTCAACGTCAACGGCCCGTGGCCTTTTGTATTCGAACCTCTGATAAATGCGGAACTCGTATAACCGTCTTTTCTTTCAAAGCTCGAACTTCTGCCTTTACATCCACTTCGATCTTAGAAATTAGTTCATTCTGGGATTACCTTAGGACAGTTACTTAGCTCTTCTGGTCAGAAGGCTTATGTTCTCTCTGTTCTATGCTCCTGCTCAGGAGATACAATTGAGAGAGTTGTGATTGTCTTGAGATATACCGGAATTCGGGATCGGCCGATAGACTGTTGGTAGTCAACGTTTGTAACCCTGGTCAGGGTACAACCTTTCTTATTCTGTGGTCACGGAAGAATCTTTGGTTCTCTGGTCAGAGGCTGGGGAGAGAAAAGGAAGTTGGATACTTCACTGGATATCGACAGAACCTAGTGGGAAGAAGGATTGTCGACTGCTTGTAGGATCTTGGTCAAGATCTATAAGTAGATGGAGAACCTTTGACCAAGAATTACGACGGATTTCATCGAGAACTGAAGCAACCGAATAGTTACTGAGCGTGAAGCCGAGGCTCAATAGACTCATCAACCAAGTAACGATCCAGGGGAGGATCTTACAGGTTGCATGGTGTATGTGTGTGGAAACTCTCTAGAAGTACAAGAACGCTTTACTTTCGTTCACATGGTGTTGACTTTATTTATGTGATCACTGGATAGTGTAAACTTTGATTACTACAGCAATGAGATTAACGATGGGTAACATTACGCGCTGTATTACGATTAATAGTATTAACATATTTACATAAATATGATGTTTCCATATTGTTATTTTGATCGTGATCAGGAATTTAATTTATTATTTGATTTATTTGATGTTTTACTGTTGTGTTAATCGGGACAAATAAGAAAGGACGGCAAAGAATCACAGAAAAAGGACATCCAAGAAAATGGGAAATACTGCAGATGATGTGCTGGTTGCAGTTCCAGGGCTCCGTATATATTCCTTTGCGTAATATGATTCGCAAAGGAGATGAGTCAACGAAGAAGACAATCCACAAGGATAGAGGTTTATTTCAGGGACATTCCATTCTCACGGGGGAACTACATATTTGATATTAGAGTAACTATCGGTTAGGTAACATTTTTCTTGCAGTTTCTGTGAAATGAAATATGAAACTTAACACTGTTGATTAAACATAACTTCCCTTAAAATACTTTCCCAGATTTGTGTCACGGATGGGACATAGGAAACACTGCCACTTCACTTAAGATATTTATGTTAATTTCTGTGAATTGTCAAATGATGAAAAATAAATTATTTAAGACAACGAGAGAAGGTAATTGACCTTCTAATATTCTAGTGAAATTGAGGGGGAATGTAACCGTTAAAGGAATCATTAATTGTTTTTTGGTGTCACGGGTGGGACACAATAGAAAACACAAGTAAATAAAAAAGTTAAAAATTAACGAATAATATGTAAAATACCTTCTACTTTCTAACATAATTATGTATAATACTTGAATTTTTATGGAAGTGACAATTTTAGCATGTTCGCTCACAAGATATGATAAAGTTACAGCATTGCATTTAATTTTAAAAAATGGGGTTCAGGGGCACTTTCACATGGAATGCCCCTTCAGTATGAGCCTTTCCATACATTTCCATAGCTACATCAATGAGGTTCTTACATATTCCCTTTCCTTATGTCCTCATATGTTCATCTTTCCTTTCATGTTAATTGTGGATTATCCCTTACTACAATCTATAATCCTCCAGTTGTTTTTTATATTATTTTATTCTTTTTACATCTCACACACTGATAGCACTAGTTATTTGAGTCAGCAACAAGCTTTCTACACACCGCTCTCAAGCACTTTCACTCCCCTCCCTCATCTTATTGGCACTCTTTGTCCAGACGTAATGTAGGAAGCTTCCCAGGTCCCTTATTCCCTTGTCCTCCTTCCCCTTAATGATTCTCATTAGCCTCTCATTTTTAGATTCGTTCATATCCCTTATATATTTCAGTCTAGCCTCTGCTGTTTCCTCGCACTGAAGCAGAATGTGGAATTTCGTCTCGTCTTCCCCACACATCGGACATTCTACACTCCCGTCCTCTCCCACGCGCTTGAATTGTGCCCACCCCCTAGCCTAAACCAGGCCAAATCCGTCCTGTCACTCGCTCCGCACACGTCTACGTATTTCCGCCTGCCCCGTTGTCGATCCTCATCCACGATTTGTGCCGGACTTAAAGATACTTTCCCGTGACAATACAACGGGGAGACTCCACCACTACCCCCTGCTGAACCTTTGGCCGACGCCAGCGAAGCCGTTTTAGAAATGTCCTCTCCTTTCGAGGAACCAGCAGGATATTCCAATTCTGAAAAAATACACCTGCTTAGAATTCCTCACAGAGCATTCACATGAATGTTCGTGTGGTTTGCTTTCTCTGTTGTCTAGTTATTATCAACAGGATTTACGGAGCCACGAAACAAGATTACAAAATTGAATATGTAATTATAAAATAATACAATGGATCCTACAATTTTATTCCTCCTCATAAGTTCCTATTTTAGCTTTCCACAAGTACAGCTATTAAACCTCTGCCCATTTTGTGGCATGTTAGAATTGAAATATTCCTCTGAGAATATCTGGGAATTTTATAAGATATATTATTCAAAAAGTATTCACTATCTATTTCGAAAGATAACATCTTCTGTACAAAATTGATCCTTTTCATTTTTCTTCTTTCTTCTAAGGTAAACATATTCAACTGTGTTAATTATTCAAAATAGTGCTGTTCATAGTAATTATTTTTAAACTTCGTGCATAATAACCTGATCAAAACGTTTTGAACTGATCCAACTTCTTGAAGGTGATTCGTGGCTGTCAGAAACCATAATTCATTAGCATATTCAAGTATAGGACGAACTATCGTTTTATACAGGTATTAAGGTACTTTCTTTTTTAAAAACTTTCTATGAGAAATTTTTCAAATTTCTGAAATGTGCTCATCAAATATAAGAGACGAGTCTATTAATATTCCCAAATCTCTAGTGGTTATTATTATTATTATTATTATTATTTATTATCTCAATAGGGATTAAAACATTTAAAACAATAATAATACAAATAATGACTTGATGCCCTATGTTGTAAAAAAATTATATATACAAATGCTACATCTAAGGAAAATGAGATGAATTTACATAGCATGTAGAGTGTTACATAGTAGCAATGAAATAAGGAAAGTTTAAGCGTTATTTAAGAGAGAAGAAGGTGTATGGGTGTGTGGGTTTGGATATGAGTGTGTATGGAATTATTGTTTGAAAAGGATATGGATATAAATTTAAATAAATTATTACTGTAGTTAGAATTTATAGGCATGTGAACGTAGAAGACGACAGAACTGCGCTTTGCTGGTACTGAGTTTGACCTTCATCGGGAGTGAATTCCAGGTTTCTGCTGCTAGGTACGAGAATGACTTTTGGCCAATCCTGCTTTTGTTAGGTTTGGTGATTACTAGGTATCTATGTAAGGACGATCTGATGTTTCGGTGCTGAATTCAGAGCGGAGCTTAATCCTATGATGCAATGGAGATGATTTGTTATGTATACTATGGAATACCTTATTCAGGTAGATGCAATGTATTCTTGAAGTGACTGTGGATATGTTGTAAAACTTGCGCGATTGCTGGGAATTATTTTGTTGGGAGTCCATGTGAATGGTTCGTAAGCAATTGTTTTGGATTGTTTCAAGTTTCTTCAGATGAGTTAAGTTACCGCCAAAAATAAGACTAGCACCATACTCGAACACGGGACGAACAAATGAAAGGTAGAAATTTCTACTAAGATTTCTATTGAGATATTTACGAATTTTTCAAAATATGTAAATATGGTGATAAATTTTACGGATATAGTTATTTATTTGGAGGTTAAAATTTAGCTGGAGGTCGATAATGATACCGAGATACTTTAAATGATTTCTCGAAGGTACTCTGGCGTCATTAAGGGTAAAATCTATTGTGTTAGCCGGGATTTCCTTACCGGTGTGAAGCACCATGTCCTTCGTCTTTGCAACGTTAAGCTTCAGGTTGTTGACCTTGTACCACTTTAGTACTTTGGGGAATGAGTTTTCCATTTTCTCCTTTACATCCTGGTACGTTTCTCCACCATGGACGAGAAGGCAGTTATCTGCGTACAGAGTAATCGATAAATCTGAATTTTTTAGTGTGCTATCGTCAATAAATAGGTTGAATAATTTTGGGGCAAGTATCGAGCCTTGTGGAATGCCGGAGGATACTGCCTGCTCGATGGAAAGTGAACTTGGATTTTATTTTGATAATTATTGTAATAACTAGAAAGTATATAATGAACTTTCTTAGTACATCTTAAAAATTTACACTTTTATAATAATAATAATAAACAAATAAAATAGTAAAAACGAGAACTACAATGCTCAAAATATGAAAGCAACTTTGACTCTATCATACACTGCTAAGCCCCGTTGCTACAACACGGAGAGGGGAAGATAATATGAATGCTATAATATGTACTACGTATTAAAGTGTATTAACAATTTATTTCTCACTGAAAAGGAAAATGTAGTGAAATATCAAAAAACTAAAACGAAGCGGAACGTAAAGGTTCCAGATATTCACGAACCGGAACGCCGTTCCGGTCTGCTCCGGTCGATTTCGAGCCCTGACGGTAGCCACTTAATTTTGAGATAAATGAAATCGTAGTACGTCAAAAATACAGACGTGGGTATACATCATATGCGCAAAGGGGGCAAGGGAGGAGCAGTTGGCGTTGGCCGTCCTAATACTCTAACTTAGCAATTTAGTGTAGAGTAATCTTATTACCCTTATTAAATAGTATTAGTTATTATCTTTTTTAAAAATAAATCATTTTCAAGGCGACGAAAATTCCAAGCAACTACGGCGGTTTTATTTCCTATGTAATTGGACAAACTCACTTCGCTCACCAGCAAATTACTTGTCATTAAGACTCGCGCATTATATTCGTTAGCCTAGTTGTGTTACACCTATCAGGTCGCAGAATAAATTGGTCACACATTGGAAATGAATAAATTATGTGTAGTTGTTTTGAATCTGCTGGACGATATCATGTCCATTTGTAAATTAGTCTGAACTACAGAGAAGGAAAATCAAAGGATAGGGAACAGAGAACTTTTGTGCCACAGAAGCTGAAATTCTTCGGTGGGTCCGGAAAATACAATGAAACAGTGAGATGGAATGAGGTTTTCTTTCCCGACTGAACTTTCAACAAGGCTTTGCCCCCCTTAATCAAAGAGTCTGTGCACGCCTGTGGTATACATATACCGATTTCATGAATAATAGTAAATACCATCGTTCTGCTAGCATGCTCACTTGCGAAATAATCCCTTTACTGAGTGACTGGCTGATTGAGAGTTTGGCGTTGTCAATTTTCGTTTAGTTGGCCTCCTGCAGTTCTTTCAGTTGAAATTCTGCCTCCCCTGCGCCTATCGTTTGGAGTCGATCAGTCCCATTGCATCAGATTTATGCAGTAACAATTAATAATAATAATAAAAAAATTCTTTATTAAGCGGGGGAGGTTCAGCCTATAGGCTGCTCTGCCACCTAACCCTTGTCAATGTAATGTTACATAAACTGCATGTGGAGCAGTAAACTACAAGTAAAAATAATACATTTATACTCGTCAGAGATACACAAAATTAAATGAATACACAAAGTTTTTAACTACGAATACAAAAACCAAATAAGGGCCTTCCCGATGGCGCAGTGGTAGTGTCGTCGCCTTCTAATCATGGTGTCCCGGGTTCGATACCCGGTGGAGGCACATAGTGGTTCGGATCCCACTTTAAAAACTGTAGGTCCAGTCCCGAATAGCCTTACTGTGCACAAAGTGGACTTTAAACGCCAAATCAAAAACAAAATAATAAGTAAAAAAATACAATTGCATGTAGTGACTTGATACCTTCAATATGTGCCGCGCATCTGCCATTGTTCCATTAACAGCAAATATTTTATTTTAGCTCTGAAACTTACGTGGTTCTTTATGCATGCGATGTTCGCAGGCAATGCATTCCATGCTTTGGGAGCAGAAAATGAGAAAGATGATTTGTAGGCCGTGGTTGAATGATGGGGTAAATCGAAATTGTTCCGCTTGCGGGTAGCATATTCATCGATATCCCTACGAGAGTGCATTTTTCCGAACAGATACTGAGGTTTACCTTTTGCAAATATACTGCGGACGAAACAGAGATAGTGTAGTTTCCTTCTGTTTGCCATAGGAAGAACCTGAATAATTCTGGTAGAACAATTCTACCAGGACGGAAAATTGTACCGATTTGTACCGATTGCGCAGCGTTATCAATGCAACAACTTGGTTTAGAATTTACTTTAATGATTCTCCCCACATCGACTCTCTGACACTCCAACACCATCTAGCGACCAAAACGTGACCTTCATCTATCAGAAACAACATGAAACTACCAGCTCCACACTGCAGTGCCATCTGTCGAGAGGAGGATAAACTAACGACCGCAACGACCCAGCTTCAAGATCCATAGTTAAACCTGCCGCAAAATTAGTTTGGTATTGAGAGCTGAAGGAACACGCGTCACGGTGTTGCCATATCATGCGGTACGGTACGCACTGCAGCCGTCTGACGCTGTCTCGAGGAAAACGTGTTATGAAAAGGAACAACAATGATGAAATGTGTTATTGTTTTTCGAGGAAAATGGAATAACAATGATGACAACAATGATGAATGTGTTATTGTTTTTTCTATTCATTTCCATCTCCCTTACAACATGAACGAATTAATGAAACGAGCATTGTTTACAAGTTACCTTTTCAATCCATTCTGTATATACACTTTCAATAATCATTTCTTTCCGAAGTCGTCGTTAAAGTCTGCCCGTCTTTCAATTATACCGCAACTGAAGTGCACAAAGTCCAGTTGGTGGGGCGTCTGACTTTCACGCGTGAGACACGCGGTGGTTTGTGGTACTTTTTCAAATATCCCGAGCGGCTCCGTGGTCGACTCAGCCCAAGTGAGTACCTGGGGCAAACCTGTGGTAAAGGCGGTTGGTGAACCACATCACCGCATCACATCCATAATATGGCCTAGGTCGAGGTCGAGAATGTGTGGAGCTCTACCTTCACATCTCCATATACCTCCATACTTTATTTTGGGTCCATTATTTTTTTTTTTGTATGAGAATCCCAGATATTTTATGACTGTCCTTAAAGATGTTTCCCCACCTTGAAAAAATGCCGAATCTATCAACGAAACGCGCAGTTTCCCAACAGTGGGATGATCTTTCCTCCTATAATAAGAGTAAATATGGCGAGAATAGCATCTTGCTGAAAAGTATCTAAATTTGTGACGCGTTTACTGATATTCCTCTTATTTCCTGGGGTTTCCAATTTTGAAGCCTCGCATTTATTTATTTATTTATTTCTACCACATTATATTTTTCTTTCCCTATGGTAACAATAGTGTTCTTAGACACGCCGAAAGCAGCAGCAGTCCTGTCCAGAACTTCGTTTACAGAAATGATACGACCCCCCATTGTTTTTCTCTTGCTCAAATTATTTGCGCTCAGAACAAACCATCTCCCGCGTTTGTTCTTTGAGAAGAATTCCTTTTTCTTTTAGTGCATGGCCTCTTTGGTACATTGTCATCTCGAGTATTGCCTCCTGTGCTTGACATTCTTCACACAAGCACACGACACACTCAAGCAGAACACACAAAATTATGTACAAAAATAACACACTAAAGCAACACGCTATACACAACAAAGAATACTCTAAATTCAATAAACACTAAACAAACGGACTGGTTAAAATATCACAGTAACGCAACGCAACAAACAAACAACACGTCCTCTCCCAACAACATGAAATCTGATCGCAGGAAGAATCGCGCGATAAGCGGCAACACCGAGAAAAACGTTTTCTGTTGCTAGGTAACCAGGGGCTGGGTGAAGCACTCGGAACATTTTGATTGGCTCGCATGCCAGCAACCCACCCTCCCGCAGTGACGTAGACCCGATTTCAACACGTGGTTCACAAGTGTCAATACCAAACTAATTTTGCGGCAGGTTTTTATAATAATTCACGTAATTTAAAGAGAGCAAAGCAAATAGGGAGTGAGTGTGTTTATTCAGAAAACTGGAGGTGCAGTACGAAGTACAATATGTAGCGTAGTTTATCCAGACAGAGTATGTTATTGAAACCCAAAGAAACTTAAGAACGAGGTATCATAGGCAAGGACGTATTTAGGGGAGGGGTCGAGAAGGTCCGGAAGATATTTGGACCCAAAAGGTTACATAATACTGAATTGCATGGCCCCATTCTCTCGTGGGTGTTCCTTCACTTGGTTGTAGCAACACCTCTGGCAACACTACCTGTCCCTGTTGTGATATCTGCTGGGCGGCTCGTATTGGCTCCAGTTCCAGGATTGGATGCCGGAGCAACACGTAATGGGTTTGTTTGAGCTCAATGTGACTCCACGCTAATATACACATTCACAATCTTGATAATTTGTGGATGTGATGTGATGTGATCAGAGTCGTACTTCAGCTATCATTTCTAGCTGGTACAAATTTATTGGAGGCTGGATGAGTGAACCCCAGAGCCATTCTATGAGGGGATATTGCAGAAAAAATTGACATCTGAAATTACGAATCCCGGGAATGGAAATCAAACCCAGGTCTCCCATGTCGCAGCCAGGCAGTCTAAAGAATGACCAGCTCTCCACACCTCTGCACATGCATGCACGCACGCACACACACACACACACACACACACACTCATATTATATTGGATGAAAGAAAAGAGGGCCAGAAGATCTAAAGAAAATAGAAGATAAAAGAACACTCACCAGATATTGCAAATCGTTAAAATTTACGTAACCAGGAAAAATCAAGAATTACAAATATGTGTCTGTGTGTGTGTGTGTAAACTGCTAATTGAAGTCCACATGTGGACTATAGTTCTCTCAGAGACCTTCACATGAGGCAATGCCCTTTAAAAAATGGTCCAGGCTTAACTAGTATAAAATGCAGGTTTCAAATTAAATTAATGAGTTATATTCCCATCTGAAAGTTGTTAGAATATCATACAATTTATAATTAATGAACAAAATATATGATGTGAATCATCTACAGTGTTCAAAGAGAGCTACTAGTTAAAATAAAATAACAAAGCAATTTTCCCTCACCTCCAACTAGCTATTATGTATTCTATCCATTGCTAAATGTCACATATGTTTTTTTTGCACTGATTGTGTGTATGTATGTAAGGGCATGTGCCTGTGTATCTGCAAGAGTTTTACATTAAACCACAATATGCAAAATGTAATTCTTATAGTTGAAACTTCATTATCCACTCTTTCTACACATATAGGTGTGTTTTTGTATGGCCTATTTTTCCTTTAATCAAGATCATTTTGTAATTGTTAATATATTGTTACATTGCTTAATTATTCTTTGCACTTGAAACATATCCACATGCATGTACTGAATAAGGTAACTACAAGTTTTATGTGGATGTTTATTATTTTTGCATAAGAGAAGGCATACTAGTATAATTGACGTTCGTACACATAGAGGTGCTGACTGTGTCAGTGACCATTATTTAGTAATTGCTATATTAAGAGAAAGACTCTCAGTGTTAAATCATAAGCAACAAAATCTAAAAGTTATAAAATTTAGTACAGGAAAGTTTACTGATGAAAGAATTAAGAAAGATTACCAAATTAAACTGTCAAATAGATTTGATGTTTTGCAGGATTTAAATGATGATGAAAATATAAATGAAACAGACGTAAATAAGAATTGGGACCACATACGTAATGCAATAGAATCAGCAGTTAAAGAAAGTATAGGATACCATAAACCTAGAAAAAGTAAGTCATGGTTTGATAATCTAATAGAAATAAGAAATCAGGCTAGACTTAGGTGGTTAAATAACTCTGATGATACAAATCTAAACAATTATAATAGAATAAAGCGAGAAGTTAACCGCACGTTTAGAAGTAAGAAAAGAGATTACTTGAAAAGCAAAATTAACGAAATTGAAACAAACAGCAAAAACAAAAATATCAGAGATCTATATAAAGTTGTAAATGACTTTAGAAAGGGGTGGCAACCTAAAGTAAACTTGATAAAAGATAAAGACGGTGATTTTCTAGCTGACCCAAGCGATATTCTAAATAGATGGAAGAACTACTTTAAGGACCTTTTAAATGTCCATGTAGGAGATAAATCAGAAGTAAATGAAGTCCACACAGCAGAACCTTTAGTTCCAGAACCTAACTTGACTGAAGTTAAAGATGCTATTAAAAGGCTAAAGAATAACAAAGCACCTGGCATTGATTTAATACCAGCTGAGTTAATTAAATATGGTGGAAATCCATTAATATGTCAAATTCATAAATTAATTTGTTTAATATGGAATAAAGAAGAAATCCCTCAACAGTGGAAAGAATCCATAATTGTTCCTGTGTTTAAAAAAGGTGATAAAATGAACTGCAATAATTACCGTGGAATTTCTCTACTCTCAACAACATATAAAATATTGTCTAACATTCTTTTAACAAGACTAACCCCATATGCTAATGAAATTATTGGTGATTATCAATGTGGATTTAAACGTAACAGATCAACTACAGATCAAATTTTTCACATCAGACAGACACTTGAAAAAAAGTGGGAATATAATCAAAATGTCCATCAGCTATTCATTGATTTCAAAAAAGCATATGATTCGGTCAAAATATATAAATTATATAATATATTAGTAGAGTTTGGAATACCTAAGAAGCTTGTTAGTATGATAAAAATATGCACCACTGAAACAGAAAGTAAAATTCATGTAGGTATTAATATGTCTGACAAATTTACAATTCATGATGGGTTAAAACAAGGAGATGCATTATCTCAATTGCTCTTTAATTTTGCCTTAGAATATGCTGTTAGGAAGGTAAAAGAAACTAAAGAAGGACTAAAATTGAATGGTGTGACTCAGTTGTTAGCATATGCAGATGATGTAGACTTACTAGGGGATGATGTGATTACAATTAAGAATAATGCTAAAATAGTTTTCAAAACTGCTAAAGAGATAGGTTTGGAAGTTAACAAAGAGAAAACTAAATATATGCTTACAGGCCAAAACCAAGTGTTAGGTAATAATCAAAATCTAATTATTGATAACAACTCGTTTGAACCAGTTTCCAAATTCAAATACTTAGGAGTAATATTAACAAATGAAAATTATATTAAAGAGGAAATAAAAAGTAGGCTTAATTCAGGAAATGCATATTACTTCTCTCTTCATAAACTTTTGTCTTCTCATTTAATATCTAAGAAACTAAAAGTTAAAATATACAAAACAGTAATTTTGCCTGTAGTATTATATGGATGTGAAACTTGGTCCCTTACATTGAAAGAGGAACATAAATTGAGAGTTTTTGAAAATCAGATCCTTAGGAAAATCTTTGAACCGAAAAGGGATGAGGAAACAGGTGAGTGAAGAAGGTTACATAATTTAGAACTACATAATTTGTATTCATGTCCAGATATTATGAGAATAATTAAATCAAGAAGACTTAGGTGGGCAGGCCATGTGGCACGAATGGGAGAGGAAAGAGGAGTTTACAGGATTCTTGTTGGGAAACCTGATGGTAAGAGACCTGTAGGAAGGCCAAGACGAAGATGGAGGGACAACGTTGAGATGGACCTAAGGGAAATCGGTAGAGATGGAAAAGAGTATATAGAACTTGCTCAAGATAGGGAAAGATGGAAGGCCTGTGTTGCTGCAGCCATGAACCTTCGGGTTTAAGAAGGCTAGGGAGTTAGTTAGTTAGTTAGTAGTCCAGGCAATTTACACTTTGATCTGGGCAAAATTCCTTCAGAAGGTTTTTAAAGAATTTCTAGCTCAGAAATCATTGCTGAATAACATCCAAAATCAGACAAAATCGGACCACGGGGAAACCCCAAAAAATAATTTAGAAATATCGGACTGGCTGTTTTCTATTAAGGCAAAAATAAAGTAATTTACGCGTTATAGAGAGGGATAACGCTTTTCTTTACATTTAATAATATATAAATTAAAACTATCTTCAACAATATATAATTTATTATGTAATTTTGATATTAAGAATTATTATTAGAAGTTAGAAATCGAGGAAATAACAATTACTTCAAATAAAATTATTTTTAAGTTCTCTTCTAAGGATGGACAAAGTTTAATTAATCGTGTTCATCACTGTAAACACAGGCGTACACATGGGGGGAGAGCAGATGTGGCTACGGCCCGTCTCGAAATATTGAAAATAATCGAAATTTTTAAATGAGAACAGCAAAGAACTTGGGAAAAACCAAAATGCTAAATGCAAATTCCTCTTAAATTATCCTCAGATCAAAATTCTGATTGAAAGTTCCGAATATACGAAATATTTTATTGTGTACCCCCAATAGACTATAGGTAATGCCCATTTTTACAATTTCAACCCCCCCACAAGGAAAAGGAAAATAATACAATCCTGCGTACGCTAGTGACTGTCATCATCATATTATTATTGGAACCACTCGTCACGAACTGTTGAAGAGGACAATCAATTACGCTTTCATCCATATCGTGAAGTATCATACAGGTTCGTCGTGGAGGAATAGCAAATCATATTAAGTAGGGAATCTGGATTTAGTGGGTGTTAAGCCATAGCAGGAATTATTCTTTACATACCAACCCTACACTTCTAACTCGATCATCTCTTCTGTATACTTCCAGATTCCTATTTGAAAGTGTGTACTTTTTGGACGAATCGGTAGGTGGAAAACACTCAGGTGTAACAAACGATGTGCCTGTAACTTATGTTTTGAAATAACATTCGACGACATAGTTGGTCTGTGGATTCCAACGATTCGCAGTCATACAACAGAAGCACTTCTTTTCTTCCAACGGCTTCAATATCTGAATGTTGATAGAATGTAAACAAAATGAATTTGCAGCTGAACGGAGTTCAGTTACCTTCAGCAGTTTGTCTATTGCTGAGGATTTCCCAATAGAACATATTCTGGATGTGGTCATAGACGTCCGCAGGATTCTTTCCAGGGAGGGGCAAGGAAGGTATTTTTTCCAGGGGGGGCAAACAAGGCACATTTTCTCCAAAAATATTGTTGTGCCCTAAAAAAAACCTTACTTAAATTTGAATTTATGGTGTTCATGCAATAATTAACACATATTATTGTGACTAAAATGAAATTATATGTGTGAAATACATAATGTTTGGTTGACTTTCATTTTCCAGGGGGGCCACGGCCCACCTCTTGTCCCCCCTTCCGGACGCCCAGGTATGTGGTCTAGAGTTCTTGTTTTAGGGCCACTTTATTCACAGATACACTAATCAGGACTGGACATGCAGTTTAAAGTGGGATCCTAATCACTACGTACCTCCACCAGGAAACAAACCCTGAGCCCATTGAATAGAAGGTGGCAGACGTTATCACTACCCCATTGGGGAGGCCAGAAAAATGTGGGTGTGGTATTATAGCCATGAAAACATACAGAAGCAGCTTGCGGATGTCACGACCCAACAATGATTGAATTCCGAGGATATCGTACACTGTATTGGGAAATGCGCTCCGCCTTATATCACTGCAATAGTACGACTTGAAACCATTGTCCTTGGCATGGTACAGAAGCAAGTCGGCCTCTTCCTTCTATTACTGTTGTACAAATACATGCATTTTGTGATGATGAGACTGCAGCAGGAACGATGTCCACATAAGCATCCCCACCTGCGTTGTACACAGCATACCGGTGCTTCTTCAACGTCTCACTTACAAGGGAAATACTTGCTTGGTTGTTGTTTTCATTAGCTAGCATGTGTTTCTTGCCAGCGCTGATATAACATTTCTGCTAGTCTTGATGCAAAATCTTCTGAGGGTTCTGTCCTTGATCGTAAGAAAGCCACTGTAGCCATCAGAAACAACGATACTCCTTCCATCTGTTTTCAGAGTGTACACAAGATATTGCAATGTTCTTGTGTGTTTATTTGTTACGCAATGGAACTCAATGTAGGATAGATTCACCGTTCAAAACGCACTGGCTTGTACACTGAACTTTCTCCATTCGTAACTTGTTGGTGTATTTGAGTACTGCGTGAACCGAGGCTTGTCGGCTCTCCTCAAAAGACTTTGTGATTCGAATAATGCATGAGGATACGCACGAAGCTCGTAAGACATGGCATCTTCCAGTGGCACCGCCAGTGGGAAAAGTTGTCATTCTCTGAAAAAGTGCTGCATATACTCGTATATCGTATTCGACAGGGTCAAAACAGTAGCAGCAGCAGAACATCCTATTGTTTTCACTTTGTCAACCTTTTGGCAGAATATTTGAACACCTCTTTCTCAATTATTTTGAAGACGATGTACGTATCGATGTAATGCAATTCATCAAGATTAACTCTTGAATCAGCTGTGACTTACTGCTGTACTAATGTTGCATAAACTTGAGTCATAATAGAATGGGTATATGGATTCCAGTCGTTAGATTGCTTTTTTAATATCATTAAGGTCTCTCCGTTTGTCTACTTTCTCGCATTTCATTGTGTTGTTCACTAGAGGAAAGTCACCAAAATTGACATAGGGCTCCTAAACCGACGCACCACTATTTCACAGCTGAGAAGTCCTTTCACTTTGCGGTAACAGGGTTGATTGCGTATTCGGACCGTAAAGGACCAAAAAATGAACGCGATGCTGCCCGGTAGGACCCTGATTATCTCTCTGTAATGGATTGTATCACCATAGAGCTGAGTTCACCGCGATCTTCTTGGGGTGTAAAGGAAATACAGGCACTTACTATTAACTATAACATTATATAATACAGTAAAACCTGTCTTTCCCGAACATGATGGTTCCGAGCAAAATTTTCCGTCTTAACAGTTTTCCTTGTTATACAGGGTTGAGTTTAAATACAGTATAGAGCGGCGCAGGAAATAATGGAAAGACAGATTTACATTTCGCATTACTTATAATGTAGAGTACTAATGCATGTACGTACATGAATAAAAATGCGAAACAGTCGCAATAAGCAAAGCAGATATTACAATAATGTAACTACACAACATATTGGTACACTTTTTACAGTATTCTAAGAACATACAGTACGTACTTATGTATCTTTTCGAACCCGGGACCCCTGGCGTCGTAACGCGATGTGCATAGAGGGAAATAGAAAGATTGAAAGATGGAATAAGAGAGGTGAAGAGAGATTGACATAAAAGTAGAAAAAAGAAATAAACAAAGAGAGATAACAAGAAAAATAGAAAGATAACGAAAGAACAGAGGAGAAATAGACAAAGAAAGGTGGAGAAAGAGGGTAAGAGATGATAGTAGTGGAAAGGTATTGTTTCACCTGCCTTCCTTGTAGGTATGCCTAGTATTTAACCTCAGTTGTGACATATTTTGATGATTTTGATGATTTTTTTTATGGATTTTATAGCATTTGACGATGTTCTAGCCCTATTTTTTGCTCAATCTTATTTTGGGACCTTTTTTGTAAGGTGGTGGGGGCCCTCAACGTAAACGCCTACGGGCCCTCAGGCTACGCCCCCTTTTCACTATGTATGTAGTGGCCTTGGGAGCACTCCGCTCTTGCGAGAGGCCTAGCTTCTTAAGGAAGGAAGGAAGGAAGGAAGGGGCACTCCGCTCTTGCGAGAGACCAAGCACCCTAGAGAAGTTGCCCTCCGCCTGCGGGCGAGAAAAGTCGCACTTATTGGCGAGAGAGAAAAACTCCACTTTAGAGTGAGAGGGCCCGCACCGCTTACTGCGAGAGGTTTCCTCCCCCTATCAACCTGCGGCACCCCGCCAGGATAGTGTGGCTTTGGGTTTCTAGGCAACCACCCAGAAGGTAAAATTACAGGTCAGGTGAAATACTACGGTTATCGTGAGGGTGACCCTAATAGATGCCCCTTTGTTTCCCCGAAAGCCAACAGTTCCCTGTAAAACCCTGCAGCTACAGAAGTCGATGCTAGTAAAGGACTGCACTTCCTGACGTTTGTTGGAGCTAAGGATACGACCCCAGAAGGCAGCAGCAGCAGTGTATCTGTTCCCAGTTTACGGCAGTTTGCAGAAGCCATTCTCCCCTCATTGTGTGGCAATATATGGGCTAATATCCTAAATGGGCGTGTGCTAAACTTACAACGTTTACAGTTGCATAAGTGTATCCAGCTACATTCATTAAACTTTCTCTAACGTTGGACAGTGTATTTATTCCCGAACCCTGAGTGAAATAGAGTCTCATACCACCGCTGGAGAAAAGGTTAGCATAATGGGTAAAACTTTGCAGAGCGTATGGTGCCACTGATTGGCAGTGGCGTCTCGTCCCTTGGGGCTTCCGGGGCTTAGCCCCTAAACAAAAACGGACGTATTCACGTAATTATCAATCACCATAACGCATAACTATCGCACAGTCTTTTAAAAGGCGATTTTTACCCACGTAAATTCATCGTCTGTTGCAATGGATACGACAGCGCTCCTAGCGGCATTGATGTCAATTATCGTTTTCCGGGGCACGTCGCAAAGGAAGGCGTGGCCTACACCCACCTACGCTACAGTGAAGGTCACGTGCTAGCAGAGAGAGAAGGGAAGACTGCAATGGATTTGAGTGCTGATTCGGGGCTAGCTCCGTTGCGTCGCGTTCGATCTCGCGTGTTGTTCTGTAGTGTTTTGGTGGCTTTCATTCGCTATGTTTGAGTGAGTTTGGCAGGGTTGATGTTCGTACACAAATTGATGAAGGACATAGGCTGTCAATTACAAGACACAATGAATTTGTCCGGAAAAATAGGTATATATTAAATAGAATTATCGATTGCTTAAAATTCTGTGGTCGACATGAACTTGCTCTACGAGGACATAATGAAAGAGAACAATCTTTGAACAGAGGCATCTTCCCAGATTTATTATCCCTTCATAGAAGAGGGAAAACTAAAGAGGGAACTTCGTGTTCTTTATTGTAGTGAAGAGTTGAAAAACATAAACTCTATCAGTAGATTACATTCACTTTTTATTTAAAATTATTTAGAAGGTACCTTTCCAGAAACAGTAAAAATGACAAACATTAGTTTTAATAACTCCAGTGGCAACAGCTGAATCTGAACGATGTTTCAGCACATTGAAGCGTATTAAAACCTGCTTAAGAAATGCAATGGAACAAGACAGACCAAATACCTTGGCACTTGCTTACAATAGAGATAGAATACATTTCAAACATAGAGGGCTTCAACTAAAAAGTAATAACAAAATTTGCTGAGCAGAAGAACAAGAGTCAACGTTCGTAGAAAGGTATGTTTCACAACAATACCTGTTTCTTTTGTAATCATGTGAATTGTCATTATATTTTAAATTCTTTTTAAAAAATAAGTCCAGTTTTGTAGTTTAGAATAAGATAAATACCCGTTTTCTTGTAATTCATGTAATTTGTCATTACATTTTAAATTCTTTCAAAAAAGTAACTCCAGTTTTGTAGTCTAGTAGAAAAAAATACCTATTTTTTGTAATTCATCTGAATTGTCATTATATATCAAATTCTTTAAAAAATAAGCCCCGGCCAAATTTGAGGCCACGAGACGCCACTGCTGATTGGTCGTGGCCAAGTTAGTAGATGACGTGCTTGTGAAGGTGTAGTAGGCACCCCTTCACGAACAGGACGTTGCATTTTTTTATTTTATTTATTTACGTACTTAAAGTTTCAGATACAGTACTGAAAGACCATTTTATACTGAAACTGTAGCAACAAGAAAAAATAAAAATAACAACAACAAAACACAAGATGGCACACGAAAAAATAAATTGTTACATGAATATTCTTAGTGATTGTCGAAAACTGTGTTCTGACAAGAAAATATCAACATTTACAGGCAGGTTATTATACAGGAGGGGAAACTATAGTAAAGAGAACGCTGTAGGAGAGAGAGCTTGTAGCGTGAGTATGAAAGAGCTTTACGTTGCGAGTTGGCCGTGCGGGTACTCGTAGATGAAATTGGTTGACAAGGAATTCGGTTTTAATTTTGCCATTAATGATTTTATGGAAAAATTTCATGTCTGCTAGTTCGTCACGAGTGTGTGGTGACTGGATGTTCAAAGTGGACATAATATCTGTTTTATGGACGTGTCTGAGAGAAGGAATTCTGTGGCGAGCAATGGCGAGGAAAAAGCGGAGGACAGAATCAAGCCTGGAAAGATTAGTTTTAGAAGCCATAGTCCAGATGGGAGAGTAGCATTCAAGAATGGGAGAGATAAAGGATTTGAAAAATATGCTAATGGCTGATTGGTTTTGGATTTCAGGGAACCTATACAGAATGCCAAGGAGACGCATAGCTCGTTTAGTAGTACATGTAATGTGATCATTGAAGTTTAGCTTTTCGTCGATGACAACACCAAGATCTTTTTGAGAGGAAGCCTTTTTGATGGGACTGTTTTCGAGAGTATAAAAAGAGAGCACTTTGTTCCTTTGTAAGGAAATGGTGAGGCAGGAGCATTTCAGAGGATTCAATTCAAGTTTCCACTGGCGACACCACAAAAATAGTTCTGTAACAGCTTGTTGTAGGATTAGTGAATCGCGTTCAGATGAAATTTCTTTGAAGAGTTTACAGTCGTCGGCACAGAGAAGTACATTTATGGGAAGAGAAGACAGTCTGTCGGGCAGATCATCCATGTAAATAAGGAACAAAATTGAGCCTAAGACACTTCCCTGGGGAACACCAGACAAGACGGTAGAAAGCTGGAAGAGGAGCCAAAGAGGATAACACGCTGCTCTCGTGAATGCAAATAGGCTTTTACCAAAGATAGAAGTTTGCCATGGATGTGAAATCTGGATTGTAATTTATGATGAAGGAGATTATTGTTGATTTTATCGAAAGCTTTTGAAATGTCCAAATATATAACGTCAAGCTGGGAATTGTTTCAGATAGACTGAGTAGCATGAGAAAGTAATACCGATAGATTGCTCAAGCAAGAGCTGTCTGGAAGAAAACCATGCTGAGCAGTATTTATAACGAGAGATGTGAACTTCAGCAACCTGTCTTTGATTATTTCCTCACAGATGATACAGAGAGGTAACAAAAGAGAGATAGGTCGATAAGATTTTACCGAATGTTTGTCTCCAGGTTTATAGATCGGTACAACATTGGCACGCTTGAACAGTTCAGGAAACACACATGCATAATAGCACTTGTTTAGTAAGAGACACAGAGGGTGAGCCAAGGAGTCAGCAGTTTTGCAAAGGATAATTTTCCGAATTTCATCGGGGCCTAAGGAACAACGCAATGGAAAAGAGGTGAGGAGAGATTTGACTTCTTGAGGGAAGATTTTAATCGAAGGGAGTGTGTAGGAACTAACAGACTTTACATGAGGAAGAGGTTCGGAAAATGTCTCCGAGGAGAAATTTTCATGAGAAAAATTGTTAAAAAATTGTGTTCTCTCGTTTCCCACAGCGGTGTCAGAATTATTTGCAATTTCCAGAAGCACACGAGGGTTTTGCTTTCTCGAATTTCAATAAGTTTTTTTAATGTCACCGAATATCACAAAAAGTTTTGTGGGTATGTTTATTTGGGTACAGCTTCCACAAGTTCCAGGCCAGCATTTTGTTTTTCAAAGTAAGGATAAACTCGTTGTCGAACCAAATCGGATATTTAGCATAACGCGCTTTCTTGGTAGGCACAAACTCTTTTATAACAGCATGCAGGGCTTCCAGGAACATCTCCACGGCTTCGTTGGCCTCTTCCTCTTCCAGCAGAAACCAGGGATATGCATCGAGTGCTCGCCGGAAGTCGTTCTAGGGGGGGGGGGGGTTCGCCACAGGCGGTGAGGACCGTTCTGGGGGTGGAGGTTTTTGACCTTCTCAGCGGAGGGGAGGCGCACAGCGACATCGAGAGAGTCATGGTCCGAGGGCAGCAAATTCCTTTCAGGCGTTATTTCTAGTTCACACAGTGCTTTCAGCACATAGTCCAAATTGCTTTCTCAACGCGTTTTGTGCATGTTACGCTGCTTCAACCCCATGCCGTGTATGAAAGTGTCGAGAAACCACTAATCACTTGAGCAATTTACGATTCCAGTTGTTGGATGTTCCCACTCAATGGAGAGATTGAAATCACCACACAACACGACATTTCCACATTTCATATCTGCCAACACTAAATCCCTGCAAGCTTCGAGGATATGGAGGGGAGAGTTTTTGTGAGGGCGATAATATGAACCAAGAATAAGTTTCTTTCCTTTATGAATATTGACCTCCACCCAAATAATTTCGCAAGCCCGACTCAGATCACTACGGTTTTTACTGTTCCATTTCATATTTACGCAGATCGTAACACCTCCGCCACGTTTATTTGGTCGATCATTTCTAAAAATGTTGAACTGTTAGGCGAACGGGAATTCAGTGTCATCTAAAGAGTCATTTAGCTAGGTCTCAGTAAATACTAAGCAGCAGTGGCGTTTCTAGGCCCTCGATAAGCCCCCCCTTAATTCTTAGCTATTATTACATACAGTATTTCGAGAAAACATATTTGAACAATTGTTAATCCAGGAACATACCTCTAGATACATATTCTGGGAAAGAATCGTTTCGTTGTGACATAGTTTTTTTTAAACCACGATCTTACATCTGACACGTCATGTCTTTAGCTGGCAACAGTGCAAACGATCGCCGTCATTTGTTCCATTTTCACAACGGTTGCTACACCTCTATATTCCTTTTGCTACACGAGGAAACGGTAGTGGTGCGTTTTGTGTTACGGAGTTTGTGATATTGTGTGTTTGATATCAAAGCTTTTTGTGGCATTTACTGTTGTTCGTACAACAATGGACAAATTTATTATTCGAAGTAAGCGCCCGAAATCGGAAGCTTTAAGCGAATGCAGCACAGCCACATATTGTCTCGATGAAGATAAGGTACCACCTTCAACTGCACCAGCTGAATCGGAAACATGCCCTCCCACTCCAAGTTCATCTACAAAAGAAGTCGAGAGTTTCATCACTTCAGATTTAGGCAGTTAAAGCGAAGGGCCTAAACAACCGTTTCTTTCCAGATTTCCAGGTAGTGTTTTCGGTAACCAGATTAGGTGTTTTAATGAAGTATTGTACAAAAGTTTCCGGTGGATTGAGTACAGTGTTAATCACGATGCAGCCTTTTGTTTTCCCTGTAGACATTTCGTAGGCCAGACAGGTAAGGCAGATCCTGCATTTACCAGTATTGGTGTTCGTAACTGGAAAAAGGCTATAGACCAATTTAAAGATCACGAGAAATGTGCTTCTCATGTAATAGCAACTGAAAAATGGCTGACGTTCCAAAGTAGAGAAAAATTAGGGACAGCAGTTAATCGTTTGACAAATGCCAGTGTGAATGAAATAAAAAAAATGCCGTTCTTATCTTCATCGCGTTGTTGAAGTGTTATTGCTCACAGGCATAGCACAAAGAGGCCATGATGAAAGTGAAGAAAGTTTCAATCAAGGAAATGTGCGTGAAATTCTGAAGACATTAGGGAAGTTTGATACTGATTTTAGTGTAACATTTCAAAACGTTATGCCAAAGAATGCCACGTATCTTTCTACAGACTCCCAGAACGTTCTTTTGGAATGTAGTGCAGCTTTGTTGAGAAAAAAATATTAACGGAGGTAAATGAAAGTGGCTATTTTGCAGTTATTGCAGACGATACAAGGGACATAGGTAAGGTTGAACAAATGAGCCTGTGTCTTCGCTATTTTATTTATAACAAACTTAATGAGAGGTTTTTGTGTTTTTTGAATGTTAAAGATATAAGTGCAATGGGACTTAAAAGCTGTCTGAATATGATATAAAAAATGCAATATGTGGTGGTCAGGGGTATGATAGTGCCGCTGTCGTGAGTGACCAACATAGTGGTGTTCAACGGCTATTTAGGGAAGAACATCCTTTTGCACTATATGTTCATTGCTATGCTCACAGGTTAAATTTGGTTCTAGTTAACATTTGTTCAGATATTCCTGAAGTTGGAAATTTTTTTGATATCCTCAAGTGCTTGTATACCTTACTTTTCTACGTCCGGAATAGCTCATAGACGGTTTGTTGAAATACAGACAGAGTTAAATGTTGGTGCAGAACTAAAAAGTCTTCTCCACATATACGTTGTTGAAGCACACAAATATAACAAAAAAAAAAAACAGTGGAATAATGACACCTTTCGCAGAGAGAAAAAACATGCTACGGCTACGTCCCGCCATATTGAATTGGATGACATTGAGATGAATGTGACAATTCTGTTAGTTGGTTAATCAGTTTCATTATGTTTTAAGAATGTTCGTTGTTGTGGACATGGAGAAATGTTACGAAATGTAAGTTTAATGGTAATATTTTGTGCACTGTTCCAAATTATTGGATCTGGAGATATTGTTTATTCTGTGTACAAGTGAGTTGATTTTCTTAACAGGTGGAATATTAAGTATGATCTATGTTTTAAGCTTGTTATTTGAAACTGAGTAGTTGCGATTTGCCATTAAGTGTATATTTATGATACCAACTGAACTGATAACGGTTTTCTCACCGCATAATGGCAATGTAGAGTGAGTCGGTGTTTCTCTTCGTTGCCAAACCTCTGAGAAGTCCGATTGTAAAGAGGAACAAAATTATCAGAACTTTACACAGGCCGGTTGGTGCGTGTCAAGACTTCGGTAAAATAAAGTTTGTTATTTATATCTTGAAATTGTCTCTTCTTGTTCTTCTTGATGTTTTTGAATAATTTACATAAAGAAACTTTATACTTACCTAGACATAAACTTATTAAAGGTTTAGATGTTATTAATCAACATGTGCACAGAAGCCTAAACCAAAACGTCAACAAAGAAACTGATGATATTTGTCAGTGAGTTTATTTATTTAATGTTTATAGCATGAAGAAAGAACTCATTTGTAATATGCATACTCAGTGTTATTTTCAACAGTAGTCGTCATGTCAAATGTTAAAATTAATATTCCAATCTCATTCTATCACGTATCATAGTTAAAAATGTTAGGAAATTTGCAGTTGTACGAAATGGTCTTAACTATCTTAGTGAGCACTCTACTAAGTTATCGGATTTATGTAAATGTTACAAGAAAAAAATCACACGTTTTACAACGAAACACCGTTTATTAGCATTACAAGAGGACCGAATTATTTTCAGTGTTGCTTACTTCAGTGCCACTAGAAGCCTTCACCACGAAATTAAACGGTAGGAACAGAGCAACGCATCCAGCTACCTAATTTCCGGTCGCTGTAGCGTAGATCTCTGCTTCAAAAGGTTTGGCCTTGCACGAAAGCCTTCCGTCGAGTTATGCCTGCAAAACATATAAAAGAGCTTCGCCTCTAAGAGAGGAGGCAGCTTTAGACTTGTTGGTGCAGGTAGATGTCGGTTCAAGCCTCACAACTGCGTCAAAGTCTCTACCATCTGTGAGGGCCTCTTTTTTTCAGTTGGAGAGGGACGCAAGGCCATTTACACCTTACGACCTTGCGCCGGAGAACCAACTGGGATCGATGTAATACAGGGTGTACGCAAAAAATATCGGAGTTATTAGTAGTTGTTATGGCTATGCTAGCCAACGTATTAATTTGTAGCTTGAATGTAATAAAAGAGCCACTGTGGAAATCTCTTTGTGGAAATCTGACTCCTCAGAAGAAATATTTTTGTGTTCTGCAGTTTACGAAATGAAATTAATTCGTTACAGTTCAGCGGGCATTCAAACGTGAATTTGGAAGTGATACCACTTCGGGACTTGAAACGCCAGATTCTACAATCTGTTGCCTCCCTTAAGCCGAAGACGTAGACCATGATGTGGGAAGAACTCGGCAACCTGTTGGATGTGTGCTGCGTAAGTAAAATGGTGTGTGGAGTGCGTGTAGTATGTGTTGTATAAACTTGTAGACTTACTCCTACATATCATGTATGGCTTAATATTGTGTGCCGCAGATAAAATAAATTACACAAATTTAAAACTCCGATAATCTCTGTGCATTCTGTATATCGATTGCGAATGCATGCGACATGAATGTCGATTGCACCGTGTACAACAAGATTCACAACGAATTTTGCACCTTCGTTTTGAGTCTGTCAGGATTTAGCATGCTCGAATCTAACCTACATATCCTACAAGACGAGTAATTTTGACAAACCCAAAATGAAGAATTGTACACTAAAAATTAAGGAACAGATCAATGTCGAACACTATAGTGTGACATAAAGTACGGGACGAGTAAGAAAAAGGGGTGATAAATTCAACCAGTCAGTCGCTTTCAACTTCTGATACGTCCTGAGTGGTTTGTCTGTTCTCTAGAAGTTCTTTGATATATGTATTATCGTAAGTTTTTCTAAGTATTTACGTCATCCTCCTTCTTAATTGCACTAAGTATTAATCGCCTTCAGAGTATGTCTACAAGGGATTGGGATTGGGATTGGTATGGAAAGGAAGTAGGCTTTGAGTGCAGCAAAAGCAGCTCTGGACAGAAATGAAATGCAACGACAGAGAGAATAGGATACTTCTGAATATGAACTTGGGAAATGGGGAGGAGAATCCTACTCATTAAGAAAACCCATCGACTTGGAATTTGTTTATTATGGGAGATTTAAGCAGTGGCACGCAACACGTACACCATTTACTTGCACAGTTACTCCTTGTAAAGGAGACGTATTAAGTACATTGTCGACATGCGGGAACTAAGAGGAATGTGCTGTTGAATTGTACGACGAAACTAATAGAACTATGGCTGCAGAGTAGAGGGGGGTACTGATATGAATTTTCGACTTCCTGAATACGTATCATGTATCTGTCTATTAAGAACCAGAAGGCACGAATTATTAGGAAATGTTTTGGTTTGATATTTCTCAATACATATGTAATTTGAAAAAAATTAAATTACTGTAGACAATGCAGCCGATTCCTGCTGTCATCGTTTGTGGATGTGATGATACTTTAAGATGTAGGTCCAGTTCCGATTAGCATCTTGGTGCATAAAGAGAACAAAGAAATGCATTAAATTACGCAAGGAATAAAGAAAGACTGTAGCTACACGGTGGTATGTGTCGTCAGCGACAGTTTTCTCCAGCATAGCAACAGCAAAACTCACAGAGCAATAGCACCTCCGCGAAGGGGGATAAGTGTTGAAGAGCCGACTAATTGTTGCAACTTGTGAGGCGACGAATTCTTGCAACTTGTGAATGACCCTAGCCTACTATCACGCCGGGGAGGGGTGGTGGAACTTCGGCTAGGGTCCTGCTCAAACGGGCGACATCTCGCCCGCCTTCCCTCCCCTTTTCATCTGAATTAGTAGGCTCGTGGCATCAGAGGGAGTAGAAGCTACGAGGCTTCAAAGTGTATGGCCACAGTTGTTAACTTTTATGCATCTATACTCTACGGGAGTGGAGCTACAGCTTTACTTGATATAACAAGTATATATATATAACTGCTGCGTTAACGTTTAGTTCTGCAAAACGATACTTTTAATTATATCCCGAATAAGCGAAAAATTCTGTTGAAATATTTAAGTTATGAAGTCTGTTTCTTCCAAAAATGACATATGCTGCGTTGACATAATTGTGGACATAGATACCAGAGCCGTACATTAGATATTTTGAGACAAAATAAATAAATAATAATATCAATAATTCAGCTTCTGGAGCTTCCAGGGTTACGTTTTACAATATGGGGCGATACAGTGTACACTCTGGGGCATAAAGCAAGTCGTTACGTTGTTACGTACGTATTCGCGAAGTCGGAAAATGAAAATTTACACATAATGGATCCAAAGAAAAGGGAAATAGTCTTTTTTAATGGTACCATGCCTGCATTTTTGTGAAAAATAGTGAAAAAACTGAACACCCTGGAGCGTGATATATCAGTCAACCTCGATTTCTTTGGGAATAATTATTGTTTCAATGACGTTGTGTGAAATGCTTAAGCTGCAGAAAAGTGAAAGAGCGATTTTCATTATTATTTTGTTTTCCTAGCAAAGTGACGATTGTTTAGGAAGGAAAGGAGTTGTGGGTTTCTAGTACGTTCCAAATTAAAACAACGTTAATTTGCACCAAAATACTTTTCACCTCTCCGTCAGTTCAATGCTTTCCTTGGTCGCCACTGTCCGGGTTTGAGTCACTTTCTAGGCATGAATATTATTTGTGGTGTCTCTTCATCAATTTCATCTCATCACAACTCATTCTCATCGTCGGGATTAGCCACAACTTTTTTAAAAATTGAATACGATGCAATTGAAGAATGTATGCATCCTAGAAAAGAAGACATCATGTAGAACTACTGCTACAGAGTTCGAATCTTCAAGCTTTCGATTACATACCTAACACTAATTTTGGAACAAAAGTACAAATTTGCTGGTAACGTTATTTTTTTAATAAAGTAATGACACTACCAATTGCACACGAGTAATTGGCAGACTAAAAATCATACTCAATTTGGTTGACAATTTCACCTTGTAGACCTAATCACATTTTCCTGTTTCGAATCATATAGCTTAAGCTTGTGGTTGTGATAACGCTGTAACCTGTAGGTCAAGTCCCAATTAGCATCTTTGTGCATAAAAACAAAGATAGAACTAATTGAATTACGCAAGTAAAAAAATGACTAGCTACACGGTGGCATTACCGTATGGGTCGTCAGCGATCCACCGAATAGCAACAGCAAAACTCATAGAGCAATAGAACTCAGCGAAGGGATATAGTGTTCAGAGCCGACTAATTGTTGCAACTTGTAGGGCGACGAATTCTTGCAACTTGTGAATGACCCTAGCCTACTATCACGCCGGGGAGGGGTGGTGGAACTTCGGCTAGGGTCCTGCTCAAACAGGCGACATCTCGCCCGCTTTCCCTCCCCTTTTCATCTGAATTAGTAGGCTCGTGGTATTAGAGTGAGCAGAAGCTACGAAACCTGAAAGTGTAGGGCCACATTTCTTCACTTTTATGGACATATGCTTTACGGGAGTGGTCCTACAGTTTCACTTGCTATCAAGACAGCGTAATTTATTCTTTCTCATTGGCATCGAACGGGGGAACTCCTGTTTACATTGTGTACTTAGTTTTACAAAATCGGAAATCCTAACTGAAATTAAATACTATAATTCTGATTCTGACTGACGAACATTCTTGAAGTCGAAGGTTCGAACTCCGTACGTGTTTTTCAGTCTCTCCGTCTCTTTTATCCTCCTAGTTTAAGTGACCAGGCACCTATCAAATAGTAAGATTCTTACTTATTAACCTGTCATGTGTTCTAAGTACGGTATTTGTCCACGTATAAGACTCACCTTTTTGCATTAAAAATAGGTCAGAGAAACAGGGTTCATCTTGTATGCCGATACTCAGGAAGGAGGAAGAGCCTTAGCATCTCAAAAGTTTGTGAATGGGTGAAAGCTTCTTGGGATGCTGTGAAACTAAGACAGTGGTTAATTAATTGGCATTAGTAATGCACTGGATGGTACAAAAGACAATTTGTTGTGTGAGGACTCAGATTCTGATTTAGAAGAGGTTTCAAGCGCCTATTCATTTAGCTCTGGAGAAGAAGGTCTGGATTTTGACGAAGAAGATTGGATTGTATTCTTACCTAGTTAGATTACTATGACGGTAGGTGTCATAAGCGTTCCTCACAAGTTGATATATGTGGTTTAACCTGGTTGATAACATAGAAGTCTATTGGGTACTGTAATTGCCCATAGATGGCAGTAGGATACAGATCAGCCGACAGAGCTGATATTTGATTCAAAGGACTCTCAATAGATGTCCTCAGTGCACCCTGAATTTAAATTTGTCAAATTAATGTTTTGTTTATTAATTTAATTATGATTGAGATCTTGATACAAAGAGTGATATTGTTTGCGAATAACATATCACCAAGTTGAAATGCAGACTTATTCTGTAGTGATTATTACGAACTTGCATAAAGAAGAAAGATCCATGAAGCCGGAATAAAGGTACCGTTCAACAGGAACTGATTCCAAAGAACGGATCGTGGAACCCGTTGGCCTAGTAAAAAACGAAGGGGCTTGGACGAATGGAATCGGATGCAAGAACTGGTGATAGGAGGAACGGATCAGGGACTCGGTCCGGGAGGAGACATGTGGATGGTGGTTGAAACGCAACGGGCGGAAAAAGAATCATTGGAAATCGCGCTGAATGAAAACTATAAGTGAATCCATATGGTTGGACATGTTCCCAGAAGGTTGCAATTTACGAATCTCATCAAGTTTCGAAATAAAAGTTAGTGTGGAAAAGGATATTATAAGTTGAATTCTTTGGTGACATATCCGGCCGGAGGACTGGTGACGTGTAAGTACACATCTCTTTGAATACCTGCGCAGTAATCAGGTGAGTGTACCAGGAACACGAAATATTCAATAATTTATCTACTATATTCATATGCTAGCATTCGTGTGTTCGATAATGGCCATTATGCGCGAGTTGTGCTTCCGTTAGACTGGGCGGGAAAATTTGCGCGTCGCGTAGCCATCTTGGTTAAAATGTTGTAAAGGAACTCGAATGATGGCTAAAGGGTATTGAATGTGTAAATTTGAATCTGATTCATCTTTGAATTAATTTAGGAAACAATATTCCGGCATGTATGGATCATAGTCATTAGGTTATACATTTGCTTACTTAGAAAAACATTGGTGGAGAAAAGAGTATCGATTTTCGTATTTACCAGTATCTGTATGCAGTGCAACTAGCTTGCTGAGAAAGGCCTTTTATGTTCTAAGTAGAATGTTAAACGGGGACTGTATTATGCTCCGTTAATCTAAAATTAAACATGTGCAAGCATATATCCTTAAGGGCAAATTTTTGAGAAAAGGTACAAATTCATAAAATACTGAATTGTATTATAATTCCTTATATTGTAAATTTACTTATTTTCGTGTTGCCTGCATAAAGGAAAGACATTATTGCATACAATCTTGAGTATGGATTTGTCATTATTATTTGTCGAAGCTTATCACTTCATGTCTGATAGTTGTGAAATCGCAGGCACGCAATTGTAGTACGTGGCCTACTTCAAGGATAAACAGGGTCCCTTATAAAGTTGTAATTGACATTGCTATAAAGGCTTGTTGTTTAATAAACATCTATTATCGACTCGTGATTTTGCGATTTAAACCTTATGATTTTCTTGTAGTGTAAATTGTGTACATATTTCTGTGTTTAATGCTGTTATTCCTTTTCAGTCGGGGAGTGTACGTTTCGCTCTGGTCAATACGGGTTGTTGTTTCCATGCTTGGGGGAAAGGTTTAGTGGAAAAGGATAGCTGAAACTATAGGTTAGGGCATATTCAGGTTGTATGATGGCAGCCTGGGGGCGTTGGGGGAATGTGGTATAGAAAAGGGGGGGCGATTCTGTTGAGGAGTAGATGTATATGAGGGAATTGACTGTTTGAAAAGGATGGGCATTGTTAACTTCGTTTCACTGTAGTCCAATTGACATCGCTACTAGTGCTACCGATTGCAGTTCTAGGGTTTTCTGTAAAATTTTGGTCCTATTGCAACAGATATCGAGAATCTGATTTTCAGTTCCTCGATGTCAGTTTCATAGAAATTTAATCTTATTTGAGTTTCAAATTCCCATTGGCATTTGTTAAGATCTCGAAACCCAATTTGAACTTGCGCTTCATAAGATTACGAGGACTCAATGGTAGGGTGACTGCAGTGGTCGGATTTGCTCGGGCGTTAAACAAATTAATTTTGTTTCTAATTCTAATTAATTAAAAAAAATGGGTACGGAAAATGAACCAGTGACTTTGGACACTTCATTAAGGAAAGCAGTCAGGCGTCCAAAGAGAGCACGGAGTTGCTCAAGCTGGAACTTAAGGAGAGCAGTCAGAAGTTGAAGTCTGAATTGACTGAGCACTCCAGTAGTTTGGTAGGTGACCTTAGGGCTGACCTCAATGATACAAACAAATGTATCTTAAATATGCAGGAAAATCTGGTTAGGAATTGCGAGGGCCTCAAAGAACTTACGCTCACGTTATCACAATATAGGATTGAATGCATAAGCAGGGCGGAGGGGCTTGATAAGAAATGTGAAGATCTGGCTAGTAGGTTGGATGTGGAAGTACAGGGTGTGCAAAAGTCCTTGGGCCAGATGGAAATTCATAATGAAAATCGTTTCGAATCCTTGGAAGGGTGTTGGATAAGTTGGGAGGTAAGGATATAGAGAAGAGGCAAATTCCGAAAGGTCTTCAATTAGCAAAATCGGTTAGTGATAGTGACGTGGGAGTAGTAAAGAAGGAAGTTTCTTCGCCTTCTCAGCAGTTGAAACATATTTCTTCTCAGGATCAAGCTAATGATGCTCTGGTTGTTAACACCGTGCCTGCAGAAGTTTTGGTGACACTGAGGTCCCTTGAGGACTCGATGGGTAGAGTTAGCAAGGTTTTGGATAGCTGGGGTCGAGAAGGTACATGTAAAGTAGACCGTCTGCAAGTTAATCTAGGTAAACCAGTTAAGAGTAAAGATGTTGGTCACTTGGTCTCTGGGGACACTGGGGTGGGTCGTAAGAATAAGGTCACCTCTACGGATAATTCTGACGCTGCAGATAGTCGGACAATCATAGAATCAAAACAGTTTGTTTGCAACTGTGTTTCTAGTGCAGAGTCTTCTACGGAAACTGAAAGACCTGGGAAGGGACTGACTGCGTTGAAAGGGAAAAGTTATTTAAAGACCAGACATAGAAGGGTTAAACCGTGCAGGTCTTTAGAAAGGGTTGAAGCTCTGAAGAGTGCTGGCCTGGGAAACGGGGAACAATCTGATCTTAAGGGGAATCAGGGCTTGGCTCATACGAAGTTGTTCAGTATAAAACCTCAAGATTTGTTGAAGTTCCCAAAGTTTAATGGTGTGATTACAAATGTAACACCCACTGAATTCCTCGAAAAAGTGGAGGAACTTCTGGAGTTGTATGGTATCGATCAGGTTCAATACATTAAATATGTGCCAAAACTCTTGACTGAGAGTGCGAAGATCTGGTTTTCCGAAAGAAAGGCTCGGTTGGTCTCATATGATTTGTTCAAATCAGAATTCATCAATCATTATGAAAGCTCAAGGTGGCGTAGCACCTGCCTGGCAAAAGTATTAAATTCACCTTATCAAAAAACCTCTGAGGAAAGCGTGTTACAGTTCTTCTCTAAGAACTTTAAGTTGCTTCGCACCATCCAACCCAAAGCAGAAGAATCGCATATTGTAGCTCAGCTGGGTATTCTCTTACCATACAAATTAAGAGAACATTTGGTGATGTAGGACATTTCGTCTTTCGCTGAGGCAACTCACGCAATAGAAAATTTTGAGTCGCTGAAAGAGGCAGTTGTCAAGCGAGACCTAGCTTCTCCTCTGAGGGGCAAGAGTTTCAAGGCAGGGATTAACAAAGTTATGGTTGCTTCGCAGGATTCAGAAATCCAGGACAAGTCGTGCATTCCCACATTGACAACTCCCTCTATGAATGGTGGGAAGGGCACTCGTTCGAGTCCTAAGTCCAAACGGCGATGGCATAATAACAGAGATTTTGTAGAGGATTCTTCGTCGGGAAACGGAGATCGACTCGCATCGAAGGAGGTGATGTGAGCTCGCTTGGGAATAATCCTCCTGGTAAAGGGATCGCCTCAGTAGTACAGCAAGGTCAAAGGGATGTAGCTAAGATGTCAAATACTTGTGAACCATTATTGGAAGGAATACAGTTGATCGGCGATAGCATGTTGCTTAGGCTTGCTCAGAAGTTTTGTAACGGTCAACTCAATGTTGATGAGCAAGGTAATCGGGGTATAGGACTGTCGGTGAGTGGGCAAACCACAGAGCAGCTGAACAGTAGATTAAGATCGTGTTCAAAGTTGACCGATTCAGTAATTCTCATGATTGGCAGAAATGACATTCTTAACTTCCAATCTGAAGAAGTTGTTAAGCGCAACATGTTAGAAACGTTGGAGCTGTTATCGCACAGAACAAAAGAAGTTAATTGGTTGACCCTACCTCCCTTAGCACGCATTATGCGTAATGAAAATTCATATGTTTGGAGGAAATGGAAAGGGATCAATGAGTTTATAGTTTCACTTCACAATGCTAGAAATGTCAATGTGCATGACATCTCTTCGCTGTTCTTCAGCAGTCAGGGCGATATACGAGTAAATTTGTTTGAAGAGTTTATAGGTAATCCTTCACGGGGAAAAATGGATCGTGTGCACTGGAATAGGGAAGGTATGGTGTGTGTGCTCAATTTTCTTAGGGGTAAAGGAGTCTTACGAAAATCGCAGCCAAGGGCTACTCAACCAAATTCGCAGATTGTGGTTGAGGCCGAGGTTCATGCGGTTGATGAACCATCCATGCAACGACCTAATTCGGAAAACCGAAGGGAAGCTCTGACCTACGGGCGGGGGGTGAGAGTAAGGTAGATCCTGCCATTATGTATGTAAATATTAATGATATCGGGGAAGGAACTGATTTTGATGATTCGAAGAATTTATTTATACCTGTAAATATTGATTCTAAACGGTGCGCTTCTGCTTTGATTCAAATTGCTATTTTAGGTAAACCATTTGTTGCCCTCTGCGACAGTGGCGCCGAGGCGAGCCTATTGGGAATGAGCGTCTGGAAATCCATCTCATCATTAATCTCTAGGCCAAGGTTGAAACCTGCTTCCGGCATAAAATTGATTGATTATTCCGGCTCAAAAGCAAAATCAGTAGAGGGAATTGCAAGGTTATGATCAATTTGGGGGGCTATGATTACTATGTGCGTTTTATCGTAGTGAAAAATTTAAATATTCCTGTGTTATTAGGATTAGATGTCATATATGGGATTCATGGGGAACTCAATTTTGACGAGGAGGCCTTTTTCTATAGAACACCCAATGGTAGGGCTCTTTTAAAGTTTACTCCTCTTAAAGAAGTCGACACTCTGGAGTCGGAGGTGCCAATATCCAACGTATCTTTGAATTCACCCGGATTAGAAAATCAACCCTTAGATTGGATAGACAAATTAAAAGGTTTTCTAAATCTGGATGGGGATTTAAATTCAAGGTTTTTGGGGATGCTAACCTCGTTTGAACAGACCTTTTCGGATAAGCCAGGGTTGTGTAAAGAATATGTCCATCGCATGGAACTTGACACAAAGGTCCCGATCGTTGCAAAGAACTACCCTATTCCCTATGCATACAGAGACAAGGTGAGGGAACAATTAAATCGAATGTTGGAATGGGGGGTGATAGAACTATCAGACTCAGAATACCGTTCGCCGTTGTTAGTTGTCCCGAAATCTAATGGGGAAATTCGCCTGTGCGTCGATCTAAAGAAAGTCAACCAGCATGTTAAACCCATGCAACTGACTCCAATGAAAATTGATGATCTATTGACTTCTTTTTTAGACTGTAAATTTTTTACTTCACTTGATTTGGGAAATGCCTATTGACAGGTACCTTTGCATGAGGACAGTCGCAGGTACACTGCTTTTGCATTCGAGGGTATTTTGTATCAATTCAGGCGGGTGGAGTTTGGCTCGGTGAACGGCACAGCGGTATTTGTTGACGTGATGAACAGAGTGCTCGGTTCGTTCTTGGATTTTGTGGTTGTATATGTGGATGATATAATAATCAAGTCTAGCGACTTCGAGTCGCATCTAAAGCACGTAGCTTTGGTGTTGGAAAGGCTAAGCTGTGCAGGTTTCACATTGAAGTTGGAAAAATGCAAATTCGCGGTTAAAGAGTTTAAATTTCTGGGACATATCGTCTCCACGCAGGGTATCACCAAGGATCCAGCTTACGTGGACTCAATAGTCAACTTACGTAAACCAGAAAATTTGAAACAACTACAAAAAATTCTAGGCAGTTTCAATTGGTTGGCTAAATATATACACAATTATGCCATCATTGCGAATCCTTTATATGAATTGTTGAAATTGAAGACAAAATGGCGTTGGTCCATGGAAGCTGATGAGGCGTTTAAGCGACTTAAGTCGATGATAGTCCAAGAGGTGACACTGAATTTTCCGAATTTTGAAGCAACGTTTTATATTCAAACGGATGCATCTCTTGTGGGAATAGGGGGTTATTGTTTTCAAATCGTAGAGGGAAACATGAGACCTTTAGGATTTGTTAGTAGACTGCTCAGATCATATGAAAAGTCTTACACCTCGACTGAAATTGAAGTTTTAGCCATCCTGTTTACCATAGGGAAATTTTCCACCTTTCTCAAAGGTAGACGGTTTGTAGTCGTGTCAGACCACAAATCCCTTACGTGGCTCGAGTCGGCCCATTCTTGGAATGCTCGACTTACTAGATGGTTCATCCAAATGCAATAATATTCTTTTGTGGTACAGTATTGTAAAGGAGCTGACAATGTTTTGGCTGATACACTGAGCAGGAATTTTCCCGATGTATTGGATGAACAATTTTTAGTTAATATTTCAGCTGTCTCACCCTTGGTTAAGGAAATTGTCACTAGGGAAGAATTGATCTTGTTTCAGAGTCAGGATACTAATTTGAAACAAATCATAGATCATTTAAGGGGCACGATGGTGAATGTCAATCCTCGATCTAGAACTTGGAACCAAACGTATAGTTTGTATAACGATGTATTGTATATTAAAGATTTCCATACAGATTCTCGCTGTAGGATCTGTATTCCTGACAAGTTAATTGAAAAAGTGTTGAGCGCATGTCATGATGATTTGGGACATTTCGGTGTCGCGAAAACCCTATCACAACTTTACCAAGTATTTTATTGGAAACGGATGCAGACGGATGTAAAGTCTTACGTAAAAAATTGCGAACTCTGTCAGCGCACCAAACCAAATAAACATCCGGCAAAATTCGTCGCAAAATCTCACGTCATGAACAAACCTGGGCAATTACTGTTCATTGACCTCCAAGGTCCGTTCACGTTGGGTCCGAAGCGGGAAAGGTTCCTATTTACGGTTTTAGATGCTGCATCCAGGTATATGGTTGCCTATCCCATTGTTAATAGTAATGCCAAGACGATAGTAAATAAGTTGACTCAGATTTATTTTGTGCACTTAGGTGTCCCGAAACAGATAGTTTCTGATAACGGACCGCAATTCAAGTCAAAAATTTTTGAAGAGGCTATGAAAACATGGGGTATTCAACTGGTGTATACTCCGGTATACCATCCTAGCTCAAACCTGGTACAGCGCTATCACTCAGAGTTAAATCGATTGATGAGGGTGCTGTGTTGTTCTAATCATAACAAATGGCCGGAACACATAGCACACGCGTTATACCTCTTAAACGGTTCCATTGCGACTCAGACGGGATACTCTCCTTTGGAGCTTAGGTTAAATATGTCAAGAAGACTGACGGATATTCCGCTTAGGGACGGGGAAAATAACGTCACGTGGGATGGCAAGCTGGTGATGTCAAATCTCAACAGTTTTAGTAAAAGGCAAGAAAGATTAAAAAGGCTCAATGCCGAAAAGATGGCTAATCCTGCCGTCGAAGTGGGTAATTTGGTCTTCATTAAAAACCAAAACCCAGGTGGTCTGAAAGATAAAATAATAAAAAAGTACTGTCAACTGTTTGTAGGACCTTATCTGTGCGTTGAGAACAACGGGAATTCGACGTTGTCGTTAGTTGATTGTTTATCAGGAGAAAGATTAAATAATCAGTCAATCGAAAACTGCAAATTGTGGTTATGTTCCCGCGACAAATGGTTGTTTTGGGTCAAAAGGGTGCAGGAGTTGAACTTGGACGGGGTGAACGAGTTGTTGCCGATACCTATCGGTTCCTGTGAGCAACCAAATGCCAGGGCAGGGGTTAAGGATGTTCACGAAAGTCTTTGAAATTTGGCAGGATAAATCTTTTGTAGGTCAAGTGATATCATACCTGCGGCTGGCATGATAGCCAAGTTGGTGTGGTTTCGCGGCGGACTGCAGTTTTGGGATTTAATTCTGTTGTTTTCCTCAGCCTTACAAATATGGTTAGTTGGGTCATTTTGGCTCCTAGTTTGCCTGTGTTCAGACTTGTTGTACTGACTTGATCAGGGAAGTGATTTAATGAGCCAAACATCCGGGATTCTGTGGTCGTAAAGTCCAAGTGGAATCTTGCTTGCGGCGGGCTTTGGAGCCATGTGGGCAAGGTTTTGCGGCGAGACAACGCGCAGCTGGGGTGGTCATTGACTCATTTATGACCTGATGTTACATGCAACCATGTAGTGACCAGAGCGACATGGACATTCACTTTCTGAAGAATTAATTCAGTAATCACGCTGTAAATACCAATACATTGTTAATAGTGTAAATAATTCTTTGGGACTTATGTGTATCAAGGGAGTATATATCTTATGCTATATCTATGTACGTTGGAGTGTAACGTTTAGTTGTAAATTGTTTAAAAGATGGAATTGTTTGTACGGGGTTCGGCCTTTAGTTGGGCGCCAGTTATAACGGTAGGTGTCATAAGCGTTCCTCTCAAGTTGATATATGTGGTTTAACCTGGTTGATAACATAGAAGTCTATTGGGTACTGTAATTGCCCATAGATGGCAGTAGGATACAGATCAGCCGACAGAGCTGATATTTGATTCAAAGGACTCTCAATAGATGTCCTCAGTGCACCCTGAATTTAAATTTGTCAAATTAATGTTTTGTTTATTAATTTAATTATGATTGAGATCTTGATACAAAGAGTGATATTGTTTGCGAATAACATATCACCAAGTTGAAATGCAGACTTATTCTGTAGTGATTATTACGAACTTGCATAAAGAAGAAAGATCCATGAAGCCGGAATAAAGGTACCGTTCAACAGGAACTGATTCCAAAGAACGGATCGTGGAACCCGTTGGCCTAGTAAAAAACGAAGGGGCTTGGACGAATGGAATCGGATGCAAGAACTGGTGATAGGAGGAACGGATCAGGGACTCGGTCCGGGAGGAGACATGTGGATGGTGGTTGAAACGCAACGGGCGGAAAAAGAATCATTGGAAATCGCGCTGAATGAAAACTATAAGTGAATCCATATGGTTGGACATGTTCCCAGAAGGTTGCAATTTACGAATCTCATCAAGTTTCGAAATAAAAGTTAGTGTGGAAAAGGATATTATAAGTTGAATTCTTTGGTGACATATCCGGCCGGAGGACTGGTGACGTGTAAGTACACATCTCTTTGAATACCTGCGCAGTAATCAGGTGAGTGTACCAGGAACACGAAATATTCAATAATTTATCTACTATATTCATATGCTAGCATTCGTGTGTTCGATAATGGCCATTATGCGCGAGTTGTGCTTCCGTTAGACTGGGCGGGAAAATTTGCGCGTCGCGTAGCCATCTTGGTTAAAATGTTGTAAAGGAACTCGAATGATGGCTAAAGGGTATTGAATGTGTAAATTTGAATCTGATTCATCTTTGAATTAATTTAGGAAACAATATTCCGGCATGTATGGATCATAGTCATTAGGTTATACATTTGCTTACTTAGAAAAACATTGGTGGAGAAAAGAGTATCGATTTTCGTATTTACCAGTATCTGTATGCAGTGCAACTAGCTTGCTGAGAAAGGCCTTTTATGTTCTAAGTAGAATGTTAAACGGGGACTGTATTATGCTCCGTTAATCTAAAATTAAACATGTGCAAGCATATATCCTTAAGGGCAAATTTTTGAGAAAAGGTACAAATTCATAAAATACTGAATTGTATTATAATTCCTTATATTGTAAATTTACTTATTTTCGTGTTGCCTGCATAAAGGAAAGACATTATTGCATACAATCTTGAGTATGGATTTGTCATTATTATTTGTCGAAGCTTATCACTTCATGTCTGATAGTTGTGAAATCGCAGGCACGCAATTGTAGTACGTGGCCTACTTCAAGGATAAACAGGGTCCCTTATAAAGTTGTAATTGACATTGCTATAAAGGCTTGTTGTTTAATAAACATCTATTATCGACTCGTGATTTTGCGATTTAAACCTTATGATTTTCTTGTAGTGTAAATTGTGTACATATTTCTGTGTTTAATGCTGTTATTCCTTTTCAGTCGGGGAGTGTACGTTTCGCTCTGGTCAATACGGGTTGTTGTTTCCATGCTTGGGGGAAAGGTTTAGTGGAAAAGGATAGCTGAAACTATAGGTTAGGGCATATTCAGGTTGTATGATGGCAGCCTGGGGGCGTTGGGGGAATGTGGTATAGAAAGGGGGGGGGCGATTCTGTTGAGGAGTAGATGTATATGAGGGAATTGACTGTTTGAAAAGGATGGGCATTGTTAACTTCGTTTCACTGTAGTCCAATTGACATCGCTACTAGTGCTACCGATTGCAGTTCTAGGGTTTTCTGTAAAATTTTGGTCCTATTGCAACAGATATCGAGAATCTGATTTTCAGTTCCTCGATGTCAGTTTCATAGAAATTGAATCTTATTTGAGTTTCAAATTACCAGGGGCATTTGTTAAGATCTCGAAACCCAATTTGAACTTGCGCTTCATATTACACAATGTATTTATTGAAAGTAGACCTGCATATTACTTTATGTAAATTAATTATAATATTCAGTGATAAAGATTTTTCCCTAGAAATGTGTACAAGAAAGGGGATGCGTCTTACACGCTGGCAAATACAGTAAAGATCCCCTTTAATTTTTATATACGAAAAATACTGTTAAATTATGAATAATTAGAATGTTGAGACTGTAATTGCTAAGCTGTTTCTCCCCTACTCTTAAAGCATGATATTTCGAAGCCTGCCATTCGTTTTGGAACTTCGGTTCACATCATCACATAGTCAATCGTATTATTCGTGTTAGAACAACCAATAACATTTAAATGGCCAAAGAAGCCACTCATATATAACATAAACTTTAAATACAGACAACCTTAACACTCTCCTTCTTATTCCCACAGACACGCATTATAGTTCGCAGTAACCCTCTAAGCAGTTGAATATCTGTTAGAAAGTGATAATTATGGGAAAATGTATGATTATACTGAAACTGTAGTGGTGTGCTGAGGAATGTTTAGTGGGGCTCATAACCTCCCATTCGTCCCAACTAAAAAGAAAATAATTATTGCATGAAAAGGTGGCGAAATACAGCACAGACTAATTAAAAAGACAATCCATGTCCTGTACTATATTCCTGGGCAAAAGAGCATATCATGTGTCCGCCATAACCCTACTTTAATAATAATAAAATAAGTTGAATGATCCTCAAAGGATCACTTCGAAAGATTATGCTATTATTATATTATTATTATACCTAAATAGGAATAGATTCATAGTTCTTAATATTGGTGTCTAGGCTCGAACGAAAGAGAAAGCGATAGCGGTAATTTGTCTAAAAATATTTTGAAATCAGGAGACTTGCTATTAGTGAACTATAAGGTTGTTTCATCAATAAGACCAATTTTCTGGAAAAAAGACTTAAGTCAAAAGAAAATAGACACAAATATGAACTGTCACCAAGTGATATAAAACCTAGGCCTATATTCTATCAAGCATTTTACCACTTGTATGAAGACACCTCGTTGGCCAGAAACTTAAAGTAAATAAAAAATGGTTACCTTACATGAAAGTTGAACCGATCTTCCCCACACCGGCATGGCGTTGCTTCAGTCGTAATGTCTGTGTAGTTGCGTAGTTTCAGTCGCTCATTTTTGAACGTGCAATGCAAGCATTGTTATTCTTTAAAACTACCTTATGTTTATTATGTGTCCTTAGTTGATGTTAATTAATTGTTACATGACTGTTATTTCTCATGCCCAGTTGGACACGAATCGGATGGTTCAAAATTTATATTAAATGCGAGACTACATTCAAGTGATACAGATGCTCTGATTATAGTTTTAAATCATGGCCGTTGATAAGATGTTCAAGTGAAAATAGATGCTAGGCACTCCTTTAAAATAATCAAGGTTTTGTGACATTGATACCAATTAAGAAAAACTGAACATACTCCTTCATGGCGTGGTGCTATGCACAGGGGAACACTTTACCTTTTTTTTTGATCATATGTTATAATTTTTTATCCAATTTTCAGCAGAGTGGTATTTGAAGGAAGATAAGGGGAAATTCCCATTCTGGTTGCTTTTTACTGGGGAACGGGGTTGAGATGGGGTGTGGTTTGAAACGGAGACGTTTTCTCTGCTAGATCCTTGAAAGAATATGGTAGAAGCTTGTAACACAAACACACACAATACATACATAATTTATCTTTCAGTTAGCTTTGTGATGGGAGGAGGCCGTGGTTTGATTTGATTTGAATTTAAAATTTTAAAATCTTCTCACTTCTGTTAAAAGCTGAGGCTGTAAACGGGCACTCAGCACACACAAAAACAAAAAACAGGACAACACAAAATATTATACTGGCCATAGTGCCAGTCGCCAGAGCCTCGTTAGTCTTCAGTCCAGGTGTACTACGTGGAAGTGATGGCGTGGTTTTAATTCCATGAAAAATTGTAGATCAAGTCCCAATTAGCATAATGTGCGTGAATGGAACTTACAGTTTTGTGAACTTTGGTCTGCTCAAAACAATCTGTTCAAGAATTTAACTCAACCGAAGATATGCTACCTTCTTTCCGGGTACAGGAATGCATCACAATCTTTATTAGGAATGAGCAACCCTAGATTTCACATTTAAAATTCATTCTTGGATGGATAGATATATAGACAGGAAATAGTTTGGATTAAGAGATAAAATGCTTTTTATACATGTTATGACTCGTCAGAACGGTGTTGAGAATCTCTAGATTAAGAGTATTACTTGCATTAATATTCGTATACAGTGTTCATTTACTCTTTGGAACTAGTTCAGGGTCACATCGACGAGAAAGAACATCCTTGGCTATAACTAATTAAACGCACGGCCATGAAATTAGGCGTGTGACAGACGTTCGCGATGTTGCCCCGTCGGAGCGCAACCCCGTGTGTTCGGAGGTTTAAGAGAATCAAAGATCTCGTTTTAGAGTTGGTCTTTCTAACCCATGTGATACAAACTGACAGTATTTGCTCGATAGGTCAGGGATGACTCAAAAAGTGCCCCGGAGAGACGTCGGTCTGACGCTCGAACTAGGCAACGTAGCCCGGTTGACGTTGCCACACAGTGCCCGGGAACCAGCGACTTTTGTTCCGCCCCCATATTTGCTTCCCCATATGTGGTATACCAGCGTCATTTTGCCCAGCCGCCAATTTTCATGGCCGTGCGTTTATATCTGACTATAACCCCAGATCGTTTGGTGGCGAAATGATGAGTTAGTACTATAACTGATCGCAACTGCAACTGGCGGTTGAACATGATGGCTATTTCTGGCGCGTCGTGTCTTCCAATCATTTTCGGGCGCGTGTGGTCCGATGGGTGTCAACTAGTGATGGGAAAAGTCGTTCCTTTTGTGGATTCGATTCCTTTCGTTCCGCTCACCTAGAGGAATCGATTCCTCAAACTCGTTCCTTCGTTCCTTTCGTTCCGCTGGAAGTCGTTCCGACTCCGGCCCTCTCGTTCCAGTTCCACCATGATTTCGTTCACTCGTTCCTTTTCGGAATCATGATTCCTGGAATCATTTCCTCTCGTTCCGAGGAACGAGGCTCATGTTTCGTTCCTCCTTGCCAGGAAGGGAGCTGGGGGAAAATTGAAAATAATGTAGGATGTGCTGACGATGAACTGGTAATATGTGTGTGTATTAATTACACGCGGCTAAAAGGTGGGCCCATTCAATGTTGTTTTGCAGCGTTTTACACTTCGCGGCTGCACTGCTCAACACTAATATGAAATTCTCATCATGCATTTTATTCCCATTTATTATTGATATTAGCTATAACAAATAAACCGTCACACTAAAGGCGATGGAAATAAAGCTAACAAAAATATGCCATGTGGTAAAAAAAAATCTCTCAAAGAGGCCGATTGCGTGTATTCGTCCACGTAAATATATCAATACTGGGTTTTTCAAAAATATACAGGTACGGTTTTCTTATGTCGACAACAAGAATGGTTCATAACTGATCTTTTCTTTTTACCTTGTTGTATTCTTGATAAAGGTTGTGTAGTGGGAAGGGTGGGAGAAAAATTTAACCCTCAAATATAATTAATAAATTATACTGTCATGCATGCCAAATGTTTACTGCGCTCTTCTCTCAAAGTAAGTGTATTTTTATTAATTTCAAATACATAGTTACGTATCTTTCTTTTTAGAGTTCGATGTTCACGTGATTCAGATTTCAGTGAACATTTTATTTTACGAAGCGGAGGTGTATTTCACACACACCTGCACCCTCGCCTCTCTCCAGGCTGTTTGGTCGGAACGAAACCTCGGAACGATTCGTTCCGACTCCAAATTCTCGTTCCGATTCCAAAAACTCGTACCAAGGCTCACTGACTAGTCCTTCAAATGTACAGCCACCCTATTGAGGAGCTGGGAGCGAGTTAAACACTGAAGTAACGCCCTCTCTTCTCCTCGGCTTCTTGGTTGGTTCCTTTTGACCTCAATAGCGGGTAAAGGAGAGAGAGGAGTTTAGCCGCGAGGTCCCAGCAGGAAACTTTTCCAGGAACGGGAAATTTTGTAGCCAAGGAAGGGAAAAGGGCGAAACATCTAAAATGTGGAAGAAACTGTGGAATTATACTAAAGTGCAAGCTATCTTGACAGTGACGTCAGCTGGGACCGCACTACAGGTTGATGCGAAACCATTGTATCACTCCGCGCAAAGCATGAAAGATTCTCTCCGTCACAGTTGTTTCTCAGAGTCCGCAGAGAAAGCACACAGGAGGAAGGGAACGTTTTTGTGTACAGCTGATCGAGGGTTGGGTCGGGTGGGAGGTGGGGGGGTAGCAAGGACTGCTCGACTTCTGACACCCTTTCAATGTTGCCAAACTTACATGGACAAAAGGTCAATTGAGTTCGAGTGCGTCTGTTGTGTATGTTGTTTATACCGAAATGAAGGGCAAAACCGTACATAGTGAGAGCCGAGAGGTGATTTGGAATGTTGTTAAATTTTTTGACAACGAAGCGAGAGAAGGATGTTACACGTTTCCGGTAAATGAAACTACAAAGCGTGCGGCGGCTGCAGTTCAAATGTCGGACACTTTCATTAAGAAAATTAGAAAGGAAGGAAATTCAGGGGGGAAATTTACGACACCAGGTAAGCACAGGTCTGCCGAAAAGCGTAGAATTGTTGTAGACGACTTTGACAAGTGTTTGATTAGAAGAACTATTGGTAATTTTTATACGGTTGAACATGAAGTGCCAACAGTAAAAAAAAAAAGAAAAAAAAGTGCTTTCGAAATTAAAGAAAGAAACTAATTTTCGGGGTAGTCGTGAAACTCTTCGCAACATTATTTGTAATGACTTAGGATTATATAGTACTAATACTATATACTAATATATAGTATTATATATTAGTTATATCAGCTAATCAAACCCAACAAAAAGCCCCCGCAATATCGGGTCGACACTCTTGCAGCAGAAAACGGCCACACCGTACTTCGTCTTCCACCTTATCATTGCGATCTAAACCCTATTGAGTATGTTTGGGGTATCATAAAGGGTCGTATTGCATCACAAAATGTGGATCGTAATTTGGGCAGAGTACTGGAAGTTGCAAGAAGAAGAGAAGAATTTCAGAACTTTACCAAAGAAGAATGGATAAAATTCGTTTCTTAGATGGTAATATTTACTATCGCATAGTAAGAATCACAACCATGACAATAGATTTTATTGTCATTAATTATTTAAATCGGGAATCGTCACGAACGTTATCCATTCTTCTTCAACCACTGACCGCGCCACACTGAACGTCGCGTTTTGCGGCAGAACAGCTGTGAGGCATCGTGGCAACAGCGTGCCATTTGAGAGCAGAGGAAGAGAAGGACTTCCCCCAGATTCTGGCCTGCTGCCGTTTACCGCGACAGAAACAAGTGGGGGTGGATTTTAGTTCGCATATTTTCAGGTTTTTTTTTTCTTCTTTGCTGAGCAGTATATATAATTTTAACTTTGACTTGTAACAAAATAATCGTGCCGAATACTCTACATTTCAACAAGATTTTAAGTATCTAATATTTTTAACACATTTATATGCTCTGTTTACGCTGTAACGTGTTTTCATTAAGGAACTATATTTTTGTGCTCAAGCCTCGCGAACTTTCCGTTCAAAGGCGCGTTGCCATCTCGTATTCTTTATCCGATTCCGTTCATTTTCTTGTATTTATACATCGTGCTCGTTTTAATTGCTCTTTATTTTACATGATTCCATTCTAAAAGAAACCTCGCATTGCGACATGTTGGACTTCCTTCCCTTGCATTTCAAACTATTGAAATTCTTTCCATTGTTTGTCTTTTTTCTTAGTGCAGACAGTGAAAGTATCAACGATGGAAGTTTGCAATGCTGGTACTACGTCACTGTCAAGATAGGTTGCACCAGAGTTTAGACGTAATTGGTAACGTTACGATGTAACACCTGAAATGTATTTTCTTGCCATTTGAACTCAGGTGATCGTGATTGACAACATTCAAGTTAAAATATTATTTAACATCGACTAAAATAAAGCAGATTTTGTCTAATATGAAGAAAATAAATTCACTATATACTCAGTGATATATCCACCTCTAAATAACACTAATATATTTTTTTCGCAACAGACCCCCTTGAAATTTATTCACAAACATCTAATTTGGAAGCCGAGTGGCGGATTGTTTAGCACATCGTGCTATGACACCCGGGGTTCTGCGTTCGAATCCACGGATATTTGTGAGTGTCCGTTCATCAATTTCATCAGTCATCACTCGTCCCCATCTTCGCAAATTAGCGAAAAGTGGCACAAAAAGTGAAGTAAAATAAAGCAAATCAATCAATCAGTCTAATTTGGTGCTAAATTTGCCTCTACATCACTTACACCCTCCTAGATTAGAACTTCTGGATAAATCCTGAAAGTAGGGACCATTTATTTTCTATTTTATTGTTATATTTCTTGGTTGTGGAAGACAAGAAATTTTAAGGTCGAAAGGGATTGCTTTTTTGTTATACCGGTGGGAAATTTTTCTCTGCTAGGCAGAATTTTGCAGAATCACATTATCCATAAGCCGCTTTTTAAACCAGGCTGTTGGAACGAATTCCATTTAGATTTATTCAGATTCCAAATACTCGTTCCAAGACTCACTGACTCGCCTATTCCCTTGTGCAGTAATTTAGACGTCATGAATAATACACTATTTTATTGCTAATTTCAGACTCACGTTTTCTTCTGCCTTTAGCTTTTTGTGAAGAATAAACACCTGAAATGTCATATTTCGTTTAAATTCGAACTCGGTTGATCGTAATCGAGTTAAAAGTTTAATTAATTAGTAATAAGGTCTGAAGATAAAGCAAATTTGTAAATTTAATGTGTAATGTGAAGATAATAAATTAAGTACACGCTCATTCAATTTTTCGCGACACGCCCTAATAAAGTTTATTTACAAAGGCCTAATTTGGTGCAAAATTTACCTTTACACTTCTCCGCTTAAGATTCTACTCGGACTATCATCCTCCTAGACCGAAAGTGCTGGATAATTCTACAATTAGTGCCATTTGTTTCTATTTTTATCTCCTTTTTTTTTAAAAAAAAAAAAGGGAATTTTAAAGTCCAGAAGGGAATTTTTCTAACAGCTGACTAGATTTTCCTGCCGAGGAAGTGTGGAGAGGGCAGCTTCCACTTGGTGTTCGGCAGAACTCTTCTCGTCAGCTTGACAATGACCCGCCAAGAAGAAAACAAGACTTCCATCTCCCCGACAACCCCCCACCAACCCATAAATTCTGCAAATGAACCTGACCCTCCCTTTCCCTCTGTGTCCCGTCACCCTTCATTCTGCGATCTTCTCGTCGGCTGCCGGCTTGTACATGCACAGTTATTTGAGGTTTTAAGGTTCCCGGTCTGGGCATGGAGAGAAAGTTCGGAACTTTTCAACAGCGAGCATCAGCAAGTTGTACTTCTCGACTTCAATAATATGTAATCCATGCAGGTTGTCGAAATGCATAAGCATACCGAAGAACTTATTTGAATTGTTTAGCCTCTTATAGCTTACATATTTCGTAAATCCTCACTTGTACTTCGTATTTTTGTTATTTGGTGTCGCGGCCTACCCGTCGCCTTGTAATCAAGGGGTCGCGGGTTCGATTCCCGGTGGAGGCACTTAGTGGTTCGGATCCCACTTTAAACTGTAGGTCCAGTCCCAATTGGCCTTACTGTGCAGTGGCGTGCCCAAGGGGGGTTGGTGGGGGTTATAACCCCCCTTTGGACCAGCATTCCTAAAAAAAGAACATCAAATGTAGGAAAAGATGGCAAAATAAGGGCAGACTACCAATAAAAGTGTTCATAACCCCTCCCTTTCCAAAATCCTGAGCACGCCACTGTTACTGTGCATAAAGTGGACTTAAAACACCAAATCAATCCAATCAATTTCTTATTTGGTGTAAATAAATCCAATCAATTTCTTATTTGGTGTCGCATTTCTACCACGTTTGGCTAATCGCGATGAGGATGAATGAATGATGAAATTGGTGAAGGGACGAAAGAACACCCATGCCCAGGCCGGGAATTTAACCCAAAAATTTCGGTAGCGAGATCTAAACTTGACTAATTTATGCGCTCTGCTCGTAAATATTCGTAAAAAATAAGAACCCAGCGTTACAAACAATACTTGTAAACTTACTTTTGTATGAAAAATACACACACACACACACACACCCACACCCACACACACACATTGTGTGTGTGTGTGTGCGTGCGTGTGTTTGTGTGTTTGTTAAGATTTTTCTCTCTCCCCACCAGTCTTCAATGATTTCGTACCCTCTTTACATTACGTTTTTTTTCTATTATGTTTGTCTATCGCAGCAATGAGGATAATGACTAGTTGTGAAGAAAGAACACCCATGCCCAGCCCGGGACTCGAACCAGCGAAATTGAGTGGCGAGATTGAACTGTCGTCCACATAAAATGCTGGCCGCCAAGCTGGTGGATTATTTATGCTTAGATGAAACTGATGACGGGACACCGACAAGGGAATGCCCAACCTTGGTTTCGAACCCAGAAACTACAAGTTCGTGATCTAGAAGTTCAGAATGAAAAATGCTTAGCTGTAAGGAAAAGTTTGGCGGCCGCCGTGGCGGAATGGAACCACATCGTGCTACAATGGCAAGGGCCCCGGGTTCCAATCCCGGGCTGGGCATGGATGTGCAGAGTGTCCATTCATCAATTTCATATATCACTCATCACCATCTTCGCAATTAGACAAGAGTGGTACAAAAGCGAAGTAAAATAAAGCAAATCAATCAATAACGAAATGTTTACAATACCAGTACACAGGCCCGTAGACAGAATTTTATTTCGGAGTGGCTCATCCGTTATCAGCAGCCGCTATCTAAAGGCAAAAAGGTGGTAGAGATAGAAGCCCTGAAGATTAATTTCTCAATATATTAAAAGTTATTATGCAAGATGTTTAATCCTGTTAAGGAAATAAAATAATTAATTACCACTATACACTCTTTAAATTAGATATTCGTAGGATTTCGAAGGGGGAGGGGGGGTTCAACCTCCCGAACCCCCGCACTGGCTACGTGCCTGCAGTACGGTACCATGCTTTCAAATTTCCAAAAGGACTGCACCTCTGAAAAATCTGTTCTCCAGATGTTTTTCCACAATCGTAGACCCTATGTCCAACACTGAACATTCGGACAATCGTACGTGAAACTTTCGTCGTGCTGGTTTCGTTGGCTTCGGTTTCTGAGCGCGGAACAGTGAGTGCAACGTAGCGATAATAATTCGTGAATTAATACATCGAGCGACCGAGGAATCATTCGCGGAGTGTGGAAATTTTGTTACTAAAGGATTGAGCCTAGGGTAGTGTGTTTTGTTTAATGTATTTTATTTCAAAAGGCGATACTTATTAATTGTTGTGTACTTATTAATTCTCGTTTGTGTAGTGTTTATTTGTTCTGTGAAAATATCTGGATGATGGAGAAGAGCAAGGAAGGAAGAAAACGTAGCGTAATTTGGCAGTATTTTACAGAAATATCGCCGAATAAGGCTAAATGTGATTTTTGTTCGTGTGTTCTATCGTTCAATTGTGGTTCCACAACAAATTTAACCCGTCACGCTGCTAGAAAACATCCAGGAATGGACGTAACAAGACCTAGGACAGCAAAGACATCCGTGAAAGAAAATACTTCTACACCTATTGTACCACAGCCTGGAACTTCAGCTTCCGCCTCCTGTTCTCAACCCGTCAGTGTATCACAATTGCCCGCCTCTACATTTTCTCAATCTTCAATTTCCCAGTTCCTACCAAGACCTTTGCCACCCAACGCAATGAAGAAAATAGACGAACAGTTAATCAGGATGGTAGTAAAAGAATATCACCCATTTAGTTTGGTAGAGGATGCCGAATTTAGAAATTTTGTGTCCATGCTAAATTCAAATTACAGTCTCCCTTCCAGAAAGACCATTTCGAACAGTTTAATACCATTGATATACAACCAAACAGTGGAAAAGGTGAAAGACGTTCTCAAGAATGCCACAGCAGTTGCTCTAACGACAGATGGTTGGACGTCAATCAACAATGAAAGTTTCATTGCTTTGACAGTACACTTTGTCGACGACCACTGTCAATTGAAATCATTTCTCTTGGACTGCTTCCAGTATGGTTTAAACCATACTGCAGAAAACCTGTCAAATGAAATGAAAAGAGTAATCAGCGAGTGGGATTTGGAAGAGAAAGTGGCCGCAATTGTCACTGACAATGCCGCAAATATTGTTGCTGCTGTGCGCATAGGTGGGTGGCGCCACGTCCCATGTTTTGCTCACAGTATCAATTTGGTTGTGCAGAAGGGACTAGAAAAAATAAAAACCACACAAACGAAAGTAAAATCCATTGTTGAGTTTTTTAAGAGAAGCCCAAAAGCAATGAGTAAATTGAAATCTCTCCAGCAGCAGATGGGATATCCCGACCTTAAACTGAAACAAGATGTACCAACAAGGTGGAATTCAACTTATTACATGTTTCAAAGAATGTTGCAATTGCGAGAACCAGTTACGTCAGCTCTAGCGGTATGCAACCCTGATCTTCAGCAACTATCAACATCCGAATGGGCGACAATAGAGAAAGCGTGCACCATTCTAAAAGCTTTTGAAGAGGTGACTAAAGAAATAAGCAGCGAAAAAGACGTAACTATAACTAAAACAATATTATTGGGCAAGGCTTTAATTCGTCATATCTCAAATGCATCCCAAGAACCTAATTTACCACCTGAACTCCAAATGATGAACGAGAAATGTATGCAGGAATTGCAAGATAGGTTCTCAAAATTAGAGGATACGCCTTTGTTGGCCGAAGCAACGCTTTTTGATCCCCGATTTAAGAGGCAGGGATTTCATGATGAACGGGCATTCAGGGCTGCATACCAATCGGTATCGCACAAAGCCAGGAACATTAAAATCAGAAATGATGAAGAGGTGCACCACGAAACATCATTGCCTCAGCCCGCAGTAGTTACGTCCATGTTGTGGCAAGATTTTGACAGGAAGGTGACAAACTTGCTGCAACCAAAAAATCCCACTGCTGCTGGAATAGTAGAAACAGATAAATATTTACAGGAGGGGCTAATTAACAGAACGGATGACCCCCTGCTCTGGTGGAAAGAAAGACAAGCACTGTACCCCAGGCTTTTTGAAGTAGTGAAACGAAGATTATGCATTCCAGCAACTTCAGTGCCCTGTGAACGCGTGTTCTCAAAAGTCTCTTTTTTAGCTATATATATTTGTGTATTGATACTTTTACGAAAATGCCCATGCACTTTACTTCGAATTTCTTGATACACGTAGTAGGCCTAATGTTTATACTGTACAATTGAATATTTTTCCTACATTTATGACATACACATTTCCTTGTACTACAGAGATTGAGATTCTGTAGTTTTTAATAGTCAATCTCTCTCTCTCTCTCTCTCTCTCTCTCTCTCTCTCTCCATGTTTTATGATTATCTAACGAGGCGTTTATAAGAATATAGTTCAAACGTCGCCAGGGGCCCGTGTTCGGATCCCGGTCGGGGCATGGGCATTCTTTGCGAGTTTTCCCTCATCAGTTTCACCATATCACTCATCCTCATCGTTGCGATTAGCAAAAAGTGGCAAAAATCCCACCGTGAATAACATTCAAGTATAGAAAATATATGTCGAACAGTTGTAATTTGTCCCATCTACTTATTCCTATTCCCTTTTCAATTAAATCTTCATTTTATGTTTCGTTGTGTACATATCTGGGATCCGAATTCTAGTAATAATATTAGGAGAAAGATTGTCCTAATTAGAAAGGACCAAAATTAGTACTTTTTTTTGTCATTAAATAATATAATTGATAATAGTATATGAGTTACGTGAATACAGGTTGTAAGCCTGTTTACAAATGTGTGATCAGCTTTATTTTGTTGCAACTGGTTATTTTTAATTAAAAATTGGTAACTGCACTTCAATGTCATTTTGTGGATTCAAATCCACAATGCAGCCAAATCTCGCCTCTTTGAACGATGCATTCAATTTTGACGTTGAGAAAAAGGTCGGAAGGACGAGGGGAAAGAGACGTGAGGGCGGGAGAGGGGTTTGTGAAAGTGATAGACATCTCTGTTTACGATTGCGCAGGCGCAGTAGATCGGATTCAATCCATTGGAATCGGAACGATTCGTTCACTTGCTGTGTAAGGCTTTTCTTATGGTCGGAACGAATTCGTTCCGAATTCGTTCCGATTCCAAATACTCGTTCCAGAGGACCCATTCCTAGACCTTGAAATGTGTACCCGGCCAATTAAGCTTGGGCATGGCTTGGGGCACCGGTTTCTCAATAACGGGAAGAGGCGGGGGGGGGGGGTGTCGTAAAGCCGCGAGGTTCCTAGCAGGAAACATTCCAAAGAGTGGGGAAAAAAACAGTCCCTTTTCAATGTTGAGGCAGATAACGGGAAGTAGGGGAACCGAGAAGTGGAAGTGGTTTGTGGGCGTTGTTGAAAATAGCGCATGCGCAGTAGGTCTCCGGAATCGATTCCAGCCGACTTCCGGAATCGGAACGATTCGTTCACTTGTTGGTTTCGTTCCTTTGGAACGATTCGTTCCGGAACGACACATCACTAGTGTCAACAAACTCAGTTGCGAAGTGAAAGCCGAAGGGATCGCATCGCTCTCCCGAAGCAACGTTGCCAAGCGTGCTTCTGATTTTGCCAGTTGTCTTTATGTGACTGTGTGTCCACCTGCATTTCGACCTGTTGGTGGTCCTTCCGGAAAGTTCATCGTTCAGGACCGCCTGTGCAATTGTACCATTAACTCCCACTGATTTCGGGTGCTGACAATACCGTTGCCGAGAAGATTCTGTCTCGCCTTACGGTACGTTTGGCAACATGTGGTGGACCCAACACTAATTTGTTTCGTCCCGCGAACAACGCTCGGTACCTTGTGACTCGAAAATTCCCAGATTTGAGTCGAAGAAAATTCAACTGATCGCTGAATCGCTGCTTCCCAGCCGCCAGTTGGAGTTGCGTTCAGTATAGGGTTGGGCGATAGATTGAAAAATATCGTCAAGGCGATATCAACTAGACGATATATTGTCACGATATTTTAGCGATATATATCGTATAGGCGATATATCATCACGATATTTCGCGATATATATATGGTATAGACGATATATAGCCGATACCACGATACGGAAAAAATATCGTATCGTATCGACCATCACGATATTTTCTTGACATCAAATTGCCGATATCGTCCACCCCTATGTAGTAGTCATGACGCTCAGCTACTCAGGTAACACGAAGATATTGAATTGATAAAAAAATAAAAAAATAAAATAAAAAAACATTATTAGTTTAGTTCTTCGTCTGAGGAAGACCCTGATACAGGGTTGAAACGTTGCATGTTAAGTGTTTTTATATCTTAATAAACTGCCTTGGTCAGCAACTTAGTGTTTTTTTTAATATGGAAACAAGGCTTAATTATATTACAATCATAAAAATAATAATAGCTAACATTAACTTTTCAGGCCATTCTTGGTCAAAGATCTTTCTATCTTCTTTTTCAGTAATTTTTACTCCTACACCCAGCTATGAAAATTACAATTTCATAATCTGTCATTGTCAAGAGAAATCAATATGGTTTCCTTGTTTCAGGCATAAAAAACTGTATTCAATGTGTCATATAATTTTATCAGATCATGTTTTGAAGATATTTTTGTGGTCCAAGAAAACAACTTTTTTTTAACAGAGATGGTACTAGACGAGACAAGTTTCTGTCAGCCGAGACGAAACCGGAAGTTCACCCTTTCGGAAGTGGAAATGAGACCACACCCTTCAATACTTGCCGAGAAGACGCCGGAAGCGAGACAAATCATTGTAAAATAAAGACGAGACGATACTCAGTGTCCAAGCCTCTACGTCTCTTCGCGACTTTAGTATGATATTTGAAAAATTTATCTAAATCGAATTCAAATTACTATCCTATTTATTCATGCATACCAAGCGGATATATTGATCATACGTGTATATTGAGGACTAAAAGTGGTAAACGTTGTAAGTGTCAAAAGCGAAAGTGTTGAGAAATCTCATCGTTCAGCACATAGGCCCGTAAGAACGTGCACACTAGTGATCTCTTTACACGCCCTTTGAACTACTTTGAGGGCTACCAGCCACCATAGGCGTAGCTACGGGGTGTGCCGAATGTGCCTAGGCACACCCTAATGGGATGCTTTATCAAAGAAAATTAAAGACAGATATTTCAATAAGAGAGAAAATAAGATGCAGTTTGTAAGAAGTTGAAAATGTCATTACTTGGTACAAACGTGTGCATTATCGCTGATGATACGGGTGTCTATAGATTTTCGATTTTTTGATGTCATTGGAGATATTTACTGCATTCTACTCTGTACCACAGCGCTTTTCTTCTATAGCTGTCACAAGCTGCACGTGTGAGAGAGCTTTCTTCAAGCTTACCCAAGTTAAAACTAAATGAAGAGCAACTCAGAAGCAGGATAGATTGGAAGCCCTGCTCTTGCTATTTGTGGAACAGGAAAAAGCTTAGTCTATTGATGTAAATGAAGTTATTGATGAGTTTAAGAACATTGTACTTTTTGACAGACGTCTCTTGTTATAGATGACGTGTATTTTGATGTATTTGTTTGTAACATTTATGAACATTTTTTGTGTGTGTAATTTCTATGCAATTTAATTTTTTCTACTACATATATTCACAAATTTTCAACACTGTCATTTAGTGAATTTATATTCCTTTACAAACATCAGTGCAGTTAAAGAGCCAAGTGATTGTGTTGCAAAATGTGCTATTAAAAAGGTACAAAACCTCATTTTTTTCTTTTTGCACACCCAAATATAAAGTTCTAGCTACGCCTATGCCAGCCACATTTCACGTTTACCACATTATAAAGCATGGCACATTTCGCAGTTTAACGTGAAAAACTGTGTTTGAATTATTGTGGCACTTACAGCGTTTACAAATTTTAGTCTTCTATTTATTATCGGCATTACAAAGTTAATACATCTGTGACAATTGTAAACTTGTGCAATATGGTTGGAAATATTCAGTATAAAATTAAGTTTTCAGAGAGTTCGCAGCGAGACGAGTCGTCAAACAGACAAGAAAACGTTATGCAGAAAGGATGTTTGATTTACTTTGAAAATGTTGACGCGCTGTATATGTTTCTTGTACCCTATATTTCGAAACCAAACCGAGACTTGCCCTTTGAGACCGAGATTGGTTTTTACGAATCGATAAACCTCTTCATACAAGTCATGTCTTGTCTCGCTACCATGCTGTGTTGAAATCCAACTTTGATATTTAAAATTTCCGATTTTATGTTCTATTCAATCTCAAGGAGCCCAGAACGAGGCGTATACTTTTATCTACTCCGGAATTTCATCTGTTTTTGACACCTGTTAAAAATATATATCTTCAAAATAGCTATATAAGTATTCTGCAAAGTATTGCTGTTTGACAGTATTCAAGCGGAGCGTATACGGCGATATACGCTGTATATCTTCTGGTAAACCTAACTCGATAACCTTCTGCTAAAATGCACATACCTTCTATTTCATTCTTCTTATATTTATTTACGTAATTTGGCCATTACTTCATTGAATTTATTCCGGCCAAATACTTCTTTCTGGCTTCACGTGATCGGGAACATAATGTTGAAAAGGGGGTGTGAATACATGATGTCCGTCAGCGTTTTATCGACGTTATTTGGCTACTATAATAATTTTGTATAAATGCGCAGAAGGTGTACAGTCAATTTTTGCAGAACGTTTTCTAGGTTGGTTGTTTTCTGTGCAGGTCGTGAGTAATACTAGAAGTTACCAGAACCAATGTACGGATGCGAATGTCTCAACAATGGTCATGTCTCTCTTTCCCGCAACAATTGACGGCGGGTTATTAAGGCCTCTTTTTATGCCAACAATCATCATCAGTAGTCTACCATCAGGTGTTTTCTTTTTTTTTTCGAAATAATTGTATCCATATTTAATGGAAAGACATAAAGCAAAGTCAATGGAAATTTGGTCTCCGCTTAATGCCTCACGAAACTTTGGAAATTTTGGAACTACAACGAGTACAAGGTTATAAGAATGAATTAAAATAAATATATGTGCTGTGCTATAGTCCTCGCGTGTTTCTCATGCAGTGCAAAATTTGAAAGCAGAGAGGATTTGAACGTACGAAAGCGAGACTGAGTTTAGCATTAATATGGTGAGTTATGATTCAGTATTTTTCCAAGTTTATATTACATTAGACATATATATATATCTGTGTGTGTGTGTGTGTGTGTGTGTGTGTGTGTGTGTGTGTGAGTGAGTGTGTATGTATGTGTGTGGGGGTGCGTATGTGTGTGTGTGTGTTTTAAAGAAATCCTGCGAATCTCATGTATGAATATACATACACGAGTTCATTAAAAGCTTGTTCGGTACGGATTCATTACCATATTTTTTTCGAGCCAATTTCTAGTTCACACTTTTCTTTTTTTAATTTTTAATAAAAGCACAAAGCAGTGATTCTCCTACAACATTCTTCAAATTGCTCGTCCATCCTTACAGATTGTCTGCTCTGCCAAAGACTTGTGGGAACAAAAGTCTATCGACAAGTACGGTGACAAGTATCGTGTGAGGCGAAAACTAGCAAATGGGTAGCCAGTCCAGCGCCAACTAGGGCATTCCTACTGGAAACCCAGTTCCGTGTGCTTCGGACTTAAGTATGAACACTGAATAAAATAAAATAAAATAAAACCTAATAATATTTTCAGAACAAAAGTCACTTTGAAGAAACGATAATAATTTTGGCATCTAACCTGAAAATGTCATTTTGTGACCTTCGAGCCAACATATTTATGGCAGCTGTTCGAAGTTCTTGTTCTTATCGGCATTTAACTACTCCAAGTTGTAAATCAACTGTAGGCTTATCTTTTCGCATCTCAAGGCTTGAACATTTTTGTTGTAAACTGTAATGGAATGTGCGTAGAACGGTTTTTTTTCCTTCAAGCATGGTTGTTAAACATCCAGCAACCCATAAATTCTAACGTTTGCTGGTTTTCTCTCCTGGATCGTAATTTAATTTATTTAAAATTCCTGGACCTTTAAAAACCCTGGCTTCAAGATTGTATTTCTGGTAAAAATCATACGCACTACGCATTACGTGATTGATGTAAAATATCAGCATACTGAAAACGTCCTTAATTTTGTAGCACCGGTCCGTTGCCTCTTATGCAGGGGAACGCAGAAAGTTGTTCAGGGAAGGGGGTTTCAACTATTGGATATTTTAATGCAATTATGAGTTGAAAATGTAATGAAAACCCAAAGGTGGTTCTGACCTCCACGATCTTTCCGTGCGAACATGATTCATGATTGTGGGTGGCAGGCACGTACCCGGACTTTTTTTCCCGGCCGGAGGGGAAATCTTTATGGAGGTATAGATAGAACCTCACAAGTGTATGTATAATTTTTTCAGTACGTGAAATCGGGACCTTTTCTTTACCACTCAACTTTTCTGTTTCAATGCATGAACACGTGTGTTCCGAATCTATCTCAGTGTGTGTACCCCCCACACACACATATATGTGTGTGTGTGTGTATATATATATATATATATATATATATATATATATATATATATATATACATATATATATACAGGGTGTCATTTTAATGGCGCCCACGAACCACAGATTCGTATAGAGGACATCAAAACAAACAACTTTTCTCAGTAACATTTTACTTCTTGGTGCGTCGATTCGACGCCACAGCCGTTCAAAAAAGACCGTTTTGCCGCCTGGATGCTGGCAACCCAACACAACATTTGATCGTATCTGTAACGGAATTTCCTGCGGCGAAACTGCGCTCGGCAGGGTTGCAAGGAACACACAAATTGTGTGAAAAATGACAAACTGCCAACAATATTATTAGCTGTAAAACGAAGCGAGAAACGCGCCCAGTAGACCGAACATCATAGCGTACCAGCTAGAAGATGAGCAGTCATCTCAGGGGAAGGGGGAAGTGAACCAACGATATGAGAAATGGTAAAAAAAGTATTCAAAATGAAGTGTAAATATCGGATTTTGTCTCAGCCTACATGTCAAATATCAACAACAATAAATTTTATTGGCCTTGCAGCTTACATGTGGCTGTTTACGCCCAGCTAAATTTTTGCAAATCTCGTTACAAGGTTGATATCTACAGGTTTGTGTCCAGATGCCTTGTGGTACTTTTGTGCTGATAACGGAAGTATCCGAGGTTCACGTTGTTACATTAAGGCTAAAACACGTACAACCACAGTAGCAACGTAATGATGAATGAGTAAGGAATATACTGCCCTGATCACAGTTGCAAACTATTACATGTGTATCCGATGCATGCATAAACATAGTCGTCGGAGAGCTTGTATTACTACTACTTATATCCCTGTATTTTCAACCATTTTTGCCACTTACCTCATAATGCCCTGAATATACATTATATTATGTGTTGTTTACCTTTGGAATTTTGAGTTCTTTCAATTCTATTTTATCATCTGTTCAATGTGCCACAGACAACTAGTATCAGAAGTGGATAGATTAAATTGTAGAGTCCAACTTGGTAACTAGATTTGCAAATATTTGACATGTAAGCTGAGACAAAATTCGATATGACCACTTCCATTTGAATTTTATTTTCTGTCTACCATTTTTCGTATCATTTGTCTACTTTCTGTTAGGTTACAGAACGTGTTTTCTCATTTTGTTTTACGGTACATAATGTGGCTGATTGTAGCCATGTCATTTTTCATAGAATGTGTGTTCCTGGTAACCCTGGAACGCATCGCTTCACGACGGGATATGACGTCACAAATGCAATCAAATGTTGTGTGTGGTTGCCAGCATTCAGGCGGCAAAACTGCCTTTTTTGAACGACTGTAGCGCCGAAACTACGCACCAACGAGAGAAATGTTACTGAGAAAAGTTGTTTGTTTTGATGTCCTCTATACGTTTCCGTGGTCCGTGGGCGCCATTAAAATGACACCCTGTATATATATATATATATATATATATATATATATATATATATATATATATATATATATATATATATATATATAGTATATATACACACACACACACACAAAAACACATCACATATTACAGGGTGGCGCAAAAGTCACCATACAGCTGATGTTGCCTTTTCTTTTACATTCCTATGTTTTAATTCTGTCCCCCCCCCCCAGTTTGAAAGATGTCACTGATGATCCAGGAGAGAATTGAAGTAATCCTTCTTGTCGGCGAAAATTCGACTAGGCAGGTTGCCCAGAAGTTCAACGATCAACACCCGCACCGTGATCCCATCACACATGACACTGTTGCTAAATTCACAGCTAAGTTTAAGGAAATGGGTAGTGTGGAAGACAAGAAGAGAACTGGACGTCCGAAGACAGCAACTGATGAGCAGATGTCATTTATCATTGCGTCCATGGTGAAAAGCCCGAAGAAGAGTACTCGTCGACTGTCAAAGGAGACAGGTGTAAGCCGTCGGAGCATCCAGCGAATACTCAAAGTGAATAAATGGCATCCCTACAAGATGCAATTGCTCCATCATATGAGTGAAGATGATCCTGATCGCAGACTCCAGTTCTGTGAGTGGGTTGTCGGAATGCAGGCTCTAGAACCGGATTTCACAAGAACCATTCTCTTCTCGGATGAGGCTGTGTTTCACGTTAGCACAGAGGTCAATAAGCAAAACATGCGATACTGAAGTAAGAATAATCCACATTCGACCATGGACAGCTTGAGACCTGCACAAGACCCGGAAAAAACCCGTCTGCGAGGAGGCGCGCCTACAATAATATGCAACACGCACGTCAAGCCCAGGTGTTCGACATCGCGCAAGCGAGCTTCACGTCACAGTTGTGCACAGGCATCGATGCCTGCCAGGCTTTTGTATTACCCGGGTCTTATGAAGACCCGTGAGACTCGATGTAGTTCTTGCAAGTAGACGCGGGCACTGCTGTCAGTGTTACCAACGGCCATTATATTTCACTACGCATGGAAATATTTGAATTACTGCTAGGGTCAGGTGCCTTGAGGTTGTATAACCATTGGCGTAGCAAGGGGTGGGTGAAGTGGGCGATCACCTTGGGTCTCGTGCATGTAGGGGTCTCGCGTCCCATGAGGTTGATACGAAAAACGTAATAAATGGAAGTGAGAAAGATAGAATAGGCTAATTTTTGTGGGCAATAAAATTAAAACATTTTTTATCTGGCTTTATATTCTAGTTTAACGTTATAATTTGAATGAATACGTCAAATCAGAGGCGGGCGGGAGCTCTAAGCCTAAGGGGCCCCAAAAAAGTCAAAACAATTCTCATTTCTCATGTGAAACATTAACGCAAAAATTGCTTGGGCAATTTTATACAATTATCATTTTCTTGAATAGAAAATGCTTTGTTTTGGCTTTTCTTCTGTGTCGTGACCTTGCATAGCCTACACGATTTTAATATGTTAATGATAAAGCACCTCAAACTGCCACGGAGCAAAGTATGGGGCATTTAAATGCTCCCGGTGTTTTAAACTGAGGAAGGGTATGGATAATATTAGCGGTTCTTTCTTCCTTCCTTCCTACAACTTCTGTAACGGGCACGAAGATGATTTATCTTCAGAATATCCTGATAAAGTTTTACGTTTCAGGAATGTGCTTAAATCTGAAATCAAGTGCTTTGGCAAAGTTTCTTCTCCTGATAGCTCTACACTAGCTTCCAGTGTTCTCTGTATCCTGTACCGCCTTCTGTTTTTTTCCTACTCTTCAAGTAACAACCACAAAAAAAAAAAAAAGAACTATATTTCTCAAAATTGAAACTTAGGAAAAACTTCTGGAAGGTAGTGTCGAATGGTATGATTCAGTCCAAATTTACCGGACTCAGTAATCTCACTCTTGAACGAGAAAGGGCAAGATCTAATGTAAAAGTGTCATTCGCTGCCCAGAAGCCAGCTTTCTGTTAAGCAATGTGATTTGATTTAAATCAAAATTTAAATTGGGGAATTCTATTTTAAAAAATCACTTATTGAAATCACTTTAAATAAAATTACAGAATAATGTACACAAGAAATTTGTAGATATCTGAATCACTTTTTGTGAAAGTATATTAATCTCGTATTTATTTAATGGTGTTTATTATGCTCTACGAAAGGAAATAAAGGAAACAAAATATATGTCCTGATGGGGTGAAGCTCATACGAAAATAAATGTAATATGTAATCTGAAAAAAACACTTCAATTTCCCTTGATTTAAAATTCAATAATTTTCATAAGCAAAAATAGCACATTTTTTAAATAGAATAATATTCAAAATACTAATCATGTTAAACCGTAAATAGTGTAAATTTCATTGAACTGTAAATAAATATGGCAGCTGATATTTGGCTAACTATCATTAAAACCTCTATAATTCGACTACAAAGACTGTAAATATTATTTTAAGTTAAAATTATAAAGTACATCCAGAATTTATATTTTCACTGTAAGAAAAGTTACTGAAATTATAATAGTTTCATAACAAACATTTTCATATTAGGTTCATCATGTTCAGTTCCAGAAACAGAGAAATGCATATTTACATGTAATTTGTTATTTGCTTTAATCAAACTGTTCAAATATTTTACAGATCCGTTTATCAGAAAAAGCCTTTATATTTTAAAAATATGTCTATGTGTACGATGCCAAAGAAAAGATAGATTTAAATAAAAAATATAAAAAATATAAAGAAAACATTATTTTTATCCACCCAGCTGTTAAGAGGGGCGGGGAAGGGGATAAGTAACTATTTGTATTTTCTTCTTTTCAATACATAAATGTCGAAGAAAGATATGTTATAATATGTGAAAATTCAGAGGTAGAGCATCGATTTGTATAATTATTAATGTAAGTGTAGCCACAACCAGCCATTCTAAGTAATTACATACATTTCCTGGAAGAATCTAACTGTACTTGAGGGACCCAAATTTGTATCTTGCGGACGCGTACTTTACGATTTTGTTACGCCACTGCGTCAAATATTTAATATTACAAGAACATTAAGACGTAACAACAAAATGAGATTCACAATTATTATTATCATCTAAGCCCTAAAATTCAAAGTAAACTGATTAATGTGCAACAAAGTCAAAATTGCTAATTAAAAAAGTCAAATTAGCTGTATCAATTGATTACACCAAAGATTTCACACTTGGTGCAATTGACTATCGTTTTAAGATTTGTTCATGTTGAAACCGATTGTGTCGAAGACCTTGAAGGTAGATACTTTGGGCCCCTAGACAGGATTGTGGTTTAGCGCAGCCCCTTTCCCCCGCTCTATCAAGCACAGACATTTTATGTGCGTCCTTCGATATTTTCTACTTAAGCCATGGTTTGTGACATTTACATCCTACAAATTTTGAAATGAGGAAACAAAGAACGACTCATTAAATAATATATAGGTTATATTTAAAGGTTCTTATTTAAGGATATTTCAGTTGTCTTACTGTCTAAAGAACATCTTAAAAAACGTACTATTACTACTGCCTTGGTTAATGAAAATTCCAGCAGCGTGTTAATGTAGCTCTGCCAAGTGTAAATTTCTCTGTCGCGTACTATTAAATATAATTTTCGTCAGAAATTAATTATTATTATAGGCTATTATATAAATATAATAATTTGCTGACGTTTCCTTGATGACTGTATATCGATTCACATTGATATTTCAAACTTAAAGAACGGATGGAGCCTTGCATTTTAATCTCGCCCAGGGACTCGCGATATGTTGCTACGCCACTGTATCTAAGAGTTTTGTAACTCCTCAAATTAGTTTCATTATTATGTCAAACCAACTACCAAACATTTTTCCAAATTTGTTTCGAAGGTCTTCAAATAGGTTTGTGTGTCTTGTTCATTTTATGTCACTTTTCTGGTCTTGAAATCGTAAATCTTCTCTCGGTTTCATTTTTACGTTGTTCGTTTGTTGAAATGTGTAAATAGCATTGCCTGCTATTTGCACCCGTATGAAGATACAAGCTAACAATAATTATATTTTGCATCGTATTACTATCAATGCGGTCTGTAGAACTAGATATCTAGCAACAACATATTTTTTTTGTACTGGGTACAGAGTCTGAAGAAAACCTTGCTAGAAGGTTGAAACGTTATGTTTAGTTTATGTTTTAAAATAAAATAAATTTCTGCGTTCGTCACCATATTGAGTTTTTCATATCATGGAAACAAGGCTTATTGGTGTTACAACAACATGAGCGAACGACGATTTGTTGAAAGAGATGACAATATTCAAAAACCTTTTATAATGCAAATTCTGATTTCATGTTCCATTTTATGAACCATCGTGCCTTAGTGTTCAGGGGCGGGGGGATCTTGAGCAACTAATTCGGATATTGAATTGTCAAAATCACACCAGAGAGAAAATCTGTTTGATTGATTGATTGATTTATTTGGTCAATTTATGCACAATAAGGCTAATCCGGACTGGACCTATAGTTTAAAGTGGGATCCGAACCACTATGTGCCTCCACCGGGTATCGAACCCGGTACCCCTTGATTACAAGGCGACGACACTACCACCTTGCCATAGGGGAGCACCCCCCCCCAAAAAAAAAGTATAATGTAGAACAACCACCAGTAACACAAAGTTCCAAAATATTTACGATGGCACTTTTTGCGAAACTTGGTTCTTACTCCTTTACAGGTGTCAGCAGTGGCGGCAATTAGGGGCGGGGCCGAGAGAGTGTAGTTGCCTCCCCCCCCCCGACTTTTTGAAACTTTTGCACCACGCTAACCTCATGTATCAAGGGAAATTAAACTGTCCTTGCCCCCCCCCCCCACAACTTTTGCACTTTGACCCTTAGTTTTGGAACCCAATCGCCGCCACTGGGTTTGAGTGATACAAATGTTTTCTACCAAGGAATAAATGTCTGCAATTTCAAATTGATAAAAGTGATGAACATTTTGAGTGCTCCTAGAACAGTTTAGAATCTAAAAGTTGGCAACGGTGACTGCGTGACTCATGTATCTGGAGAAGGTGCAAAACCGGTATGAGCGTACGCTGAAGATAAGCCAGCTTCGTCTTGCAAGGCCTTCCAGTTACCCGTGGGCTTTCGATGCTTGACGGGTCAAAACTCAGGTATATAGTTTTACTCGCCCGCCCGACCAGCTAGGCGGGCCTAGTAAGCGATTCTGACCGATATGCAGCCCTCTGTGGACAGCAAGGCAACAGGCGGTGAAAAGGTAATGGTGTGGTGCGGAATTTTGGACATGAGCATCATCGGACCAATATTCATCGACGGAAACCTCAACGCCGAAAGGTACCTGGACATGCTGGAAAATTCTGTAACACCCATGATGGCCAACCCTGATGAAACCGCCCCACCTTCTTCCAGCAGGACGGGGCCCCTCCACACTTTGGGATTGACGTGCGGCAGTGGCTTGACACAAACTTCCCTGCACACTGGATCGGGAGACGAGGTCCTATGGAGTGGCCACCGCGTTCGCCTGGTCTGACCCACTGGATTTTTCCTGTGGGGTCACGTGAAAGCCAAGGTGTACGAAGAGAAAATAAGGAGCTTGGATCACCTCAAGCAGCGCATCCAAGCATGTGATGCCATCACTGGGGATACCATTCAAAAAGTGCAGGATGATTGGATGGCCCGGATTCACCTGTGCATGGCGTTTGAAGGGGGACACATCGAGCATGCGTATGACCTTTATTATTCATATTCAAGCACTGTAAGTTCTGTAATACATGTAATACATGTCAGTAAGAAACACATAAATGTATACGTTAGCTGTACGGTGACTTTTGCACCACCCGTACACAGAACGATAGGTAAAGAAAGAATGAGATCTAGTGATTCGAAAACAGTGACGTGCACTGAGGAGTAGCGAAGTCCAGCAGTGATAGATCAATCGTATTGCAATATTCTCGTTTCTCTTCATCACTTCCATTTTTTTTCTCAAAGATAGCTGCTAATACAAGAAAAGCAATTCAAAATTAAAGTAAAAGTTCAACTACATCAATATCCAACGACATTTACAATATTGGAGGAGACTGAATATATAAAAATTGATTGTTGAACGGAAGGTAAAGGAGTGGTGTAGTGCTTAGAGTTCTCGAACGGGCATCTATCGGTCCCAGGTTTGAATCTCCTTCCGACGTGATTTTTTTATATTCTCCTTTTATTAAACAAGAGCATGGTAACATTATTTGTAATAGCAGTGTAGAGTGGCTACATTGTTCTGTATCTGGAATTTACTAAAAAAAATTAAACCAATAAATGAATTGACACATGTTCAGAGGGATATTTTTACGTATAAGATCGTGGATTAAGATACTCTAACGATAATTATGTACTGCTTCAAAGACATTGACAAATATTCACGAAATAACTATTTCTATTTCTGGTAATTTAGGACATACTAATTTTAACCCTTTACCACTCCAGTTCAATGCAAGGATACCTCCACAAATAACGAATGAAAAGTTTTCATCATGTGCAATTCTCCATTAAATGTTTGCGCCGATTCGTACTACTTTCGTTTTTTTTGTTACAAACAAGTATTTTCTGCACACTACATGTAAGAGGAGAGTTGCATCTACATTTCACACTGGTCAGCTCCTCCTAGCTATTCTCAAGAATGGAAGTTTGTAGGGTAGTGGTTACCGTTGTAGATTGTCAACTTGATGGTCGTATGTTCAAACCCCTCCGGTGGCAGAAAATTTTCGTAAGTTTTAGACATATCCCATTGTGTTCATTGTCTACGCAGTGTTAAACGGAATGATTCTGTTTGGAATTAACGATGGGGGGAGGAGAAATGTTAAATAACAAAACCTCCATTTCAACGAACTGAGAAGTGGAGAAAAATTGGATAATTCTTATAAATATGAAAATTACATTCATGTTTTTAGTGGTATAATCGCAGGTAGAATCAAAGATCTTACGAGGCAGATTTTATCTCATTCTGAACTCAGCCAAAAGGCATTTCGCACCGATCTAATACATTCTCCAATTCATTTCAAAATATTATTGAATGTTTCATATCGATATTTTGATCAATGCATCAATTCTTGACGCTGAGACGATATTTTCTACAACTACCTCATCTGTTCTCTCGTCTCCTTTCTCTTCCCTCCTTTTCCTCTCCTTCTCTCCCCTTCTTCTCCTCTGCTTATATGTCATATCGCCTTCCCTCCTGTTCTCGAATCTTGTCTCCATCCCATTCTTCTCCACTCCTCTTATCTCCTCTCCTGTCTTAGATTTCCGACCCCACTGCACTCTTCTCCTCTTCTTTTCGTTCTCTCTTTTACTCTACTCTCAACTCCCCTCTTCTCGACTCCTCCTCTCCTCTCAAACCTCCTCTTCTCCTCTCCTCCCATCTCTTTTCCTCCTCTCTTCTCCTCTTTGCTCCATTTTCCTCATCTCTCCTCGCATCTTTTCCCTTTCTCCTTTCTCCTATCCACATCTGTCCTATATTTACTTCCCTCCTTTACTTTTCCTCTTCCCCTTTCGCTCTCTCTTTTCTCATTTTTGTTCCTTTTCGTTTCCTCTCTCCTCTTTTCCTTTGTGTAGACTCATCAGCAATGAAATACAGGGTGTCCCACTAGCTTTCGAACCCGAAAAAGACGTTATAATTTCCGAACAAACATACATAGCAAAATGAAATTCACAATACACGTACCTTGTTTCATGCTGAATACATGATCGTCACAGTAGGTGCTGCAAGTGTCTTCCCTGGACGTCCAGACATGTTTATACACGGCGTTCCATATTGTGAAAAATCCGATGTAGAGTCTCCAGTGTGATCTCGTAAATCGCATTCTCGATGTTGTTTCGCAACTCTTGCAGTGATCGTGGTTTCTTTATGTAGACACAACCTTTAAGGAAACCCCATACAAATAAATCCGGAGGTGTCAAATCTGGGGATCTTGGCGGCCACAATCCTTTGGAGATGATTCTGTAACCAAAGAAGGACTCAATTTCTGCCATGTACACGTTGGAAGTATGGCATGTCGCTCCTTCTTGTTGGAAATAACTGAGACGCAGTTCTTCATCGTCCAGCTGATTCACAAATGCACTGCAGATGTGCAAGTAAACTTGTGTGTTTACTGTATCTTCAAAGAAGATGGGTCCAATGATACGCTGTCGAGAAATTGCACACCAAACTCCCACCTTCAATGATCCTTTACGGCGTCAAAATTCACGTTGAACGGTCTGATACGATCCCGATATCCAATATTTCTTTACAATGTACACGCGTTCTGGTACGGTGTACCGATCTATCCTCGCGATGCACGGGCTCGAGCATCACACTAACCCACACGCACCACTTCCCCTGGCGCCACTACCGTCTTTGTTATGATGCGTGCGTTTATGTTCAACCCTGCCTCGTGTTCAGCATGAAACAAGGTACGTGTATTGTGAATTTCATTTTCCTATGTATGTTTGTTCGGAAATTATAACGTTTTTTTCGGGTTCGAAAGCTAGTGGGACACCCGTTACTAGAAAATCGATTTTTTCTTTCAGAAAGTATTTCTTCTTTGCGACAAATGTAATACTGATATTTTTTTAGAGTTTTATACAATAATACTTGGTTGTATTCCTTTCGCGTATTTCAAAAATATCTATTGTGCATATGGCAACCCTGAAATTGAGCCTAACTCTACATGCAACCCACCAGCGCCTTACGTAATTTGGGTTGCCTAGTTTAAAATGTCGTTGTCCTAAAACGTTTGAGAGACACTGTACAAGCTTTGTGCTGGTGTTCGGGCTGCCGTGTCATTTGCCAAGATGCTTTCTTGCAGAAAGTGAGATCGTGTATTCGTATATATTGCTGAGAGTTTAAAATACGACGTAATAATAGTAATAATAATAATAATAATGATATCTTTAAAATTAAAATTATTGTCAAAATTAAATTCTATCTCTTTTATTAATATTTAGCATAATTCCAGCACAAGCAGCAACACTTTACTTACACGAGTGGTTGACAACTCTCCTCGAGATGGGATAGGAAAAAAGAACGTGCGCCATTTTTTTGGGCAATTTCGAAAAATGTGCTCCTCTTCAAGTGGCATTTTCGTGAAATGACGTTGATAGTTTGTGCAAAAGCGTGGTATCTTTTCATTAAGGCACTGAAGTATGTTTTCCAACATCTTGTTTATTTCTGTCAGGTCGGAGTTTGTGTTATCAGTAGTGGATTCATAGGCACTAAAACATGTTAAATAGACAGGCAAATAGGCAAAAACTGACAAAAATAGGCAACTTCAAAAAGGCACAATAAAAATTCAAAAGCAAGCAGTAAACATCAACTTCTTATTTATTTTCTTTGTCGCTTGCACACCTCCTTTATTTGAATCTTTTTCTTATTTTGTGTCGATTTTCTGTTACTTTTGGTCAATCGCAATTATCATGATGACGATGAATGGCAATTGGATAACATTTATAAAGCAGAACGCTGAAAAATGCCCAGGCTGGGATTTGAACCCGCTTCACTCAGTACAGAGATCGTGAGTTGACCAGTCGACATTCTCTGCCTCCGCGGATGATAGTCGATTTCAATTATAATAATATTAATAACTTGGATGACAAAAGTAGCACACTTGTTAAGAATATAAAGATGGCTAAATGGTCTAACCAGGATTTGACATTGTAGTTTATATTCTGTGACTTTGTTGTCATGTTTTAGTTCAAACAACAAAGCCACAGAATATAAACTAATTTCAAATCCTGGTTAGACCATTTAGCCATCTCTTTAACTCTTTAACAACTCTTCTTGGATTTCGTCCATTTACTAGCAAAGTATAAATTTGCATTTGAAGAAGGTTCGCAATTTAACTGTAATCTTTCTGACAATCCCATTTTCCAGTGCAGAGTGTAAAAAAAAAACTTTTCCTGTTTGAAACCTTTGAAAATCCTTGCTCGACAGAATGCTAGATGCCAGGCTGTCTCATTTGGCTGTCCTTGCTACTGAAGAGGGGAACGTCAACCCTTGAAGGTATCGCAGGTGGTCGATGCGTTCATCAAAAGCGAACAGGATCATTGCAATTTGCTAAGTCACTTTCGTTGAGAAATACATTTTTTCCCTACGTCTTATTCATTTTCCAAGAAAATTAAACTCTTCAAAACATTTGATTATCGTCATTTAATTTATTACTATCTTACAACTTGAATATTTATATCACTAGTTTCTCAACAAAGGCGATGTATTATGAAATTATAAATGGGAAACTTATTTGAGATCATTTTCTACCTGTCCCTCAATACTGAAATGGGCCACTAGAAACAACTCAACGTAGGGCAGTTCTCACGAATAAATGCATTTCTTGGAAAATTCTAATGTGTTTTGCAACCCCTTATGGTCCCCTTGCCGTTTGAAAAATTTGACCTCGATCCAATATGGGGGAGTTCAAGATGGCGACCATGTCCCGGAAGCACCCACATGGGCCCCTTACCCCAGTGTACCCAGGTGAAATTGGTTCTGCCATTACCGTATCCGTATCAGAGAAGAAAAGCGTGTCCTGGGACTTTTGAATCACCCTGTATAATGTGTAAAATTTATGGTGCAAATATTTGAATTACTCCCCCTAGTTTCTCGGGCGAAATGGAAGGAAATCGGAGGAAACGAATCCTCAATCACCCTACATAGGCGATAGACTGGGGTACCTGAAACCACGAGCTTTCAACCACTGCAAGAGTCGGAGGATTTGAGGCGAGGGGAAGGGGGAACTATACACAAAAATTTTCCCCTTCCCTTTGCGCGGCAGTCTCTACCTGAAACTGATCAGGCGGCAGCAGCGTATGTAGGATTTCATGAAGGATATTTCTAAAGCTTTATCCAAATTCACATTACCATTGTTTTATTTACTTTAATTAATCATAATTCATTAATAATACTTATAATTTATTAATTAGTTGAATTACTACTAACATCACTACTACTACTAGTGCGTCCATTTCGATCTTCAGCCGAGAGATCGGGAGAAGCGTGGCGGACGGCGCTGGCGGAGATGCCGACATTTGCGGCCTGTAATGCCCGCTTATTTTTATGGACACATGCAGACATTTATATAAATATTGCAAAACGAGCACTAACCTGTGTTATAATTTATCATCTGTAATTCATCCAAGTTCTGCCCTTATATACACAAAAAAATACGCTTTAGAAACGATGTTAAGAGCCACAGATAATGAAACATTTTAATCATAGTGTTGACCAGTAACGTCCTGCTTAAGTTTATATCCTTGAAAGAGTTTTGTGCCGATGGGGATCGTTTGGAAGTTTCGAATGTGCAACACTGTATCAAGATTACGCTGCAGACGAAACCGTTAAAAATCAATGGTGTTCGTGGGCTTCCTTCCAATCCGAAATCTCCGAGCTCGAGTTTTTTTATTCTTCGCGACAGAGCTGTGAATATAGTGGCGAGCAGATGTAAACCGTGTTAATTTCGTACTGTGCGCAAGAGTGTTATTCTTGGTTACTTGCCGTTACTTGTTTCTGTTACTGCAGTGTGTATGTGTGTTGTGTCAGTGAGAGGATTGGAATGCCAGCCGCAAGGTTCACGTTACGAGGGGGGCTGATAAGTTCTCGGCCCGACCCAGAAGGACTTTAGCTACAGGCACGAAAGTTTCAGGCTATTCAACGTATTCTCCCCGAAAGTCTACACACTTGGCACTTGGTGGATATCAGTTTGAACAACTCTTATAACACAGGTTAGTGCTCGTTTTGCAATATTTATATAAATGTCTGCATATGTCCATAAAAATAAGCGGACATTACAGGGCGCAAATGTCGGCATCTCCGTCAGTGCCGCCCGCCACGCTTCTCCCGAGCTCTCGGCTGAAGATCGAAATGGACGCACGTATTAAGTAGTAGAGATCTACATAAATATAGTATTTATGAAAGGAACAGAACGAAATTACTTTCTAGTTAGATTTTGACAAATTCTAGGAGCATTTTTTTTTGTTTCTTTGTTACGAAATAATTGTCTGGTCAATGAGGTGAGACATTATAAGGGTGAAGAAAATCCATAAAAACAAAAAAAAAAATATTAAAATAATCAAAGTATGGAACTCATCCAAGTGGCTGCGGTGGTCTGGTCGGTAGGGCGTCTGACAACCACGCGGGAGATCAGGGTTCGATTCTCGGAATTGGTTGGAATTTTTCAGCTTTTGTTCCCGCATAAATGTCCCCGATAATTCACATCTGGATTGTGTCGCTGTTCTTACCAACAAAACATTTCACAATAGTTACGGTCAACTTACTGTCGTTTGAAATCAGAAATTTAAACGTGCCAATGTAAACACTTGTCCGCCTAGCTTTTGTCTATACATTACCCTCTTACAACAAACCAAGAAATTTCTTTAGTTAATGATCATTGTTCACACACACACACACACATACACACACAAAAAAATACATGTTCATTGAACATTAATGCAGCTGAGAGACAAAATTACTTTTTTTCTCTTTTAAATCATAGGTGCCCTCATATTTTATTTTCAAGATATCGTGTTTATTTTCAAGGCATTCACTCTGAAAGACGTGTGTGTTTGGAATGCCGTGCTTTTCTCCATGCTGCATGGGAATAACAATTCAAGTTGTTATTATTATTATTAGTAGTAGTAGCAGTAATAGTATTGTCGCAGATCTTTGACTGTGATAAATTGGCCATTTTTAATTTTTCTCACAGCATTTTTCATAATATTTCAAAAGATCAAGGAGGAGTTAAACCCATTAACCCCCCCGCCCCCCCCTTTGCGTAGGCCACTGTCAGGCCATCGAAAATAGTAGATTCTTCCCAGATATAATTCATAACATTGTTGAACAATTATTTGTTTCCGTTTTGTTTCATAACTAAAAATTAATTGGAAAGTTAGTCCTGGCATGGAAAAATATAAACACTTCCTGTTTATGAAGTGAGAGTGTTTCGAAGCCATTAAAACGGAGGAATTGGAAGCAGCCTTCCTCCGCCGCAAGCAACAACACAAGGCCACTGATATCTGTAATTAACTAGAGCTGTTACAACCAGTTCCTCGATACGCGCAGTTTCACTTATCGAAGAACTAATTATATCAGCTGATAGCAGCTCTCACATCGCAAGTCTTGTTCCTTCTACCGGGAAGTTTCCTTACCTACCGTGCACCACAAACTATGTGATACATTCCTTGTAGGCACAAGACCCCTTGGACGTCGTTACACTATTCGTAACTCGTGAAACAACAATAAAATATTGTGGTGGGAGTCGGCCCTGAGAGCCAAACGATGAAAATTAAACAATGTTTTAAAACGCAGGATTGCGCACAGAGAGGGATTATGGCTACTACTGCACCATCGTGGAGGGTCCGCTTTAAGGAACACATAAAAAAGTTAGCATATAACGGAAACACGCATTTTGGACATCTGTACCCATTTTTTAAGAATGCCACAAATCATATTTTTTAAAAAAATAATCCCCATGGGACGCGATGTCCCTTCAGGTGTGAGACCCCTGGCGCTCGCCCACTCAGCCCACCCTTTGCTATCGCCTCTGTAGACTTCCAAGGGATTTGTAACGGGTAATATGTATTTTCGTTGGGGGGGGGCAATATCCAACTCTTACATATTAGGTCTTAAATTGACTCGAAGATTCTGGGGGAATTGAGAATTAAATGTCGGGGGGAGACGATATCCAACTCTTGAATAACAATGTTAAGACTTACATTATGGCGAATATTTTAGTTAAGGGGGACTGAGCATTAAATTTAATAGGGCATCCAATTCTTTCGTATTACTATGGGGGCTTTACATTTCTGTGGTTCCTTGGCGCGGCCAGAATTGAATAGAATAACATGGAGTTGAAAGGTGCAAAGGCAGTGTCTTAAGAAAAGGCTTTTATGGCTTTTGGTTGCAACACAAGGTTGGGATCAAATATTGTTTCTCTCGGGTATGTCATTTTGTATCCGTAGTATGCATAGTTTTCAGACAGCTACGATACGGAGAAATCGGTGGATTCAGGAAGTAAAGCGAAAAGACTGGACACAAACACGAGGGAATAGGCTCTATAGTCGACACTACATCACCGAAGTTAATCAAGTGAAAATATTTTACGTGTTTCGAAAATTATAATTGTCTAACGCATATGTGTTGACTATATTTAAAAATTATAACTCTTTATAATAATACAGAAATCCAAAAATTAAAATTTAATAATTTAATGTAATCAATGTAAACTTTATTAGCAAAATTTATACTAACTTCTAAAGTATTTTCTTGAACGACACTTGCAAAAGTTAATAATAGAATACAATAACTCTGCATTTCAAACTGTTGTGCGGATATGCACTCGCTCGAATAGCATTAATAAAGCTAACTAACTCTAACTAACTCTCTAGCCTTCTTAAACCCGAAGGTTCATGGCTGCAGCAACACAGACCATCCATCTTTCCCTATCTTCAGCAAGATCTATATACTCTTTTCCATCCCTACCGATTTCCCTTAGGTCCATCTCAACGTTGTCCCTCCATCTTCGTCTTTTCCTTCCTACAGGTCTCTTACCATCAGGTTTCCCAACAAGAATCCTGTAAACTCCTCTTTCCTCTCCCATTCGTGCCACATGGCCTGCCCACCTAAGTCTTCTTGATTTAATTATTCTCATAATATCTGGACATGAATACAAATTATGTAGTTCTAAATTATGTAACCTTCTCCACTCACCTGTCTCCTCATCCCTTTTAGGTCCAAAGATTTTCCTAAGGATCTTATTTTCAAATACTCTCAATTTATGTTCCTCTTTCAATGTAAGGGACCAAGTTTCACATCCATATAATACTACAGGCAAAATTACTGTTTTGTATATTTTAACTTTTAGTTTCTTAGATATTAAACGAGAAGACAAAAGTTTATGAAGAGAGAAGTAACATGCATTTCCTGAATTAAGCCTACTTTTTATTTCCTCTTTAATATAATTTTCATTTGTTAATATTACTCCTAAGTATTTGAATTTGGAAACTGGTTCAAACGAGTTGTTATCAATAATTAGATTTTGATTATTACCTAACACTTGGTTTTGGCCTGTAAGCATATATTTAGTTTTCTCTTTGTTAACTTGCAAACCTATCTCTCTAGCAGTTTTGAAAAATATTTTAGCATTATTCTTAATTGTATTCACATCATCCCCCAGTAAGTCTACATCATCTGCATATGCTAACAACTGAGTCACACCATTCAATTTTAGTCCTTCTTTAGTTTCTTTTACCTTCCTAACAGCATATTCTAAGGCAAAATTAAAGAGCAATGGACATAATGCATCTCCTTGTTTTAACCCATCATGAATTGTAAATTTGTCAGACATATTAATACCCACACGAATTTTACTTTCTGTTTCAGTGGTGCATATTGTTATCATACTAACAAGCTTCTTAGGTATTCCAAACTCTACTAATATATTATATAATTTATCTCTTTTGACCGAATCATATGCTTTTTTGAAATCAATGAATAGCTGATGGACATTTTGATTATATTCCCACTTTTTTTCAAGTGTCTGTCTGATGTGAAAAATTTGATCTGTAGTTGATCTGTAACGTTTAAATCCACATTGATAATCACCTATAATTTCATTAGCATATGGGGTTAGTCTTGTTAAAATAATGTTAGATAATATTTTATATGTTGTTGAGAGTAGAGAAATTCCACGGTAATTATTGCAGTTCATTTTATCACCTTTTTTAAACACAGGAACAATTATGGATTCTTTCCACTGTTGAGGGATTACTTCTTTATTCCATATCAAACAAATTAATTTATGAATTTGACATAATGAATTTCCACCATATTTAATTAACTCAGCTGGTATTAAATCAATGCCAGGTGCTTTGTTATTCTTTAGCCTTTTAATAGCATCTTTAACTTCAGTCAAGTTAGGTTCTGGAACTAAAGGTTCTGCTGTGTGTATGTCATTCACTTCTGATTTATCTCCTACATGAACATTTAAAAGGTCATTAAAGTAGTTCTTCCATCTATTTAGAATATCGCTTGGGTCAGCTAGAAAATCACCGTCTTTATCTTTTATCAAGTTTACTTTAGGTTGCTACCCCTTTCTAAACTCATTTACACCTTTATATAAATCTCTGATATTTTTATTTTTGCTGTTTGTTTCAATTTCGTTAATTTTGCTATTCAAGTTATCTCTTTTTTACTTCTAAACGTGCGGTTAACTTCTCGCTTTATTCTTTTATAATTGTTTAGATTGGATTTCTTATTTCTATTAGATTATGACATTCATTATCAAACCACAGCTTACTTTTTCTCGATTTATGATATCCTATACTTTCTTTAGACTTTCTTTACCAATCGTGGGTTTAAATGTCTCTTCTTTGCCAATCTGTGCATTACAGTCACCTAACAGAATTTTCATATCATACTGAGAAAATTTATCAAAGACCTGTTCTAACTCTGTATAAAAATCATCTTTAGTATTATCATCTTTATCTTCCGTTGGTGCATGTATGTTTATTCAAATAATTTTACACCACCTACCCTGTAAAACTGCATATGCTATCCTATCATTAATAAATTCTACTGTTTAGAATAATAATAATAATAATATATTTATAATAAAATTTGTTTATTTCATTAGTTTAGTAATTATTTATTGTATAAAATTTATAACAGTTGTAATTATTATTATTATTTCTACTATTCTACTTTTATTACTGGCCTTTCCCCCTACAAAAATTTCTGACGACGCTCTCTCTAAGCCATATCATAAAATTAAAGGGGCTGTGTTTGAGTACACAATGTCGAAAATTATACATTTTACTGTAGTAAAATTGAAGTATTTCAATGTTTATTGTTTATATTTTATGTGAGCTGTATTTCAACCTGTAGAAGTCTTAACACGAAACTGTTGGTATAAGATCAACATTGTCTTTGAAAAGACTACTATTTTTCCGTAAATCTTCATCCAAAGGATTCGGGAAATTGCCAATCTTTTCTAGGTACGTTTTGTTTCTCTATATCATTCAAAAATGTCAAGTGATCCATTTTGTATCCTATCTTTTATAAGAAAATAAGCTCCGTGACGATCTGTATTCCACTTGTTTTCATTCGAATATTGACCAAATGGAAGTTCTTTCCCCGCCATCTATAATCGAATTGTCTGATCGATTTGTTTACTTGCCCCCCAGTTTTCTAATCCAATCGCCGCCACTGATTATTATTATTATTATTATTATTATTATTGAGGGGTCAATATCCACTCTTCAACATAAACAGTAAGTCTAAAATTGGCATGGAAATTTTGGTTGGAGGATTGAGAATTAAATTTAAGATGGGGATATAAAGCTCTTAATGAAGTGTTACTGAAATAATTATATTCAACCCAATTAGAGGGGAGCGAGTTCTTTGAATGAGAACATGCTGTTTATTATACAATTGTAAAGTTTCACTCAAAAGTTTTAGGACAACGACATTCTAAATTAGGCAACCCAATTTACACAAGGCGTTGGTGGGTTGCGTGTAGAGTTAGGTTCAATTTCAGGGTTGCCACATGCACAATAGATATTTATAAAATACGCGAAAGAAATAAAAACAAGTATTATTGTATAAAATTATTAAAAATATCACTATTATATCGCATGTGACAAAATTCTTTCTCAAAGAAAAAAAATAGGTTTTCTAGTATTTCATCGCTGATGAGTCTACAGAAAGTAAAAGAGGTGAGAGAAAACGAGAGGTGACAAAGGACAGGAGAAGGAGAAAGCGAAAGAAGAAGATTAAAAGCAGAGGATAGAAGAAAGAGAGGATAGACGAGGAGAGGAGATGTAGTGAGAAGAATGGAAAAATATTCTAGGAGAGATGAGGAAAATGGAGCAAAGAAGAGAAAAGAGAAGGAAAACGAGATGAGAGAAGAGGAGACGAGAAGAGGGGAGTGGAGAGTAGAGTAAAGGAGAGAAAACAGAAGAACGAAGATGCCAGAAAAGTAGGGAAGGCGATATGAGATAAAAGCAGAGAAGAAGGAGGGGAGAGAAGAAGGAGAAGGAGAAGATAAGAACAGAAGGGACTGAAGAGAAGAGGTAGTTGCATAAAATATCTTCTCAGCGTCAAGAATTGATGCATTGGTCAAATTGTCGACATGAAACATTCAATAACATTTTGAAATGTATTGGAGAATGTATTAGATCGGTGCGAAATGCCTTTTGGCTTAGTTCAGAGCAAGATAGAATCTTCCATGTGAGATCTTTGATTTTTACCTGCGATTATACCACTAAAAACATGAATGTAATTTTAATATTTATAAGAATTATCCAATTTTTGTCCACTTCTCTGTTCGTTGAAATGGAGATTTTGTAATTTAATATTTCCCCTCCCCCCATCGTTAATTCCAAACCGTTTAACACGGCGTGGACAATGAACTCAATGGGATAGGTCTAGAAACTTACGAAAAGTTTCTGCCACCGAAAGGGTTTGAACATACGACCATCAGATTGACAGTCCTGAACGGTAAACACTACCCTACAAGCTTTCGCTCCTGAAAGTAAGTAGACCAATGTGAAATGTAGATGCAACTCTCCTCCTACATGTAATGTGCAAACAATACTTGTTTGTAACAAAGAAAACGAAGGTAGTATGACTCGGCGAAAACATTTAATGGAGAATTGCACATTATGAGAATTTTTCATTCGATATTTGCGGATGTATCCTTGCATTGAACTCGAGTAGGAAAAGGGGTAAAATTAGTATGTCCTGAATTGCACAAATATAAATAGTTATTTCATTAATATTTTTCAATGTCTTTGAAGCAGTACACAATTATCGTTAGAGTATCACAATTCACGATCTTATACATGAAAATATCCCTTTGAACGTGTGTCAATTCATTTATTTGTTTATTTTTTTTATAAATTCCATATACAGAACAATGTAACCACTATACACTGTTATTACAAATAATGTTACCATGCTCTTGTTTATAATAAAAGGAGAATTTAAAAAAAGACCTCCTAAGGAGGATCGAACGCGGGACCGCTAGCAACCCAATCGAGAACTCTAACCACTATTTTTTTTTTTAAAAAAAAAAAAAAAGGAAATACCCCCTACACGGAGGTATCCCTCACCATTCACTCTTTTTCTCACTTTTACACTTTTCAATTCTTACATTTTCTTTGTTTCTTATCAACTGGACGAACACAAATACCCATGCTTTACCCGGGACTCGAACCCAGAACCCCTGGCGTTGTAGCGCGCTGTGCTAACCACTCCGCCACGGAGGTCGATCCTACACCACGCTCTTTACTTCGATTGAAACAACTATTTTTAAGTATTCTGTACCTCCAATATTATAAATGTCGTTGGGTATACATGTAGTTGAACTTTTACTTTAATTTTGAATTGCTTTGTTGTAGTATAGCAGATATCTTCGATAGATCTTGTTAGCATTTTTTATGTTGGTTATTAAGCTGGACACGATGTTTGAAAAATATGATGAATAAGAATTTTCGGAATCCCATGTATTCCTTATGGGGAATCAACTTCAACATCAAGTTACGGCTAATCAAATAGAAGTTTCGACTTTTCCGCTGGTGAAATCCATCTTCAAAATGCCCTCTTCCATGGAGCTAGATTTACGAAGGCTGGATAAAGTGCCTTCTAGGGTAATATTAGTTGTCAAAGGGGTGGGGCACTGCTATTATCGTTAACTCTAAATTGATGACAATTTATTCTTAGTTTCCAACACCTAGATCCGGCGGCATGGCCCATCTCAATAATCCACCGTAGGTCGTATGAAATCGAAAATGAAGAATTCCCTGATAACAATATAATGTCAATTTCACGTCAAACATTGCGCTATAAAGAAGTAGCTGGGGAGATAAGAGGGAGTGGGGAGACGCAGCCAATATAACAATATCACGGCACGTGCAAAATGTATAATTATGACAAACGTTGGTCTATGTGTACCGAAACCAGTGATGGTATCATAGTGGGGCACGGGGGTGGGTGTCCCAGTTCACAGCCGAACGAGTGCATGAAAGAGCCAGATCTGGCTGCAAGACAGCTAAGTTGGCACACTGTCACGGACAGAAGAGCTTGGGAAGACTCCCGTGGAAACTGTATCGCAAGCCCTTAAAATGTCATTTTCACCTTCATTGATAACGCACAAATATAGGCTACTACCAGTGGTGGCGATTAGGGGGGCGAGGGGCAGTTGTCCCCCTTTTCGCTACTTTTGCCTCCGCACTATGCTAAACCTTATCTACAATGGGAAATATACTTACTGTCTTTGCCCACCCAGTTTTGCCACCTTCCCCCTTCCCCCCGGTTTTGGAATCCAATCGCCGCCACTGGCGACTACATTATAATTCTAATCGTTTTCTGGTTCATCAACCTTTATGCGAAACAATCCTCCGTTCTTAGAATATATTCTACGTAAGCGATATCTCTCTCTCTCTCTCTCTTTCTACACAGTTTCTAGAATCCTCCCCATCCAACTCCAATGGACATTCCTTAAGAACAACAATGATAATAAGTACAAATGTTTAAGTCGCAGTACCTCAGGTCAACCTCCGTGGCGGAGTGGTTAGCACAACGCACTATATGTCAGGAGTACCGGATTCTAGTTCGTTTCGGACATGGATGTTTGTGTTTGTTCCAATGAGAATACAGAAAACAGAAAATTGGCATCGTGAAAATTGAGAAGATGTGAATAACGGGGAAACTACCGCATAGAGGTATTCCTTATTAAAAAAAAAAAGTCGTTTGGGTGCCTAACTACCATACGAGAGACCCCGGGTTCGATCCTTGGTGGGGGAGAATCGAGATTTTTACACCTGTTGAAGCGGCTCCAGCCCCCACCCAGTGTCGTATAAAGTGGGTAACTGGAGGAAATTCTGGAGGGAGGTAAAGGATGCCACGGACGTGGTGCTGATCACATCACCCCCACCTTCGGCCATGATCAAAAAAGTGTGGATCTCTAACTTCACACCCCCTACACGCCTTCATGGCGTCGCTCAAAGCACAGGAGAGCACTTTATTTTGTAATAAATACAAATATACGAAGAATTATATTATGCACCAGTAACATAAGTAAAAGACATGTTAGTCTTCACAAAATATTTTATTACAATTAATAATGTTCGATTTTCGTAATTTGGTTGCAAGAAAATTTTCAGCAGGAAGTAACTGTAAAAGTAACTTACAGTTACTTTTGAAGTACATGTAACTGTAACTGAGTTACTTTTTAAAACGAGTAACTGTAACTCTTACTTTTTTGTAAGCAAGTAACTGTAACTGTAACTAGTTACCCATTTAAAAGAAACTTTCCGAACACTGTGTAAAACATACTTGTACATGAAAATTATGCATTATGTACAAAAGGAATTATATTCGGAATGTATTTATCATGCGTTTTGTGTATTTCTTCTTTTATAGTTTGTGTGCTTGTTTTCCGTTATTAGCTAATGTTAAATTGAACATGGAAAAATATTTCAAATCCTTTCTTCGAACACAAATGCTGTAGCACCGACTTATACCCTCTTTTTACGTGATTTACGGGGATAATAAAGTCTGCGATACTACTACTACTTCCACCACTACTACTGTTACTAATAATAATAATGTCATGAATATTACTAATATTATTACTATTATCATTATTAATATTATCCGTGGCTCGACAGCCCTGGAAGGGACTTGGCCTATCTCCCGGCTGCCAGTCTCCCTCCCACAATCCTACCTAGAGGTGTGGAGATCTTCAACCAGTAATGGGGTGGCGTGGGGTCAGCACGTCGAACGCTCAGCCGTAATAGGAGATTTCCCACACCGGGTTACGCTACTCACTCGTAGCTCCCCAATTTCCTCACAATGGTGGGTTGCCACCGGTCCTACACACAGGCCGAGAACCCAGAGACTGAACCCAGGCGGACTCGAATCCATGCCGTCGGAGCCCAAAGCACGGCGCCTTAGACCGTACAGCAACGTAGGAGGGCTTACTATTACTATTATTATCACGTTTATCCTGGTACTTGCCCCCCCCCCAGACAAGAATTCGTGGTTGCGCCTATGAACAAAGTCCCTTAGCAACCTACCCTTAATATTTTCTACCCTCTTGTTGGGTCAACGTCCGTATGGATCTTTTCACCAACATGTGGAAGATTGCATACCTTGAACTTTTAAAATACGATTAATTAAAAACATATAATTAAAATATGAATCTAATTTTCAAAATGTCTAACGGAATTAAGCTAATATTTTCCTATTTCCTTGGTTTTTCACTGTTACAGCAGATCTAGGTCAAAAGAATTGGTATAAAAACTTATCAAGTTGTTTTCGTAGAAATTTGATGACAATGTGACCACTGGAAACTAAAAAGTGGTATTATGATAGGACAAATCAATTGAGTGTGCAGTTGATTGAAAAGCTCTGTGAACAAGGTCACTCACTCTCTTCCCTTCACAACCTTGTTGGAAGCAATTCAAGTGAGTCATTAACAGAGCGAGGCTGGGATGAAGGGACCAGGACGTATCCACCCACAGAGAGAGAGACTCTCTCTCCCTCTCTCTCTCTCTCTCTCTCACACACACACACACACACACACACACACACACACACACAATATACGTCTGTGTATGTGTGTGTTTATACGTATATGCATGTATGTATGTATGTATGAATATATATATATATATATATATATATATATATATATATATATATATATATATATATATACGAGGCGCATCCAGAAAGTAAGTTTCCCTATTTTTTCCCGTGAAAGTAAACATAATGAGCCGTGTAAATTGCGCATGTGCAGCAGAGCTAAGACGTATCAATCATATGCCAGGCGGACAGATCCCGCCCGGCGCCAGTAGCGAGGCAGCAGTGGTCCGAAGTGGAAGCTCGTATTCCTTCTCCCGCCGCATGCCAGTAGCGAGGCAGCAGTGGTCCGAAATGGAAGCTCGTATTCCTTCTCCCGCCGCATGCGAGGTTCGGTCAGTGATAAAGTTCCTGAATGCACAAAGCATTGCGCCAATTGACATTCATCGTCAGCTCTGTGAGGTCTATGGGCCGAACATTATGAGTAAGCAGATGGTGCGTAGCTGGTGTCGGCAGTTTTCGGAAGGTCGTTAAAGTGTCCATGATGAAGAGCGCAGTGGGCGTCCGTCCCTCATCACTGATGATCATTGATGGCCAAGGACACCTGCAGGGGACACAGAGGAGCAATTGCCCCCTTCTATTTTATATTTTATACAAATAAAAATACATTTCGTAAAATTTTCTTGCTCACCTCGCTTGCAGTGCCTGCTTTTCTGTCTCGTCAAGTTCAGAGCCGTAGCTAGGGGGCGGCGGGAGTCGGCTATGGGCTCCAAATGATCAAAATTTTTAAAAAGAAGTTGTGTCTTGGCGCCATGTGATATTATTTGCTCCCTATTAAATCAATATTGTTTTAAATTGCAAACATTGGATCTGAAAATTTTCTTTCTCGCTTCGCTCGCAATATAATTGTTTTCTGTGATGTAATGTATTTAAATAATATGTTTTGTATATATTTATTTATTTATTTATTTGAAAAGTCCTGAATACAGAAAAATCCATTTTACATCAGGATGTCAACCGGAAAAAATAAACAAAAAATAAGCTGGACAAAGACACACACACATACATATATAACAAGAATGATAACAACTAGGGCAAAAATAATATTACTTACACTTCAGCTGCTTTATGCACGCCGTTCTGTAAGTCTGCTTTGATAAATGGAAGTGCGGAGCGTCTCTTAGTGAGTTGTAAGTAGTTTGTACCCTGTAGAGAAATTATCTTTGTTCTAAAGATAGCCTTGAAGATTTAATGGAAATGAAGTTGTTGCATTTACTGTTGGGACGCGTGATTCTGATATTAAGAAGTGGCAAGAGTTCGCTGGTGAAAAGTTGTCCATTAATGATTCTGAAGAGTAGTGTTAAATCTGAGAGTTGACGGCGAAGAGAAAGGTCATGAATTTGTAGATTGGATAGAATTTCTTGTTTGGAGAAGTTTGCAAGGGTTGGGCATCTGTGTTTGACTATTCTGACGAAGAAACTTCCTACTTTGTTTGTTTTCTTTAAATTGCTTTCACATGCCATTGACCAAATACAGGAGTCATATTCAAGAATAGGAACAACACACATTGTAAAGTAGGTTTTGAGGGCAGAAACGTGTGTTATGTCTGTAAATCTGTAAATTAGTCCAAGCTATCGAAGTTATGTAGTCTATGTGATGATTGATAGTCAGTTTGCTATGTATTGAATAAACTTTGAATACGTACATAGTTTAGTGATACATAGTGTATATGTATTTTCTTATTTTATGTCGCTCCATGTTGCATATGTGTAAAACATATGTTGTACATGAAAGTTATACATGTTATAGGACTATGTACAAAAAAACAATATCTTTGGCATGCATTTATCATTCATTTTCTGCCATTCAAAAATACAGTTTGTGTGCTTGTTTTCAATTATTAGCTAATGTAAAATTGCTGGTGTTGAAAAAATATTTGAAATCGTTCGTTCCAAATAAATGCTTTAGCACAGACATCTACCGCCTTTTGCGTAATTTACGAGGATAATAACGTCTTTGATACTACTACTACTACCACTAGTAATAATAATGCAATTATTAATGGTGTTATTATTATTGCTATTATTATTGTAGGTACGTTTATCCTGTTACTTGCCCCCTCCAGACAAAAATTAGTGGTTGCGCCTCTGGCCTTACTTCAACACTTGCCTTCCATATCATCACGTATGCAACTTTCAAATACCATTACACAATCGGAACTCAGTTTCTAAGTATTGCTTCATTGAATATTGAGTGCAAGATAAGATTTATTATCTTTGAAGTTGAAACAACGCCCGCGAAAATAATACTTTGAACATCTCGTAGGTAGCCAACACTAATTAACAATTGCACTGTGTTACTTTCCTTTATGTGCGTTTGTTGAGAAATTGTGCTGCAAATATAATGTACGACTTACAGGACAGACGTTTCTCCCCTGCACATCCTTTCAATCTTCTCGTCAATCAATGAGAACAGCTGTCATGTAAATAATGCCCAAAGAAGCTATTCAATGTAAAGCGTACTTATCAAAGCAAGAACAATTTTATCAATGATTTTTATATTATCAATTGTAATATGTTGTATACACGTCTATTATATTATAATTTAAAGATATCGTACAAATATAATACAATTTTGCTGGCTTTAATTTATTTTATATTTGCTTTAAAAAGCCTCATTGGTTCAGTAGGTAAATAATCTGACTGTCACGCTGAAGACGAGGACAGTCAGATGGTCTCGAGGGGGATTTTCTCCGCAACGCCCTTGCATGAAAACTGCTTTGAGGTTCACCAGGGGATTTAAAAAATAGTATTTTGGGGGCCGGAACGTGATGGTAACACCACCTTCATAAATGACCGACATTGTGAATCATAATTCCTCTATTCATTCATGGCATGTTACAACGCGCAGAAGGTACTTTTGCTTTTAAAACTTAGTGCATATCCAGTCGCACACCGTGGCCGTTCGGTCTAAGACGTCATGCTTTGGGCTCTGACTACGGAACGCGCAGATTCGAGTCTCCTAGGGGAAGCGTAACAACTTTCCTTCTGAGGTTTCGGACTGTGTATGGGGCCGGTGGCCACCCACCATTGTGAGGAAATTGGAGAGCTACAAATGAGTAGCGTAATCCGGTCATGGAAACTTACAAAGATGACTATGGGGATCGTCGTGCTGACCACACGTCACCTCGTAACAGGTTGGATGATCTCCCGCCTCGGCAGGTGGAAGTGAGGCCGGCAGTCGGTAGGTAGGCCTTAGCCCTGTATTAGTACACATTTGAATACATGCCGCGAGAATACACATTATGAAAAACTATTTCCACGTAGATTCAATAGCCGGCATCCGTGGCAGAGTGGTTAGCACATCGCGCTACGACGCCAAGGGTCCCAGGTTCGAATCCCGGCCTGGGTATGAATGTTTGCGAGTGTCCATTCATCAATTTCATCATCATGACCCATCCCCATCTTCGCAATTAGCCAAAAGTGGTAGAAAAGTGAAGTAAAATAAACCAAATAAAAAAAATACATTTAATATTTGCATTGGTGTTTTACGTCCGCCTTTTGCACAGAAAGGCTAATTGGGACTGGACCTACAGTTTAACGTGGAATCCGAACCACTATGTGCCTACATCGGGTATCGAACCCGGGACCCCTTGACTACACGGCGACTGTGCTACCACTAGACCATCGGCGAGGCCATATTTGTGTTGCTTCACACGACTTATTTTCTAGTTGCGCACTGTATTAGTAAAAAACATTTTATGTGTGTATTGGATATGGTATGAGATTTAATTAGGAGAAACGATGGATAATGTAATATTTATACAAAGTAAATTACTGTATTATGTTCTTACAACAAATGTAACTATTACAGAATAGGAAGCCAGTGACGAAATTAGCGGTAAGTTTTTTTTTTTTTTTTTTTTTAATTCCTCGCAGAAGTAAATATTGTTACAAATAAAATCTAAAAATTTAGATCCTCAACTCAGGTAGATAAGAGACCAAATTATAATTCTCAGCTTGCATTTACCTCCCATTATTAGAAGTATCATTCGACCGGAAAGCAATCTCTGACTGTTGGCTGATAAATGCGAAGTGCCTAAAATACAGGAAAACGTAACAGTATAATCGTTCCATTATTTTTGTTTTGTATTTGTATTGCTTTTGTATTATTTTAAGTATAATTTACCCCTTGGCTAATCGCAAGGATGAAAATGAATGGTGAGTAGATGAAATGGATGAAAGGATGATCACAAATCCATTTGGATCACAAACAGTACAGAGTAATACACAGATTGTTGGCCCACATGCCAGAGCCTATATAGTAAGCCCGCAAGAATGAAGTTCCTAGGATATACATATTACCTGGAAGAAATATTGCTATTTGAATGTTTTCCGAAAAGACACCCTTTATACAATAGCCATCATCTAATTCATTCACTGGCTTAGTAGCCGAGGGCGTTAAGTGGTCGACTTTCGATTTCGCCTCCGAAGTTCCCGGTTCAAGTCCCAGCATGGGCATAGGTGTTCTCTGCGAGTCAGGCACGTATCCAGGAATTTCTTTCGTGGGGGGGTAAACACCTTATTTTTAAGGGATATAGATAGAATCTCACAATTGTATGTTTAACGCCAGTGGTGGCAATTGGGTTCAAAACGGGAGTGGGAAGGTGCAAAACAAGTTTACTTTCTCTTCTCTTGGTGTACAAGGGTTAGCATAAAGAGGCCATAGTGTGAAGGCAAAACAATGGGGAGCAACTATCCCCAAAATCGTCGCCACTGTTCAAGGATGCCAAATTATTCAGAACATGAAATCGGAACATTTTTTACCAATCAACTCCTCTGTTTCCATGCATTAACATTGTGTTCCGGAACCATCTCAGTATGTGTGTTTGTCCATTTCTTCTCATCAGGCATCAAAACATCTATGGCGTCTTTGAGTGTTTTTACGAAGCTGTTACACACGCACGGGATGGACAATCCACTCGACAACGCGAGATTCAAACTGTGGGCTGCGAACTAGACGCAGAAAGTTCTCGAATATTTCTCTCTGATTCGAGCCTGAACACCACTACTGTGTCTTGTCCTCCCATGTTTGCAGTTCTTATAAAAGCCGAAGCCCACCAAATTATTAATATTGAGGCGTAAGCACTCCCAAGTGTTCACAAATATCTGTCACAGCTTCCGCAGTCTTGTCATATTTTGGCACGAAACAAAGTAAGTCTTCTCGAATACAGTTCGGAACAATTAATTCACAGTGAAAACCCTTCCGCTCCCAACACATCTAGTGTTTCTTCTCCCAATATGATCATTTATCTCCAGTGACGTGCCCAAGGGAGGGTTGTTGAGGTCATAACCCAATTTGACCAAGTATTCCTTAAAAAAAGAACGTCAAAGAGAGGAAAAGATGGCAAAATGAGGACTGACCACCAAAAATATTATGCATAATCCTCCTCTTCGAAAATCCTGGGAAAATTTGGTCCGGGCACAAGTAAATCAAACCTTTGATTTTCACTTCATCTGTGCAGCTTATTTATTTTTTAATTAATCGCTCCAATACCCTTTACTGCTAAAATATTCACTTTGGAGAGAGACCTTTGATCTCTTCGGCCCTCGACCCAAACTAGCACTACACTGAGGCTCCGGAAATTCCGCTGTCGTCAATGTCTTCAGCTTTGGACCCGAACTGGAACTAGTAGTAAACTTCGTTACTTTACGGTATTTAGTCCTTTTCATTTTCGAATCACTAGATCTTATAAAGCCACCAATAGACACTGACTGATCACTAATCGACTGTATGAATTGTCACACTTACCTTTGAATTCTCATTAACCGATCAACCTGGAAATTGAAGCCGCGTATTTTAACCTCATTATATTCTAGAACGTTCCGCAGATAAAACGATTCGTTAATGTTGCCAGTAGTTCGACTCATTCTCTTTCCAGAGATTAAAAAATTACAATGAATCGCCTTGCGTGTGGGGCTACGTTTGCAACTTCCAAATGCTGACAAGTCTTTGCATAGTGCTGCGACAACACCGAAAGCGCAAGAAAAGTTTTAATGCAATATTATCAACAACAGGATTATAGAACATTCTCCATGTTGCCTTGGTAAGTATTTCTCTCCTTATATTATTGGCACACTATTCAAGAAAACAAAAACCTAATCTTATGTAGTGTAAATTGAAAAAAATTAAGGGGGGGGCTCCAGCCCTCTGATCCCTTAGATACGCGCTATTAACAATAACAGGGTTATAGAACATTCTGTGTCTTGCCTCGATAATTATTTCTCTCAAATTATCATCACATTATTCAAGAAGCCATGAACCTAATTTTATGTAGCGTAATTTCCTGAAGGGGTGCTGGAGCCCCCTGATTCCCACCTTGACTCGATAATTATTTCTCTCCTTAAATTATCGTCAAATTATTTTATTTTACACCACACGAAACCAAAAACCTCATTTTAACTATTGTAAACCGAAAACTTTCGTGGGGGCTCGAGCCCCCTAAGCCCCCCCTCGGATACGTGCCTGGATTCCAGGACATTCAGTAAAAATTCATGTCAGAATATGCCCGGACAAGAACTTTCCTTTCAATTAGACATTTAAAATAAATGCAATAGGTTAGCTGGAAAGAAAAGCCGGCAGTGGACTACAGTCTACAGGGACAAGATATCACGCTGTCTGAAAAATAAACTATGCATTGTTTCGGAAAAAGTGTATTGTTCTATCGTGTATTTGATCTCTTGTTGTCAAATTAAATTAACAGCTTTGGTGTATAATATCAAAAGATGCGTATCAATCCCTAAGATTATATGTTTATTTTATTTAAGTCTCTCTGAACGCTTCACGTTGACCAGGGCATTCACTTGTTTTTCTCAGTTGTCTCAACCTCTGAGGCATGTTTACGATGCATTGTGTTGTGCCATGCAAACCTCCTGAGCATTCAGGAAACAGGTAATATCTTCTGGTTATAGAGTCAGCGGTTTGCATGGTAGCAATTAAAAAACACGATTCGGCATAGAGGAAGAGCTCGATGGCCTAGTGATATGGAGGTGAGACAAGCTGAGAGGGGACGGACTTTTGGGATTGAGTTGAGAGAGAAGTGGTGGTCAGCAAGGCAGTAGGTCAGAAGTGGAACGACGCTTTGGTCGACGAATTGGAGAAGCTAACAGAGGACTTCGCTTATTCTATTCAGCTTAATACTTCAGATAGACAGGTAATTATCCTAACACCCAGCCATGATTCAGGTTCAACGGTTCTCAAAACCCAACGAGTGACCATTGTATTTTCTGTAGTCTAGTTCCTTAGTGTGATTTTGTACCTTTCGCATTGCCAAGCGTTAACTCGTCATGCCAATGACGAGTGGTCTCATCAGAGGATGAATAATGGGTAATTTACATCACCCCAGCAATTTATTGCATAAACAACTGGTTTAGATCCTCTCATTCTTTAGAATGACACGTGGTGGAGTGCTTGAGGCCTTTTCATTTTTTTTCGGAAATGAAAAGAGTTGCAGTTAATTTTTAACCAGTTTTCAATTCAACCCCACCCCAAAATTTTGCTCATTTGTTTAGTTTTTAGTATGTCCTTGCCACAATTAATTTTGAAAATACATAGGGCTTAAAGGTTCTTTTTTTAACATTAATGGGGGGAGAAGAATTTATATATGCCATGATAGATGTCGAGCTTTCACCTTGAACTCGACGAAACATTAGACCAATTATTAGATATAGCCCGAGGGACTACAAGTTTTAATTTAGATGTCAGTGGTCCAACTGCAAGTTCCACCCCCAAATTTAAACGTAGCCCAATATTAACTAGACGCCTTCAGCGACAATTATTAGAAAAACAGGAAAAGGAAAAGCAATTAGATCAACAAGGTCAGGATATTAGAGATTTAGGCCCAACACAATTTGCAACTATGGCTCAGTCTCAATTTCTTCCCCCAACTATTTTAGAGGGTATCCCATTTCAGGGGATAGCCGGGGAAGACGTTTCGAAATTTTTAGACAAAGTAGATAGCCTTGCCATCTTAAATGGTTGGAACAGCGCCAGAAAGCAGGAATTATTCCCAGCTCTCCTGGCCGGACCAGCTTTACGATGGTACCAGACTTGGAAAGATGTTCCAGAAAATCAAGATAGGTCTTACGAGGATATACAACAAAAATTTAAGGATGAATTTACAGGGTCCTTAGATCAACTCCAGATCGAGGAACAAATTCGATACAGGTTGCATAAGGAAACTGAGCCAGTTATAAATTATGTTCGGGACAAGCAGCTACTTCTACTTAAGGCAGACCCCAAAATGAGCGTTCAACAGCAGATTAAACAGATTATATTAGGACTGCAGGTGGATTACATGAAGGATATCCATCATAAAGAGTATGAATCAGTGCATGGGTTGCTTAAAGATTTAAAATCCTTTCAAAAGCTTCAGTTTTTGATGAGGCAGCGCAAGCTGAAAGAGCTGAGGTGCGAAGATCAAAGGGACAGTTTATTCCTTCCTTTGCACAGTGCACCAACACTTTCGCAACAGCAGCAGATTTTATTGCAGAATAACAATCTGGCTACTGCTGAGTCTGCACAATCGCGACCTACTTCTGGGATCGAAGCAAGATTCAATGCCTTGCAAAAGGAGGTCGAGCAATTGAAATCAGCTAATAATCCTCCAAGTAACAAAGCTCAAGTCCAGGCTCAGGAAACTGGTCTGGAAGCAAGATTAGCGAGTCTTACTTTTAGACTGGATAGCATTGAGGATCAGAAACAGCACCCTGGCACCGATTCTTCTAGTCAGAAACAATTTAGAGACCCATGTTATAGAGAGCATTATCAGACAGGGAATAATTATAGAGGTTCCTACAGGGGTAACAATAATAGACGACCACAGAACAATAGGGGGTATAGGAATGCACGCCCTAATAATAACAACAAGTCAGATCGCAATAGGCGATATGGCAATACCCAACATTGGCGGGGACGTGGAAACTTCCGCGGACAGAACTCGCGGGGTTCCTCGTCTTCAGCAGGGCGAGGCCAGGAAGACAGGGAAGAGCAACGGGGGAGACCACGCTGCTCTATTTGTAATTACTCTAATCACTCGGCAGCCACTTGTTTTCAAAACAAGGAGGCTTTAAACGAGCAGTGACTGCCCATAGAAGAGACGTATGCGCAGATTTTGTTGGAAAACAAATTACAGTCTCTACTTTCCCCTATGAGGAATAAATTTACATTAACGCAGTATTAGGGGGACAACGTCAGAGGTTTCTTGTGGATTCCGGAAGCCAAGTATCAGTTACCAGTGATCGAGGTATTCCTTCAACCGCCAAACGATTTAAAATTCATACGGCCATAAGGGGAGTAGCAAAAGAACAAATTGAAATTAAAGAGATTGTCCTGTTAACATTTGCAATAAACGGCCGCAATTTTACCCATCCTTTTCGGATGATTCCAAATTTTGAACATGGGACAATCTTGGGAAATGATTTTTAAGAGCTCATAAAGCAAATTTGGATTTTGATCAAAATCGACTCACACTGAGGAGATTTGGTACTCCTCCGCGGAACCAGTTAAGGACGGAACACAGAAAAACCTTTGACGTATCCATAAAAGTTGCTAGTCTGATCAGGGATCTATATGTGCCAGAATTTGTAACTTCCAGACAAATTAGAATTAAACCTAGATTTCATTTGTGTACTCCTGTCAAATTGACAAATTCTAGTAATCAGAATTTAACGTATTTAGAACCAGATTTACAGTTTCAAATGGACACAGGCTTAATGGTGCCTCGAGCCATTGTAAATCCGGAGTCATTTTTAATTTGGATTACTAACCCAAATTCTTACAAAATTAAAATTAGGAAAGGGGCACGCTTAGGTACCGCAGAGGCATGGCAAAATCCAGTTTCTGTAGTCTAGTTCCTTAGTGTGATTTTGTACCTTTCGCATTGCCAAGCGTTAACTCGTCATGCCAATGACGAGTGGTCTCATCAGAGGATGAGTAATTTACATCACCCCAGCAATTAATTGCATAAACAACTGGTTCAGATCCCCTCATTCTTTAGAATGACACGTATGCATGAAAACACAGCGTTTCATGGGCCATCTGCTACATTCCCCTCGTGTCCTCTTGGTGACGTCACAAGCTCTAGCCAATAACGTGCAAGTCGCGGAGTGGCCCCCTCTGACGTACGAGAACAAGGGAACAAATATTCCACGAAGGATGTTAAAAATCTGAACAAGCTCGAAGATAAGTCTTAATATTTAATTGCTTGTTGCTTAATATTATCCATCAAAAGCAAAAAAGTTTGAAATATAGGCAAAATGAATCATTTATTTACATGTTGAAGAAATATCTTCTGATTTAATTTCGGTGAGAATATCGTTGAACCTATCAATTTCTTAAACACTGCTTGACTTTCTTACTTCCAAAAGAAGTTGATAATTCTTTGTAAATGTGAAATCAGAATAGGATGTTATATTTTACGTTAGGCATAATCCTAATAACTACCGTTTTGAGATCATTACTATAGCATAAAATATACGTAGCTTAATATAAATTATATCTGATATCATTAAATCAATATTGCATAAAATGCTCTATTTTCATTCCTGTAAGTTAATTTCCAAACCTAGGAAACTCGTGCTATTCACATGTACAACATCGAAATGTTTATTACAAGTCAGTAGTTTGTTTAAATGTTTTTTTTTACTTTGCCCTTGTAGTACATGGTTGAAACCACCAGTACTTTCTGACTTGTTTTCAGCAAGAGTCTCTCCATTTTTTTTATTTTTGAAGCAGTTCGCAAATATTCATATGTATTAAGTAGGTCAGGCTAAGTTAGGTTTGATTCGAATAGATGTAATGTGAGATCCCTGAATGTTTGCAAGTTTCGGACACAGTTCTGTTATCTTCCTTTACAGAAACGCGTCAGAAAACCGGTTCTGTAAACTGTATGAAGCTCTTCTGTTTTCTTGCCTTTTATAATTTAAGACGGCTCATAATGAGAGTGAATTTCGTCCAATAACTTGATGCTGTATGTATTTAAAGTGTAAAAGTACACCCTAACAGTTATGAGACTAAAGTCTTACCGTCTATCGAACACAAGTCTGTATGTTTACTGAGAATTTACAAATAAGTACCGGTATAGATTAATGAAGATACTAGTTCCCATACTTGCAAGTTGCAACGTCCCTCTAGTGCACTTCTTAAAATAAACTTATACCGGGGCTACCTTAATCTTAATTGCAGGGGATAGGTTCTTTATTCGAGAATTCCAAATAAGAAAACGTTTTATAGCCAAGAGAATATAGTTAAATGCGGATCTATATTCTGAAAACTGTACACAATACAGAGAAAATATATAGCGAAGCTTGTATATACATTGAAATATATATATATGCTGATTCCAAATTTACGTCGGTTATATTCTTCTTATAAATATATGTATAATTAGAAGGAAATCTTCTTCTTTTCTTCTCACAATTTAGGGGAAAAGGCTTCTTCTTCTTTTCTTCCTTCTATTTTGGTAAAAGGCTTCCTCTTCCTTCCTATCTTTGATTTGGTATAAGGCTTTTTCTTCCTTCCTATCTTTGATTTGGAAAAAGGCTTCTTCTTCTTTTCTTCCTTCTATTTTGGTAAAAGCCTTCTTCTTCTTTTCTTCCTTCTATTTTGGTAAAAGGCTTCTTCTTCCTTTCTATCTTTGATTAGGGAAAAGGCTTCCTCTTCTTTTCTATCTTTGATTAGGGAAAAGGCTTCCTCTTCTTTTCTATCTTTGATTAGGGAAAAGGCTTCTTCCTCTTCTTTTCTTCCTTCTATTTTTGGAAAAGGCTTCTTCTTCTTTTCTTTCTTCTAATTTATTGTCTTTCCTTTTAAAGCGTAATCTTATGTATTACATATATGCGCTCGCTTTCCCCGCTTCTTTGGCATTATAGAAACGACACAAGCTATACTTATAGAAAGATTAGGGGCGTCTAAACTGACAGTAGCGCCACCTTCTATGTAACGACCAAAAGGGAAATAGCCCAAGATCGCTAACAGCAAGCGCTGCCTATGGCCCAGTGCGTCTAATAAGAAGCGCAACCGTAAGTGCTTCGGGGCGTCTAATTGAACACAGCGCCACCGAGGGACGGACAAATACAAAAGCTGACGATGTTCTCCTCGTCAGAGGTATTAAATCAAATTTTGATCACTAGGATCAAAAATGAGACACATTTCTGAATTCATTTGCTCACTTATTAACTTTCATAATTGTTTCATATACGAGCATATTCTTATTTATCTTAATTGGCTATATACAACATTTTATTCACTCCTTCTATAATTTTTATACTCTTCCTTTATATATTTTGCATTAACTATAATACATACAATCGCTCTTCTCCGCTCCTAGTTTCTACAATGAGCTCTGCTCTTCTTTATATGGAGTGCTGCCATCTATCGTCGCTTTCGGTAAACCTTTCTTCCTTACATTTTTCATTGTGTCGTCGGAACTGGCACGTGACAAAGTACAAAGGCAATAATTTAATTGTGGATGACACAGAGCTTCATAGAAATCATAATTTGTCCTGATTATGCTACGTATATTTGGTTCAATATCATATTGAATTTCAGTAGCCGTTTGTACTAAATAGTTTACTTTGAATACCAGTTAGTATGAAGCTTGACTAGTTTTTCTCTCAGAACTATGACTGATTGATTTTGCATGGATGTCTGATATTATCATTCCATGCAGTTAAATGTTTTAATGTTTTTTTGCTTCTTGGATGGTCCACTATGTAGGACTCCCGTGTATACAAATTTAGCCTGATTAACTTTACCCCACAAGACTACTTCTGACATCGATATTCTGACCTAAAAATATCACCAAACAGTTTGTCTCGTAAGTGGTTCGGATCCCACTTTAAACTGTAGGTCCAGTCCCGATTAGCCTTACTGTGCATAAAGTGGACTTAAAACAGCAACTCAACTCAAGTTTGTCTCGTCCATGCCTTTCATTTGATATATTACATGATGGTGTCCATAAATGTTTACCCTGATAACAAAACAATGTAACTCTTAATTGGATGCAGTAAATGGAACATGCGTTACACCACATATGCTTCTACTCATTAAGTTTTGAACCATGCATAAACATTTAATACAGTTAATACACTTCAACATTTAAACCACTTCAACATGTGCACCCCTGGTAACACGCAAAATATCAAGCCGGAATTCAATCTCTTGCCACACATTCTGCAACGTGTCTGGTGTAATTGTGTCAATGGCATCTCTGATGCGTTGTTGCAAGGTCACAATATCAGGAACTGCTGTTTTGTACACAATATCTTTCACATACCCCCTAAGAAAGGGGTAATGTCAGGTGATCTCGGGGGCCATGGAATTGGGCCATCTCTGCCAATCCCCCGGTTGGAGAAGGTTTCATTCGCGGACTTCAAGAGCCCAATGTGGGGGAGCTCCATCTTGCTGAAAGATGACAGTGTCTTGCAGATCCTGTAGCTGGGGAACGGCATAATTCACCAACATGTCTAGGTAAACATATCCATTTACATTCCTTTCAAGGAAGAAAAATGGGCCAATCACACGATCACACATTATCCCACACCACACGTTAACCTTTGGACTGTCCCGAATGTGTTCTCGTACGACATGAAGATTTTCGGATTCCCAGATCCGGACATTATGGCGGTTAACTGATCCAGAGACATGAAATGTAGCTTCATCGGAAAAACACACACGCTTCAAGAAATCATTGTCCTCATCCAAACGGTTCAGCATGTCGTTAGCAAATTGTTCACGTTTTAGGCGATCATCTGGTTGTAATGCCTGAACAATTTGGACCTTGTACGCATACAATTTAAGACGTTTGCGAACCACTTTATGCACTGTACTCCTTGGCACTTGAAGCTCCCGCGAAGCTTTTCTAATCGATTTCTGTGGCGACCTCGTGAATGCGGTTTGAACTGTCTGCACAGTCTCCTCCGAAACAGATGGTCTGCCGCTGCTTGTGCGTTTGTGAACTGACCCCGTTGCTAAAAAAAAGTTTTCATCCATGTTCTGATTAACTTGACATCAGGTGCTTTCTTTCCATAAGGGGACCTAAACTTTCGCTGCACAGTAATCGGTGATTTGGTTTCTGCAAGCCACACAACACATTGAACTTTCTCCTGAGGGGAAGTCATTTTTACGAATAGCTCACACAGACACACCTGTACAGAGACTTCATGGGTTCCCAAGTAAACCTGGAATAAAAAACCAATGTTAGAATCATAAATATAATAGTTATATATTCCTGAAATCAGGGTAAACATTTATGGACATGGTGTATATTTGAATGAGTTTGAAATTTAACCTTTTATGGTCATAATATGACCTTGAAATGACCTATAAGGTCGAAATTTTTGGTTTCATCCACCCTAGTTATTCTGTCAGACCCAAGACTGACTGATTTAGCATGGATGCTGCTAAAAGTTTTTTTAAGCTTTTTTGCTTCTTGTCTGGTCTACTATAATAATTCAAATAAAAATATAGTAGGAACTGAATTTCCATTTCATAATGTATTTCTGTTATCTCCAACTTCTGCTCCTTGGGACAATGATGATGAATAATGATTTGAGAAAATGGATGATTGGAACAAAAATAATGATATAAATACATACATGAAACCAGGATTCGAACCTGGAGGAACCTCACTCCATATAGCGTTGCAATCATCACTATAGGGCTACTATGAAAATATTTCCAACAATTTTTTTGCAAATTTTTTTCTTACGGTGAGGAAGATGGCGGATAGTACTGGGAGCGTGTTTCTTCGCTCTGCAAATTGTGGTTTTATTTTCTTGGTGTTGTGCTTCATTTGTGTTTTTCAATACCACGTACGTGTGAATCAGAACTCTAATGTAACTATGGTCAATAGTGGCTCATTATTGGAGACGTGGAAAATAGGATATAGGAACTTTCTTTTTCCGGCCGCTGGAACTTCTTCTGGCCTGACCGCAGCCATGATGGGACTACGGACGTCCGAGGACCAACGACCGCGAGGTAAGCGATCCACTCTCGGTTACTTTCACCTCTTGTGCCTCGTGCTCTTGTGCGGTGACATCCATGTCAACCCGGGACCCTCCCAAGGAAATGATACTGTTTTTTCCGTGTATTACCAGAACGTGCAAAGTTTAAAAAACAAACTTTCTGACTGTGACATTCACTTAAGCGAGCTACTGCAATATGACTGCTTAGTTTTCACCGAAACTTGGCTAAACGACACGGTGATGGATAGTGAATTACCATTTTTAAAGCATTTCAATGTATTTAGAAATGACCGTGCAAGTCGTCGTGGTGGAGGAGTGATGATCTGCGTTAATGTTAAATGGAATTGTAAAATACGAAGAGACCTAATCAAAGACTGTGAAATTATTTGGATAGAACTCAATTTTCAAAAAAACAAAAAACTTCTAATTGGATCGTATTATCGCCCACATAAGAACTCTCCTATTTCCATCCTAGAAGCCTGCAGGGATTCGGTATTAGCAGCAATGACAAGTGGTGACATTATGCTATTTGGTGATTTCAACCTGTCCATCAATTGGGAAAGCCCAAATACGGGAACTATAAACTGCCAAAATGATCAGTGGTTTATTGATACGTTCATTCACGGAATAGGGTTAAACCAGTTCAACTTGCATAAAACACGTGGTGACAGTAACCTTGACTATGTACTGGCAACCCTGCCTAATATGCAGGTAACTACAGGAAAAAATCTTCTAACCTCCGACCATGACTCACTCGACGTCACAATGCACCTGCCTACCACGAAGAAAGACAAGGAATCCGTCAAGCAGAACCAACGCCCCCACCACCTATGGCGAAAAGCTCCATGGAATGCCATCCAGCGGGCGCTCAATGTCTACCCTTGGTTTTTGCTGATGGAAGAGGAAGTGAACGAAGCCGTTGAGAACTTTGTCGAAATTCTGCATGCCACGATAAAGGACATCGTGCCCACTGCGAGACCGAGATCTACCAAATACCCCGTCTGGTTCGACAGAGAAGTTCTCTTTGTGTTAAAAAATAAAAAACAGGCTTGGTACCTATGGAAGCAGCACCCTAATGTTCACACTCACGGTACCTATTGTGACATCAGACGTCATTCAAAATACCTACTCAGAAAAAAATATAGTGAACATATAAATAATATAACAACCGAATGTACTACAAACCCTAAGAGATTCTTCACTTTACTAAATTCAAGAAAACAAAGCCCAGTTATACCTAAAGAAATTGTTCATAATACTGATATTGCTAGTGGAGAAGAAAGAGCCGAACTTTTTAATGTTTTTTTTCATCAGAACTTCTCACCTCCCTCACTTTCCGACCCTCTCCCCCCACTTAAATGCTGTCTGTCCTCACACACTATCTTCAATCAAAACATCCCCCGAGGAAGTAAAATACCTTCTCGCTTCATTGCCCCTCCACCGGTCCCTAGGTCCAGATGCCCCACAATATTCCTACGTAAAACTGCCAACTCCTTGGCTCTTCCTCTGTCTGCCTTACTCAACAAATGTTTCTCTAAGGGTGTGTTTCCTAAAAACTTCAAACGGGCCAACATTGTGCCCATTCACAAAACTGGAGATAAAAAATGTGTAAAATCCTATAGACCAATCTCGCTTCTATCGCCACTATCAATTATTTGTGAAAAAATCATCAAAAACAGGTTACTTCAGTTTACGTCACCATATATCAACACAGCACAACATGGTTTTCTTCCAGGCAGCTCTTGCCTAACAAATCTTTCCGTCTTACTTTCGCATGCTGCCAGAGCTATTGATAATAACTCCCAACTTGACACTATATATTTGGACATTTCGAAAGCCTTTGACAAAATTAATCATAAATTTCTCCTTCATAAATTATCATCCAGATTTAACATCCATGGCAAATTTCTCTCTTTACTCCAGGACTACCTCCATGAGCGTGAACAACGTGTTGTTCTTTCAGGTACCTCTTCTAACTTTCTTCCCGTTTTGTCTGGAGTTCCCCAGGGGAGTGTCTTAGGGCCGCTCCTATTCCTTCTGTACATGGATGACCTCCCTGAAAAACTGTCCTCCCTCCCTATCAATATACTTTTGTTTGCGGATGATTGTAAACTCTTTAAGGAGATCTCATCGCATCATGACATGATGATTCTTCAAAATGCTCTCACAGAACTTGTTAAGTGGTGTCGTCAGTGGAATTTAGAACTAAACCCTCAGAAATGCTCTTTCCTTACTTATTCCCTAAAAAAGAACAAAGTGGTGTCTACTTATACTATTGAAAACAAACCAATCCAAAACGTTTCCACCCAAAAGGACCTAGGTATTATCATGGATGAAAAACTCACTTTTAATTATCATATTATTGCTACCACTAAAAAAGCCATGCGCCTTCTCGGTCTTCTATACAGATTTAGCGAAATTCAAAACCCATCATCTCTTGCTTTATTCTTTAAATCTTTCATCTCGCCCATCCTTGAATACTGTTCCCCAATTTGGGCAATGGCCTCAAAAACCAATCTCACCAGAATAGATTCTGTTCTCAGTTTCTTTCTTGCAATTGTTCGCCATAGAATACCTTCCTTTCGACATGTATCCAAATCAGACACCATGGCTGCTCTGAATATTCACACTCCATCCTTTCGTCGTGATCTAGCTGACATGAAATTTTTATACAAAATAATAAATGGCAAAATCAGAACAGATCTCCTAATCAGTGAATTCTCACTTAGGGTACCCCAAAAGCTAACGCGCAACCTGCAACTCTTCCACAACCCAACCACTAGGCTATCCCTTCTACAACGCTCCTTGTTTTACAGGCTCCCAGAAATCTACAACAAACTTCCCCTGAATGTAGATGTATTCCTTCCAGAACGTAACTTTTGTATATTACTGACGAAGAACATGTAAATCTATCCCATCTTGTTATTGTTTTTTATCTTTTGTTATTATTTGTTTCTACTTTATGTTGTTTCAGTGTAAAATGGCCAAATAAGACTGTATCTGAAACTCTGAGTAAATAAATAAATAAATAAATAAATTTCTTTTTTAGGCTCATCATATTTAACATTCATTATAAAGTTAGATCACTGAAGTCAGCTCATATCGTGAACCAAACAGCCCTTTAATAACAGGACGATATCGTTAAGAATTATAGTGCCGATTAGATCCATTATTTTCAAATCCATTTACACAACATCTGTAAGTTCCATTATTAACTCAACTTGTCTAAGGTTGTAACAATGTAATATCAATATTTTTTTTTAAACATGTCTTGTAAGTTCATAGTCTCATATACGATGTTAACACTAATTTTATTTGTTCCTTTTGCAGATGAGCATTTGAGAATCTAATCGAAGTGTCTTCTATCAATAGTAAAGAGCACTATTGAAATTTGTTCAAAAGGACAATAGGTTTGACCGACAATGGCAGTTGCGTACCATGGCACTTGTTGTATAGGCTTCTACGGAATATAAATCAACAAAGTGGACTGTTTGAACTTTACATGGAAGAGTACATACATTTTTGCTTGTTAGCGTAGACACTTGATTGAATGGAGATGATTTACTAGAAATCAAGAGTCCAAAATATGCTCAAGAAATGATGTTTCAAGCCTTAATAATATCTGATAGCAAGTGGTCAATTTTAAATTGTATATTAAAGGAAACAGGAAAAAATAATGCGAGGGGTGTGACTTACTTGTCTTGTCTGTCAAGCATTGGCACGCATTCATTGATATTCTTACAAGTTGAAATTTTGAGAGGTATTTTCCCAAAATCTTAGGACATTCATTGCTTCCTGAATGCGATGACGATTTGCAAAAAGCATATCTCTCAGACAGTGGCGGCAATTAGGGGGAGGGGTACGTGGCCCCCACTTTGCACCAATACTATACAAATCCCTATCTACCAAGGGAAATTAAAGTGTCCTTGTCCCCTCCCAGTTTTGGAACCCAATCGCCAACACTGCTCTCAGAGAACGCAATAATGTTTTGCAGGGTATGAAAAAGAAAAGTAATAAATATGCCTGGACCTACAGTTTAAAGTGGGATCCGAACCACTTGTGCCTCCACCGGGGTATCGAACCCGGGACCCCTTGATTACAAGGCGACGACGCTACCACTGCACCATTGGGGAGGCCAATAAATATGCATTGAAACAACAACGTAAATATGACTTTATATATCCCGAAAATCTAGTTTTAATAGTCTCTGTAATCAATGATTTATAAGCTATTTGACTTCTATTCTAATGGTATTTATTACGGTATTGTATATGTGCTCGAAGTACATTTTTTAAGTCTACTTTATACACTGAAAGGCTAATTGGGACTGGACATACAGTTTAAAGTGGGATCCAAACCACTATATACAGTCACCTGCAATAAAAATGGGACACCTATATTCTGTAATGCGTTATGTGTGTTGCCTAAATCAACTGCAGTGACAGAACTTACCATTGAAAATTAGCTATTACAATTCACTCATCGCTGTAGATTTAGACAACACAAGACGCATTGGAGAGAAGTGAGAATTTCAGGATCTAGTTGTCCCATTTTTATTGACGATCACTGTACACCCACCGTCTATCGAACCTGGGACTCCTGTAATACAAGGCGATAACGTTACCACTTTGCCAAGGGGGAGGCTCAACTTCGCTCGCAATTTGTACCAATATATCATGAAAATATAAATGTAGAGCTGGGAGGGGAAAAGTAGAAGGTGGGAAATTCCCTGGCTTCCCCCCTTCAATTCGAACACCGAATACAAGCAGTAGAAAGAGACGCCATTACTTTTACGACTGGCTGTATAGAGGGGAAAGATTTAACGGGTTCAAACCCCCTACTTAACCCTATCCCTGCGGCGACGTTGAAGAGAAGTGCGACAAAGAAAAAATATCTATATATAGATGCAACCGCAAATTCGTACGAATATCATCCTAAATAATGCAAAAACTGACTATAAATAGACTTGTCGCAAAATGAAGCTAAGGACTCTGGCGCAAATAAACATTCCATATTAGGTAAGGTCAAAGGTAAGGTTCTCTTTGCATACAACACCATGCCTTGAAGGCACATTGAGAGTATGTGGGGGTACGGCCCGACACTCCCACTATATATTCTCGATCTCGACAATTTTGGAGGTGATGTGAGCAGCACCACCCTCCGGCCACCTTTACCCTCCAGGGTTGCCCCCAGGTACACATGGATTTGAGGCTGTGTGAGTTCCAGATCCGCATTATGCAGGGACTAGGCCGGTAAAATTCCAACTTCAAAACACTCACCTCAGGAATCAAACCCGGTTCTCGCGCATTGTAGTCAGACACCCTACCAAGTACACCACCGTGGCTCTAATTCCATATTGCAAAAGAATATTTTTCAGGGACTCACAAAGCATGAACAATGGATTTTTTTTATTGCCAATAGCCCACATAGACTAATAATAGCACGAAAAAGTGGTGTCTATAAAAATGACATGTCGCAATACAGGAACCACTAATTTTGAAACACCGTCTATATATAGCCGCTCCGCCGCAAAAAAGGGCCCAATTTTAGAGAGTCTATATATAGTTGCTCCGCAGTTAAACGGTTTTAAAATACATTTTGCATTGAATGAAAACTATACACCTTCTGTTGTAGCATTTCACTACAGGAAAAACTTAAAAACAATCGGAAAGACGGAATTTTTCACGTCACTCCACAGAGATAGTAAAACGCACTGTAATGTCGGGTAATGCATTCACGACTCATATAAATTTTATTGCTTCCTTGAGGCTGAATGATGATAAAAGCTGCTCCAACGTAAACCCAGTTTTACGATGTCTGGAGAAGGACAAGGTCATGGGTACGTTTTCCGAGATAGAAGCTACGCGCAGGTAACAAGACTGCCAACAAAGTCCATTTTATCAAGTAGAACAGTGGCGCCCTCATGCACGGATTTATTTGGATTTCTGTGGGTGCAAAGCAATTTAGAAAAAAATAACTGATTGATTGAATTAACATTTTTGGGTGCGTCAGCACTTAAGGCCATTTTGCACCCTTCAAGGTATAAACGGAAATTTCCCCTTATCTAAAATTCTTAATTTAATATTTAAAACAAGGGGTGTATAAAGACCCTTGGGAAGATAAAAAGAGGAAAAAATAATTTAATTAACTTTTATTATTGTTGTTTTTATTACTTATATTATCATGAATGCTACTGGCGGTAGCAGTAGAGGAACACAAAATTAAATAAGGTGATTATTCAAGAGGAGGTTATCTAATTTTGCTGTTCGCATACAGGGGTGCCCATTCTCTACCCCCGCATAAGACAATGGCGCCTCCCCAACATCATGTCGTAATCTCCAAAAAGTATATAATTATGGCAGCATGTCTACTACTATTCCAATATTTTTTTCACCGAACAGTTTTCTTGAACTGCCCCTCTCAAATTCTTCCTTTTCTCCAAGATAAAATACGGTATAAATCGATTTATTATTTTAGTTTTATTATTTGTTGGATCTATAATTGCAAAAATGACTTGGAACCAGTTAAAATGAATTACTAAGAAAATATAGTCTGATTCCCGCTTACCCCGCCGCATCGCATATATTGCAGCATGTTGCCAAAGTGTAAACTTTTTTATAAGTACTGTATTTTAGAAACATGGAAAATTAAATTCTAAAATAATGAAAAATCTTCCCCAAAATTTGGATGGGGCCATCCTCACCTGTGAGCACCCCTGTTCACATACCCTCACGTTTGAGCATTATTTTGCATTATTATACATTATTTTTTAAATATTTAATATTATAATTGTTAAAATTAAATAAATAATATTGAATTGAAGACTAAAATTGGTTAACGCTGTAAGTGCCACAATAATTCAAACACCGTTTTCCAAGTTAAACTGTGAAATGTGCCATGCTTTATAATGTGGTAAACGTGAAATGTGGCTGGTAGCCCTCTAAGTAGTTCAAAGGGCGTGTAAATAGGCACTTGTGTGAACGTTCTTACGGGCTGATGTGCTGAACCATGCGATTTCTCAACCCCTTTCGCTTTTGGCACTTACAACGTTTACCACTTTTAGTCCTCAATTATGATACACACACAATCTCTCGATCAGGTAAATTCACTCTCTTTAGGTCTCGACGGTTTCATATGGAATGACTCTAATTGGAAATCAACCTACCCTTGGTTCACTTCAAACAATAAATGTATAAATAAAAAACGTAATAATTTGCAATAATAATTGTGTAAGAAAGGGAGAATTGTGATTTTATGTTGAACAAAAGCTATTCATTGTAGTACAATACGATTTTCAAATGCTGGACTGCAGTGTCTTAGATTGCACTCCTTTTTTTGAAATACAAACAAAACTACTTACGTTTTCATTGTATGTATGTATGTGTGTGTGTTTTCTATCCATTTTGGCTACCTTGATGCTAATGATGAATGACGTTAAGAGGGGAAACCCCCGAAGCAGACCCGCCTCCACCCGCATACATGCCCTTATGTCCTGGTGCCTAAAATAAACCAAGACGACTTTTGCTCCGATTTTATCGGTTTCTCCTCTTCTTTCTTTTCTCATATTCTTTATTATAATATTCAATTCCCATATAATACAAATGGAAGAAGAGAAACACAATGTTACACACATAATTTAGTTATGATATATGTTATGTCAAAATAATTAAATATGTGTTAATGTCAAGACTCATTCTGGTGCCCAGAACAGATCTTTTCTCATAATGTATGAATAGTTCGTAATTTGATGTGTATAGAATAGTGTATTATGGTTCTTATTTTATCGATTTGATGAGAATGGGATACCAGACTGTTATGATGTAATTTTATTTGGAGGTAGTTATTGTATGTATGATGTATTATATTTTATATTATGTTTTGTTCTTGGTGGTTGCAAGAAAGTAAATAAAATAAAACCGTTCTGGGATTGAGAACAGCTGTAGTGTAAATATGTTGAGAGGGGATGTGTTGTAAGGGTAGCAATTTAGTGAAAATGTAGGTACTGGGCGCGGTGATATGTTAATGTTTATTAATTGGGTTAGTCATTGGTTTTACATTTTGCAATAAGGGGGGTTTGATCCTCTCAGGATTCCAGATCAGGTCCTGTTTCTAGTAATCCATGAGTATTGTAGTGAAAGTTCTTCTTTTTTCCCACAAGGGACCAAGCACGTATTGATCGAATGGAATGACGATTAGATGAAATTTATGCCAGGAGACAGGGTGGGAAATAGCCCTGAAACTTTGGTGGCGAGATCACGAGACAACACGTCAAAGTACGCAGCCATCGAAGTGGTTAGAACACTTTATTTAGAGAGCAGACTGAAAATAATAACAAGAAGGGCAGATATGTAACGGGCGCGGAGCGTCCTTGTAAACCGAGTAAGCAGTAACATGTAATTGCGTAAGTTGGAAATTTAATATTCCAAATTATACAAAAGAGACACCTCTGTGAAACTTTTACAGCCCTGTGATGTAGTCACCAGCACTGTGTACAACCTGTTGCCAGCGATGTGGAAGTCGTAATATTTCTGTAACAGTGCCTTCTGTTGATGGTTTAAATGGAGCGGTCTATTGCCTGAAGAAGCTTTGGAACAGTTCGGAAGCTTCATCTTAGGGATCAGATGAAAGTCACAGGGGCTGCTGCCAGACCCATCGAGCTAACAAATCACCCCCAGGTTGCGCTACATGCGTGCGAATATTGTTCTGCAAAATGATGGGAGGATTCAGTAGAAAGTGTCCCCTCTTCTTTCGCAACGCGGGTCGCAGGTTATGTTCAAAATATGAACAGTAGTACTGAGGATTGACGGTCTGTCTTGGAGCTACGGCGAGAATCACCATAACTTTCACTTTAGTGGGGTTCTGACTACACAACTTTAAACCGCCAACTCCAACGATACTCTTCTCTATTCCTCTCGCCACTGCGCATGCGCCTAGTGTTGGAAGGAAGAGTCCATTTACTGGGAGGTAGCTAATGTATATCGCGAATTTTTAAACATTTTGTAAGTTCAACTAAGGTCGACAGCATTAAAAATCTTGTTTATTAGATTGCAACACTTCAGAAACGGGCAACACGTGAGAAGTTGCGTAAGCCTTGGGATTTTGACTTCGCACACGAAAGAGTATCTGGACGGTGAAGAGGGCCAAGCGAAGCCAATATAAGGCTCTGTACGAAAGGTACAAAGTACAGACAAGAAGTATATTCTTGACGTCACCTAGTACACTTCGAAAGCGCCAAGAAGACAAATACGCAAGTGCACAGCTCGCAGTACAGATGGTGGCTGACTAGGTTACGTGATTTTCGCACTCGTTGTTCATTTGTTTAAAATCACGGAGGGACTAGGCCGGTAAAAAGGTAGAAAGCCAGCAAGTTGTTGGCTAAAGTTCTTCTAATGTGTGGAAATGTGTGTGTACGAACATTTGAAAATGCTATGTGATTTCTATGGTAGAAAGAAGTGTTTAAAACGCGGGGAAAACAACGAGTACTCAGTTTTTTATCTACTGATCGTATTTGGCGCTGCAGTAGAAGTGCAATTCGGAAGACTTTCACTTCCAGTCCACGACTTGAATACCGCACTCCAAGACCATACTCGGAGGATGCTCGCTAAGTACGTTCTTGCACCTTTCGGACACGGCCTTAGGTTGGTATTGTTGGTACACATGGTAGACAAACACAGTGGCGGCGATTGAGTTCCAAAACTTGAGGGGCAAGGACAGTTTACATTCCCTTGGTAAATAAGGTTTAGCATAGTGCAGGGCAAAAGTGACAAAAAGTGGGAGGGCAACAACCACCCTCATAATCGCTGCCACTATGGTACAGGTAGTGATGCAGAAAACACTTCTGAATAATTTTAAATAGAAGGAAGAAGATTTCCACTACCCGGTTTTTCGAATGAAGAAAAATGTTTACATGGGCGCTTATAGAATACGTTTATCTGTTTATCTTTATACGTTTATAAAGGTAAATGTACCCCTGTGCGTGTGCACACATTCCACGAAGGCAAATGAAGTAATGTGGAGGTATAGAGCTGCACATATTCTTGATATCGGCCATGGTTGGGATGATGTGATCAGCATCGCCTATATCCAAGACCATCTTAGAGACTCAGGCCGCAGCGCTCAGTCCTGACGTCATCATCTGGAGGCGATCATCTTAACGCTGTGCAAGGAAGACAATATTTTATCGTAGAGAATTTAAGTTCGTTTGTTTCTTTTAGGAAGGACTGGAAGCTCAGAGGAAGTTAGTTTTTAACATTTGCCCTCAGAAAATATAGTTAGGAGAGATAGAAGAACATATTGAATATTTACACCAACATTTTTTTGTTCAAGAAGCCACTATGGCCACCACAAAAAGATCCCTAATATCACACAAATGCATGTTGAAAATCTTTACGAACTTTCTGGTGGAAATTTTTTTTAAAAAAATTGCGTGTATTTGTGAAATATTATCCGTAATACTTTTAAGTTTTACATAAAACTCGTTACAGTTTTTGTACAAAAAAGTAAGAACAAATAGAATAAGTTTAACCCCGCGTGTTACGTTCAGAGGAAATTCGTCAAGTTGCCTAACCAAATAATATATTCACAGAAGCATCGCTAGCACTTTCATTATTATTATTTTATTGTCTTTCCGTTCATGAAAAGACGACGACAGATAGCACTTTGTAGTACCAACACTCAATTATTTTTTCAACAATTAAATAATGCAAACAGCAAAAAGGTTTAGAGTGTGGAGAATTAAAAATGCCAGAAATTGGCAGTAAAAAGACCATAGGCAAGTATGACATTCATTTTCACCAGCATAGAATGAACAAACTGGGAAAGCTCTACAATTTATTAACAATACACATCTACAGTATTTAGTTACTTATCCTGTTCTCAAGCAGACATGTAGGCCTAATACTTTTGTTGAAAGGAAAATAATATTCTCTCCTGGAGGTCACCTGACATCAGAGGCGACCTCGGTGGCTGAATGGTTAGCACAGCGCGCTACAACGCCAGGCGGTCCGGGGCTTTGAATCCAGCCGGGGCACAGATGTTCTTTGTAAGTGCTACATCAATTTTATCATATCGTCATTCGTTCTCATCGTCGCCATTAACCAGAAATGGTAGAAAAGCGACGCTAAATAACAAAAATCAAACATGACATCAGCAAGTCTCAATACTAGTAGCTATACTATATATTTTTTTTAAATTTTGAACCAATACTTTTTACAAAACGGTTTAAGGATTGAGGTTACGATTGGTACAGAGAAAAAGTATTTTCTTAGACTAACGAAAAAGGTTGGTTTGAGAGTTTGGCGTTAAGCAGTTTGGCGATTTATTTGTTTCCAATAACTAAACATCAGTAAAAATGTCTAAATAATTTTGTTTAGGAATACCAAAAAAAAAATCTGTCACATAAAAGTTTGTAGAGCCAAAATAATTTATACATATGTAAGTAAAGAATTTGATTAAATATACTCAAGAAAAACCAATTTAAACAAAATGACTATGTTCGCTTATTCACATAGCTCGGTAAAAATGTAAGCTTTTTGTGTGAAAACGTTTATTTGAAACATAAACAATATATTCTTGTATAATTATACAAGGAAACATTCCATCAAAGTGCATGTTGTGGTAACACTTTACTATACCGGAGACGGATTTCTTCAAATTTACAGAAGAAAGTACTTACGCAAATCATTTTCTGTAGCGTTGTTGATGTTCGGGAATGTAGTTTTGATCCATTTTAATGCGAATGCATGTGGTTTTCTACGAAAATCTATTTCCGACGCGCTATTGCTGCTGCCGCCATTTCCTTTCTGCACGAGAGCAGAATACGCTCTCGTATTGTCCGTATATGCTAAATTGAACGAAAGGAGTGCTAATGGAGCCTAACCTAACAGGCCTAACCTAACCTAGTAGGCATACCTCGTCCCCGTGATGGTTTGTGGGGCTATCGTGAATTTTTGGGCTAACGTCAATGTTTTGGGGGCTGCCCGTGGATGGTTTGTGGGAAATAAGGAACAACAGTAAGTACTCGTTAATGTAAGAAATAGACATTATTTTCGTTAGAAATTCATTATTTCACCTAAAGAAATGTTCCGCAATGCAGAATAGTACGTTAGCAATGTAAAAAATTGCGAAATAAATCATTGATACGTGTCTCCGGTATAGTAAAGTAGTACCCATGTTGTTACACAATGTACTTTGTATCTCAATGCATAACCTAAATTCCAACTTGCCTTCCATTATCTCCGATTAACCTAAAGAGACACTAAAGTGAGCTAAAAATAAGAATGTAAATATTCATATTTTTCAATCTTGCTCACTTCTAAAGTTTTCTTTCCTTAAGCATGCTTTCAAGCTGAACATTTGTATAAATTATATAGAAGTTTCGATGAAGAACATGTTATCGGAGCAGTATACTACTTTGGCAGATATGACAATATTTTATAACGTTGATCAATTCATTTGGAACGATGAACTATGTAACGTTAACAAAAATAGGTTATGCAAGTTAAATTATTTATCATTTCTAAAGAAATTAGCTTGGTTACATTTACAAATTCGATACTGGTGATCAAAAATGATTTTCAAGAAACAAGTAAAACTTGACCAAATCTAAAAGTATGTTAAATGCCTATTTCGTGCACATTAAATATTTACATTATGAACTAAACTATTTCGTTTATTTATAAGTATAAAGTCTGTGTTACTTACCCTGGAGTTGATTTTAGGGACAAAATTACGTGGAATTGCCCTAATCCATCTCTCTTTTTCAGTAACGTCTTGAGGAAATCTAAATACATTAGACTTGCTGTTCTCCTCATAATTTCCTCTACAATTGGGAACACAACACTTATAGACCATATTCCTTGTACGCTCCCACTTCACTTATGCTTCGTTGCAGTTCTTAAAATTGCATTGCAATTCCACATTCGCTAATAAAGATCCAACATTACTTCCACCAAATAAATCAAACATGGCGGCTGTCTCGCCTACAGATGATGACGTCGCTCACGTGACTAGAACAAGCCATTCGGCTTTCTCTAGTTTGAGAAGGTGATGCTATATCTCCCAGGATTGCCTCCAGGTACCCATTTACGAGACCAGGTGGCCTTAGAGCCGCACAGAATCAGGGAAATGATTGGAAAAATTCCTGGTCCAGACAACTGCACCGGGGGATTCGAAACCGGGTTTTCCAGATGCCATATGCTTTAACAACTGAGATAGCGCGGCCTATGCTTGTCTAAATGTTACATTTTTTTAAAATTCTCTAGGAAGATGCACGAAAATAAGAAAGGTTGAAAAATAACGTTCTTTTTTATTGATTTATTGATTGAATTGGGCTACTTTAAGTCGCACACACGTACGTATTCCGATTAGTAAAATCGTTACGTTTTCATTCTCCACGAGTAATACACGTCAGTCTAAACACATTGTCGATATTCCTAATAAAGTTTATTTAGCTAAATAATCGACCTAGAAATTTGCTAGCAACTGCCACATGAGGAGAAATATGTCGGAGGGTCTGTTCAAGAATCAGAAGCATTTCGACAGAACTAAAATACCTACACCTTATGCCGAACTCGATTTTCAGTTGCAGAAAACTTCTTTGCGTAAGGGATATGAACTGTGGCGGTGATTGGGGTGGCGTGGGGGAGGGGGGTTAATTTTCATCTACTTTTTCCCCCGCACTATGGCCTCTTGAAGTTTCGCCAACATTTGTTGCCCAGCCTTCTAGTTCTCTTATTTGTGGCCTTTTATTAGGCTAAGTAAGACCTGATCATTTCTATTATAGTATTACATATATTTGCCGTTGTATTTCTGCTGCCCTTGTCCTAAGTAGTTTACTCAATTTATTCTTGTAGAATTGAGCCTGATATTGCAACGGTCGGTGTCCGGTAAAAATGGCAACGGAAAATATGGCCAATTAAAAATGGCAAACGGAAAAAATGGCCAAAGTGAAAATGGCAAGTTTTCTTCTTTGGCAGTTGTCCTCTCTCAGCGTGCAGAATGAGCGCTTTCACTTCTGCAATTTCTTGCTGGATGCACCTGATTAGCTTCCACAATATAGCCTACAGTCATTACTCTGTAGAATGTTTGAATTTGAATTGCATTACTCCATATAAACCATATACATTGGTATTTGGAGGGTTCAGTACAGTTCAGATAAAAAATATAGTTACAAAATTTCTATAATTTCATCAAGGGGTTATTTCTAAAACCTTCTCCAAATTCACATTAACATTGTTTTATTATACTTTAATTAAATAATAATAATCACAATAAATTAATAATACTTATAATTAATTAATTAGCTGAATTACTATTAATACCACTAGTACTATTAAGTAGTAGATTGATTGATTGATTGATTTTGTTTATTTTACTTCGCGTTTTGTGCCTCTTGGCTAATTTGAGAAGATGGGGATGAGTGATGAAATGATGAAATTGATGAATGGACATTCACAAACGACCAAGCTCGAGCGGGATTCGAACCCGAGACCCAGCGTCGTCGTCGCAGCGCCATGTGCTAACCACTCGGTCACAGGGTCCGGCATTAAGTAGTAGAGATCTTTAATATAATAAATATATTATTTATGAAAACAATAGAACGAAATTACTTTCTAGTCATTCGATTTGTATCAAATCCTGGGAGCATTTCTTTCTTTTTATTTCTTTGTTACGAAATAATTGTCTGGTCAACGAGGTGAGACATTTTAAGGGTGAAGAAAATCCATAAAAACAAGAAAATATATTAAAATAAATTGAAATAATCCAAGTATGGAACTCATCCAAGGAGCTGCGGTGGTCTGGTCGGTAGAGCGTCTGACAATCATGCGGGAGATCCGGATTTGATTCCCGAAATTGGTTGGACTTTTTCCGGCTTCTTCCCCGCATAAATGTCCCCGATAATTCACATCTGGATTGCGTCGCTGTTCTTACCAAAAACATTTTACAATAGTTAAGCTCATTGTCATTTGAATAATTGTCTAGTCAACAAGGTGAGACATTTTCAAATTATTATTATTATTATTAGTAGTAGTAGTAGAAGTAGTAATAGTATTGTCCCAAATCTTTGACTGTGATAAATTGGCCAATTAATTTTTTTTCCACAGCATTTTTCATAATATTTTACAAGCTCAAGGGTTGGGTTTAAACCCCGTAACGTCCCCCATTGCGTACGCCACTGGTACCTTCAAGTATATTGTATGCAATGTTCTCTTATACCGTCCAAAATTAGGACACTTGGCTATCTCTACAGCATCATGATCAGATGAATTATTATGGTCATAGGAACACACAGGATTTTGTTTCAATAATTTTGTTTTTAGAATTCCTCGACACGAAATTGTTCCTCCACCGTATAACATTCTTCAGATCAGACTGTTGTAGAAAGAAGAGCTTATCTCCAGCTTTCCCAGATTTAACAATTTTCATTTTAAAAAAGTAAACAAGTTCGTCCCTCTTAGTGCGAGGGGGTTAGATAAGGGCTGACTTGAAGTCCTACTGTGTGACTGGTCAGCAGGTGCGCGCAAAGCGTAAACTTGTTTTCAGTCAAGATGAAAACCCATTCTATGCTGCACCTCCCCTTAAGTTTCATCAATCACACATGCTTCAAATTATTTACAAAGGTTACCTTTTATTAGCATGTGATTCTATAGGGACAGTAACTCCTGCCAAAAGAAATAAAGAAATAAACGACATTATTTTTGGAAACATCAAATAAAATGTATCCATTCAAAGACAAATTAATGTTAAAAGACACCAAAAGTATATTAAATTTTAATTTCAAACTGTGAAATGCAAGACACATAATTTCTCAAGTTTCATGTAAAATCATAATATATTTATTGTATTTGCCATTTTTATTCTTGCCATTTCTACCGTTGCCATTTTTTCCTTTTGCCATTTTTTCCCTTTGCCATTTTTTCCGTTGCCATTTTTTCCTTTGCCATTTTTACCTAAATTCCAACGGTCACCCATCCACCGAAGACACTGCTTGACTTGTGTTCCATTAAGCGGATTGCAGTATATCTTATGAGAGTTCCTGCTGTGTGTACTTGTTTATTTAAAGTATGTACTTTCTGTGTGGGAGGCATGAATTAGGTTACTGAATTGAGGGCATTGTTATGCAAGTATTCCATTCATATGCTACCGTTTTCAGCAATGAGTGTGTTTCTTGTACATGCTTTCAACATTTCTGGGATGACGTGGAGTGAAGATGTTTATGCCGAAGAGAAAACTGGCTACCAAGTCTTGCCTACGCGCAGTTATGACATGTAAAATGAATGTTATGCACACGGCTTCGCACTGAAAAGTATGCCTACATCGAAATAGAATTGCATTAGAACTTAGTAGTTAATGTAAACAGACCAGAGTCGGAATACGTCGGGTTGAAATGTTGGATACAGCTGCTACACATTTCTCAAATGACATTGGAAAAGATCTGACAGATTTCACAAATTAGTTTGCAACGAAGTAAGCGGTACATCTTCTGCTCAGGTGTGCTACATTCGTAGCTCTTCGCCGACATAGATATAGATAAGTAATATTGACGAGGATACTCAAAGAACGGCAAATACTAATTATTAGGGCAACCAAAAAGCATTAAAAACGATAGAATTTTTCACCCATGGTTGGTACCATATCTTTGATTGTGACCGCTATACATCTCCAAATTTGCTAATTTTATAAGCATAATATAACATAATTGACAAAAATAAAGCATAATGTGTAATGCTTTTTATTTCAGAACTGTATCTATGTGTATAACACACAAAGAAAATCTTTTGAAATATATTCTACAAAAGGAATAGTTTTTAAGAACGTTACCCCATTTACGTGTAACAATGGAGAGTTCCAACTCCTCCCCTCTCCGCACCTCCCCCTCACAAAGGTTTCGAACTTCCTCACTCTGTGTTAAAAAAAAAACAGGCAAGACGTGACGTGCTTTTTTGAAAATGCCGAAATCAACAGTATATGCAAGTCAAAGAGTGAGAGAATTTCCAACAGATCATTTCAAAGTAGAAGGAGGTAATCTATTTTGTGGTCTTTGTTCGGAATCCATTAATTATGAGAACAAGTCCACTGTTCAACTACACGTTTCTTTTTCAAAACACCGCGCAAGAAAAACTGCACACAGGAAGCAGCGGGAGCAGTTTGGCCAGCACTCTTCCCCAAACGGTGAAGCGCATGTAAACCAATCAAGAGAAGACCAAGAAAATGGTAACCGTATTTGCTGCAGCTAGTATTCCTCTTCATGTTTTTAGGAATGAACAGTTCAAAAATTGGATACAAAGATCTACTAACGTAACAACAGTTACTAGTGAAAGTACGTTAAGAAAATATGTACGTCATTGTGCTGGTAATGATCTGAATGAAACAAAAGTGAAGTGTGAAGGAAAGGATGTTTCTGTGGTTGTTGATGAAACTACTGATAGTCTATTAAACATCGTAAGGTTGTTAGCGTACTGGTTCCAGGGCCGGCGGAAGGGGGGTGGGGGTGGGGGCGAACCGTGCCGCCGCCCAGAGCGGCAAATTTCTAGGGCGACAAAATTGGAAGAGAAGAAAAAATAAGCCTATTAAAAACTTGGATGGAGAGAGAAAACTTGTTCGAAAAAGGCTTAATTTTACTCCATATAAATGTAGTGAGCAAATATCTACAAAACATTAATCTCGATGTGATATATGCTGTTAGATATCTTGCAAATATATCAGAACACTTTGAAATAAGAAGAAGTGATGAAAAATTTCAGTTACTTAGTCAGTGGCGGCGATTGGGTTCGAAAACCAGGGGGGCAAGGTGCCAAAACTGGGGGAAGACAGTGTATTTCTCTTTGTAGACAAGGTTTAGCATAGTGTGGTGAAATGCCACCCCTCCCCCTCCCCCCCAAACGCACCACTGTACTTTGTTGATGCGAAAGAATTTCATCAGACGATCCAAAGATAGAAGGATAAGATCTACGTTAGGAATAAGGATATTAAATTAGGCACCTGGAATGTTCTGAGCCTTTACCGACCTGGGGCATTTCAGTGTACAGTTAATGAGATAGTTAAGTATAAATTAGATGTAGTAGCTGTCCAGGAAGTTAGGTGGCCAGGAGAAGGGAATTGTAAAACTAAAAATTATACTTTTTTCTATGGTGGTACTGAAAATCATAAATTTGGAACAGGCTTTTTCATAAATAATAGAATTATCTCGGCTCTTAAAACAGTAGAATTTGTTAATGATAGGATATCATATGCAGCTTTACAGGGTAGGTGGTGTAAAATTATTTTATTTTTAATGAACATACATGCACCAACGGAAGATAAAGATGATAATACTAAAGATGATTTTTATTCAGAGTTAGAACAGGTCTTTGATAAATTTTCTCAGTATGATATGAAAATTCTGTTAGGTGACTGTAATGCACAGATTGGCAAAGAAGAGACATTTAAACCCACGATTGGTAAGGAAAGTCTTCATGAATTAAGTAATGATAATGGTATAAGATTAATTACTTTTGCAACCTCAAAGAATTTAATTGTGAAAAGTACCACTTTTAAACATAAAGATATCCATAAATATACCTGGTCTTCTCCAGATGGTAAAACTCATAATCAGATAGATCATATTCTCATTGATAAGAGAAGGCATACTAGTATACTTGACGTTCGTACACATAGAGGTGCTGACTGTGCCAGTGACCATTATTTAGTAATTGCTAAATTAAGAGAAAGACTCTCAGTGATAAATCATAAGCAACAAAATCTAAAAGTTATAAAATTTGATACAGGAAAGTTTACTGATGAAAGAATTAAGAAAGATTACCAAATTAAACTGTCAAATAGATTTGATGTTTTGCAGGATTTAAATGATGATGAAAATATAAATGAAACAGACGTAAATAAGAATTGGGAGCACATACGTAATGCAATAGAATCAGCAGCTAAAGAAAGTATAGGATACCATAAACCTAGAAAAAGTAAGCCATGGTTTGATAATGAATGTCATAATCTAATAGAAATAAGAAATCAGGCTAGACTTAGGTGGTTAAATAACTCTAATGATACAAATCTAAACAATTATAATAGAATAAAGCGAGAAGTTAACCGCACGTTTAGAAGTAAAAAAAGAGATTATTTGAAAAGCAAAATTAACGAAATTGAAACAAGCAGCAAAATAAAAATATCAGAGATTTATATAAAGGTGTAAATGAGTTTAGAAAGGTGTGGCAACCTAAAGTAAACTTGATAAAAGATAAAGACGGTGATTTTCTAGCTGACCCAAGCGATATTCTAAATAGATGGAAGAACTACTTTAATGACCTTTTAAATGTCCATATAGGAGATAAATCAGAAGTAAATGAAGTCCACACAGCAGAACCTTTAGTTCCAGAACCTAACTTGACTGAAGTTAAAGATGGTATTAAAAGGCTAAAGAATAACAAAGCACCTGGCATTGATTTAATACCAGCTGAGTTAATTAAATATGGTGGAAATTCATTAATATGTCAAATTCATAAATTAATTTGTTTAATATGGAATAAAGAAGAAATCCCTCAACAGTGGAAATAATCCATAATTGTTCCTGTGTTTAAGAAAGGTGATAAAATGAACTGCAATAATTACCGTGGAATTTCTCTACTCTCAACAACATATAAAATATTATCAGTAGTGTAATTGGATAGTTTCAAAGTAACACTTTGTAGGTATCCCTTTTTTTTATCAATCGAATATCAGTTTTTGACATATTTTGACAATTTTTTGTCGATGTTTTAGCGTTCAGCGATGTTTTAGTACAAATTTTCACTGCACCACTTTTTTTCCCACTCACACTTTGTAGGTATGCATTTGTAGCCTCTTTTTTTTATCAATCGAATATCATTTTTTGACATATTTTGACAATTTTTTGTCGATGTTTTAGCGTTTAGCGATGTTTTAGTAAAATTTCCCTTTTTTCCCCATTCACACTTGGTAGGAGTAGTAATGCACCCCTTTTGAAGTCGATAAATCAATTGATTGGAAAAGATCGATCAAAGATCAATTGATGATGTAGTTGTGTGGGCAAGCAAGGGTTATTGTTGTTCGCGATGACGTCATAAAATGGGCGTGGCTTAATTTTGCGAGGAGTGTTTTGATTGGTTGGAAAAGTATTCGGGTTTTTCCCGCGGCGTCTGAAAACAGATGGCGTTGATGATTCTGAAATTCTGGGAATTTGGGTTGGGGAGATTCTTGGAATTTCCGGTGTCTGAAAACAGATGGCGTTGATGAGGCTTTTAAGTGGTGCGGTGAATGTTAAGTGCCTTTTCTTGGAAAATGGGGTTTGTCGAGTGTTGTTTCGAGGAAATGTTGTGAGAATTAATGGATGTGGTTTGGGTAATGGGTTTGGAATGGTAATTGCTTTTGCATTCCTGAAATTCTGAGAATTTGGGTAAGTATTTTTGTTGTCTGAAGACAGATGGCGTTGATGATTCTGAAATTCTGGGAAATTGGGTACGTGTTTCTGTTGTTTGAAGAGATATGGCGTTGATGAGTCATTCCGGGGAAGGTGGTGTTTTTCTCGGGCGGCCGTTGATGAGTTTGAAATTCCTGGAATTGGGTGTGGTCTGAAAAACATGTCCTGGCATGTTTTAGGTTTAACCTTCCAGGGTGACTGTTTGAAGTATGTTTAACGGAAAGCGTGACGTAGAAAAAAGAAGGTATAAATAGAAGTTATACAGGATAATAGTATCATGTGAGGATGGATGTGTGCGGTACAAGACTGTCTGATAATGGTGTGAATTTCTACGAGGTTAGCTACGAGGAGTTCTGGGAACTTGTTCGATCTTGCGGCGACCTGGACAACGATCCAACGGCCCTGCATCGGGTGTTGAGTTATTTCCCGTTTATGTATGTAGCGATACCTGAATCTCCCTGGTGTGGATGTTACCTGTTCGACGGATTAGGAAAAGGAGTCCATCATCACTGCGAGACGTTGAAGGAGATAGAAGAGAGGAAAAGAAGAGCGGACGAGAGAACAGGATTTCCAGGTCACAGGTGTATGTACGAACTACGTCGCAGGAAGGAAGAGGACAAGATCGGTGAAGCTTTGAAGCAGAGAGTGAAAGAGTGGCTTTCATTGCTGGCAGACAGAAATTCCTTGTGGTGTTCTGGCTGTGATCGTCCTTTGTTACGTAAATTAGAAGGACATCCCTGTTTCCCTGTGGTTCCTGCAGAAGGTTTCGGCGTCCGCAGACGTCTGTTCCCCGACGATCTTCAGGTTGTTCCTTTATCACCGATACCTGGGACACCGTCACCTACAGTATCCGATTACTTTACCTTTTATGACGTATGAGAGTGTTTACTCACCACGTCTGCTGGACTCACGCCGAGCCGTATGTTATCAATTACGTATCAGTGAATTCGAGATACAGAACATACAGAAAGTGGCCTATAGGATTACGTCAGACTCCGGAAGAATTAGTGACTGCAGGATTTTACTATTCAGGCTTTAGCGACAGAGAATTATGTTTTCATTGTTCGTACGGACTTTGCGATTGGACATCCAAAGATTGCCCGATTCTAGGACATTACATGTTGGTACCCCAGTGTCCTTTTATACAGAGTGTTGCGGCGTTACATCGTAACTCCAAGAGCTGCAAGTATTGCGACAGTATAGAGACTCCTGAGAAAACGTGCGATAAACCTAGTGTGGATTCTGTGTGCAAAATATGTTTTCAGAATCCTAGCAGTGTTGTAATTCTCCCGTGTCGACATTTTGTTTCCTGCGGATCCTGTGCTCCCCAATTGGACAAGTGCACCGTATGCCGGGGTAGCATTGAAGATACGTTGACAGTTTTCACCTGATGCCCAAAATGGATGTCTGTTTTTTGGACGTTCAAGGTCTTCGAGGAGCAGGAGGAGAATTTCTGTGGAAAGAAGTCGGAATTTTAAAATTTCCTTTTGACAATGCATTTGACTGTTTAGTGAAATCTCCATACGGTTTACGCTTTTTGAGTGAAAAGTATCGCCGAGTGAATTACTGGCTCCGTACCAACAAACACGGCCTCAACTGGGGAGATGGATGGCTACCGTATGAGAAATTAGGAGATTTGTTATATATTGTGCTTGTGAATCAAACAGTGTACGTCAAAGGTACGGAGAAAGTGAAATGGTTTGAAAAAATACTTGGAGAAAAAGGTATGGGTAAAATATCCGTACGTAACATCGAAGAACTTGAATGTCCAAAATTGAATAGTGTGAAAAACACTTCAGGAAGATGCAAAGAACATAGCAAATGTAAAAATGTAAAAAAAACCTGTGCAGTTGAAAATGTCTGGAAGATGTACAGTTTCTATTGTAATAAGTACAAGAAATAAAAGAGTTTTTTAAAATATACAAATGTTTTATTTACAATCGATAATATGGATATAGGTTTACAATACATAGAATAACACAAATGTTGTATTTACAATTGAATATGAAAGGTTTACAATACCTGAAGGGTTATATTACAATACATAAATAACAATACACAGAAAGAACAATGGTTGATTTACAACATCAGATACATGAAAGTAACAGAACTTATTTACAATGTCAATGTCTGTCCATGATTGTTCTCAAGATATATTTCAATCATCAGTTCGTTGTACCAAAGAATATCAAAATAGTTCACTAAATTGGGCACTTCTTTTTTTTCTGAAACCATATTGTTCTTTATACAATATACAAAACCCTCCATTTCGGGTTGCAATTTATGATAACGTTCGTTCATTAATTTCTGCAGAGGCCAAAAAAGGTTACACAAAAATAAGTGTAGTTCAGAGGCTGTGAAAATAAAAGCATCGGATGAATGATGCTGATACATCGAGATACAACGTTTCCCGAAAAAATTTACACCACTGACGGTGATATTTCCCGTAACCAAGTAATTGAATCGACGACCTGTTTCGACGTAATTCAGTAAGTCAGATTTCAAAGCCCACAGTTCTCTAATCTGCTTAGAATCGATGCGTACGGGTGATCTCCCCTGTTGCGAAAACTCCCACACCAAATTGAAAGGGGATCGCTTTTCGAATCCTATTGCTACGAACTTGTTTTTTTCCTTGTTCAGAAAATATGTGTTAGCAAGATAGAGATCTAAACATGCCTCTACGTTGTGTAGTCCAGGACATTCGATTGTATCTGGAGAAAAGCCGATCTCCCTACGCCGTTTTATGAAATCACAGTCTGTAGTCACATCTATTCCCTCGTCCATCGGTTCGTTCTTGATAGGGACAGTTTCGATTTTGAGGGGTTGCACACGTTTGCGAGTTTTACGTTTGGAAGCATCATCCTGACGGGTCATGCTTTTCACTAGTTTGTCGTGTTTTTTCATTGTCGAATCCCTACCAGTCTCCATGATGTTTTCACTGGAGCTGTCTCGACGGCACTGAGAGAAAGATGCAGCAGCACACATTTATATAGCTTTTTGCATAACACGACACCGGATCGCGTGGATAGAGCAACACGATTGATCCCCTCTCGGGCACTTGCAATGGGGTAAACATTTGAAGATCTGACGAAAACGGTGTAGGATATATCCATCTTTACTGACACCGGGCGGAAATGCTTGAATGAAATCCTTGGTCGTAACATGGCGTGCTTTGTAATAAGCATACACGCAACAGTAATGTCCGCACGTCGTGGCCAACACCCCCTGTAAGGGAATGTTGTTGTAAGTCCAGACCGAAGTAGTGCAGGTTGGGGAGTTCTGCAACCGAAAATGGGGCTCGGTGGGGCTCGCCTTAATGGATTTCTCTTGTAAGGCATGAGCCCCATTTTCTGGCAGTGTTGCCAGCTCCTCACTCGAAAAAATCACCAAGGTTTTTTTTTGGGTCTAACCTAGCCTAAAGCAAGGAGCTGGCAACCTTGCTTGAGGCTCGCCTTAATGGTTTGCTCTTGTAAGGCATAAGCTCTATTTTCTCGCAGTGTTGCCAATATTTTACTCGAAAAAATCACCAAGGTTTTTTTTTTGGGTCTAACCTAGCCTAAAGCAAGGAGCTGACAATCTTGCTTGAGGCTCGCCTTAATGGTTTGCTCTTGTAAGGCATAAGCTCTATTTTCTCGCAGTGTTGCCAATATTTTACTCGAAAAAATCACCAAGGTTTTTTTTCTTGGTCTAACCTAACCTAAAACAAGGAGCTGGCAACTTTGCTTGAGGCTTGCCTTACAGTGCATAAAGCAAGGAGCTGGCAACCTTGCTTGAGGCTTGCCTTACAGTGCATAAAGCAAGGAGCTGGCAACCTACTGGTACTTTTGCCATAGCCTTTTACAAAAAAGGGAAAGGAGAGAGAGAGGAAAGAGAGAGGGAAGAGTTAAACAACCGACAGCTGCCAACACCCACCTACAGCTTTTTTTCCTTGGTCTAACCTAACCTAAAGCAAGAAGCTGCTTGAGGCTTGCCTTACAGTACATAAAGCAAAGTTGCCAACCTACTGGTACTTTTGCCATAGCCTTTTACAAAAAAAAGAGAGAGGAGAGAGAGAGGGAAGAGTTAAACAACCGACAGCTGCCAACACCCACCTACAGCCTTTTTTTCCCTTGGTCTAACCTAACCTAAAGCAAGGAGCTGGCAATTTTACTTAAGACTTGCCTTGCAGTGCATAAAGCAAGGTTGCCAACCTACTGGTATTTTTGCCATAACCTTTTACAAAAAAAAAAAGAGGAGAGAGAGAGAGAGGGAAGAGTTAAACAACCGACAGCTGCCAACACTCACCTACAGCTTGGTCTAACCTAGCCTCAAGCAAGGAGCCGGCAACTTTGCTTGAGGCTTGCCTTACAGTGCATAAAGCAATTTTTGCCAACCTACACACACTAAACAAGGAGAGCCGGCAACAAACACGCACTGCCGTAAAAGAGAGAGAGATGGGTGGATGGTAATATAGTATGTGTGTGCGTGTGTGCGTATAATATGTAGCATTATTAACTAGAGTGTGTTGGCAATTTACTTACAACTAAAAAAAAATAGAGATGCCAACTTTGCTGTAAGATGAAAAGAGAGAGAGATTTATGGCTGGCAACAGTGGTGAGCGATGTCCTCTTATTGTAAATTTTTTCCAAGTCCCAAAAAAAAAAAAAGAGAGAGGCCAATGTTTATATATCGTGACTTTTGTAAACCTCTCTCGGGGAAACGATGTGCCACACACGCGCGCGCGCGTATGTATTGTGACGCAAACAAACAAACAAAATAATAATTGTTGTTTTTTAGGATACCTGGCCCCTATAACCTCGCCAGGGTGCGTGGTGCCCAGCCAAAAAAGTAAAAGTTTTCTAATGGCTGCGGTTATCTACAACCGCACCTCTGTAGAGTTTCACGTGTTTTTTTTTTCTCAAACTTCCATGAAACTCTACAGAGGACCTCCGTAATGCATGCAACGTGTACTAACGACTCTAGTGTTATTTGATGTTGTGATATTTTTGGATATAGAGTTTTATTGTGAGATATAGATAAAAATAATTATGTTTATTATAATATTTTCTTGATGAAGATGGAGAATATGTGTGTGTTACAAATAAAGTTGCATGCTTTTTTTTTCTAGTGTGTGTATGTGTTTTTGATGTTTCGACAGCATCTGAAACGATAAAAAAAAGAAATTTTATTGTTAATTTTCACGTGTAAAAACAACAACAAATTTTGTGCAAATTTTCTGATTGTCTCGTGCTATAGTGCAAAAAAAGATATTGTAACTGATAACTAATGAAATTGACATTTGTAACTGATCTGAACTAGTGAAATTCGTATTGTGCTATTGTAACTGATTGTGCTAGTACAAAAAATTTCTTATTTGTGCAAGAAAAGATGTTAAAATCTTGTTAAAACTGCTCTGTGACCCTCTCGTTCTTCACGTCGTAGGCGAAGGACTTCTCTGCAATCAGGATGACACTGCATAGGGTATCCTCGGGCAAGGCATCGTGGAACTCGCAGACGACCTTGATGTTGGTTCGATCGTTGACCACAACCTTCTTTCTCTTAGATGTGTTGATGACGGTCATGGGTCTCCGTGCTTTGAACTCGCTGGGCGTGTAGTACATGTCCACGCTTCCCTCGGTCACGCGTTTGTAAGCCGAGAAAGCTTCGTAAAGTTTGAGGTAATCGTTTTTGGTCACGTCGAGGTTGTAATTCTCGCGCGGGAACACTTCGTTCCTACCGTTCTTGAGATAAACGTTCTTGATTTTGCAGTCGTCGAACTTGCTGGAATCTTTTTCCTGATTCTTGTCCCTCCCGGTCTGAAAAAGCACTACGACGAAATCTGGCATGTCGAACTGTATGTTGTTGAACTGCGTCGTCACGTCGAATTCCATGTGACTTCCCGACGCCATTTTCTGCACGCACTGGTAACCGTGAAAGTGAATCGGCACCTGCGGACTTTTCAAGATCCCCGCTTTGTACTTGAGGGCGTAGTTCGTTTCGTATTCCACCACCGGCATTCTCAATTCCATGCTCCGGATGACGCATTTCGCTGCTTCGGGTAAAGTGTTGGCTATCGGCGTGGTGCCGTCCGGACCCAAAGTAGCGTATCGCATCAGTGCGTCGTTGTCGTTGGCCGCTCTTCGAAACGTGATCCTCAGTCCTCCCTTCCACATGATCTCCTTGTAGTCCGAGAAGAAACCAGGCAGCAGACGCATGGGAAAGAGCACCGTGTGACTTCTCGTCGATATTTTGGTCCCGGCTTCGAATCCCCCGGCCTGGTAGTACGCTGCGTCTGTTTTGGATAATTTCAACGTTCCCACTGCCGTCGACGTGATGCCTGGATAATCTATTCTGTCGATGACGGTGTTGTGTTTCCTCACCTCCACCTGCGAGAACAGGTGAGGCACGAAGTTGTCCACGAGTATCAAGTTTGCTGCTGCGGGAAACGCGTCTCCGCTTTCCTTCTTCACCACGTCGAATTGAAGGTAGAGGTCCGCTCTGTGAGGATGAATGAACCCATCGCCTACGTCCACGTCGTATTCGATCTCCCTGTTCGCTTCGTTCAGATTGGCGAACGTGCGACGGTTGGGAGGGAAAGATTGCAATTCGTAACTTTCGATTTGCTCCATTTTACATGTATGGTTATTTATTATATGTTGATCTCCACGATGGCCGTCGTAGTGGCACCTGCGAAATCCACCACGTCTCCTTTCTCGTTCGTCACCACCAACTCTATGTCGTCTATGCGGTTGCGACATACTGGAAAATAGATCGGCGAAGAGCGCGTGTAGATGATCGGTTCCATGAACTCGGAACTTGGTTTGAAAGTGGCTATGATTCCCGTCTGCTTGTGACTTCCTAATAATCCGTCCGAAGATTTCGTGATCATACCTTCCGCCACTTTGCAGTGTACGTTCAGAGTCTCTATGGCCAAGAATTTAGGAATGTTGGTTGCTACGTGCTTGATGCCAGCTTCGAGTTTTGGGTGGTTGTTCTCGAAACCTAAAAGTTCTCCCATGGTGCCCAGGTCCACGGTCTCCGTCGCGGATAGGATTTCCACTCTGTGCGTGACCGAATTTTGAGAAAGGTATGTGCCTTTGGGTAATTGAGCTTGCAAAGTGGAAAGATTGTATTGTCCTGGCGCGACGACGATGTGTTCGCTTCCGACGCTAATTTTGTTGTTGTGCTGCGTGACGTTAGGTATGAGGTACATGCTGTAGAATGCACGCAGAGCCACGGATTTAGGATAGACGATGTCGTCGTGCAGCGTGAGTTTCAAGATTGAAGATTCGCTCGTGAGATGGAACACGCCCATCCTAGTGATGCTGTTTGAGGTTCCACAATGCTTTCTGGAAATCCTCGATCGTAGGGTTATTTATTTTAGAGAGAAACGCGAGCACGGAGAGGCAGAGGTGGCCGCAGTTCACGTCTCCGAAATTTTGAATGCGTTCGTCGTTGTAGTATATAGAGGTTTTGTTCGTTTTCAGATAATGAATTAAATTTGTAGGTGGAACACCTCCGAAAGAATCGAAAACGAATGCTTTATCATCATTTTTGTGGTAACATATCCAATGCGTGCCTGGATTTTTTTGACCGTCCAAGTTGACTACTCCGCATTCTCTTCTTTTAACGCTTGAAGGTAACGAGTCGGACATGAAAACTCCTCTGAAGTGTTTGATTCGTAACGGTCCGATCAGAGATTCAATGTCTCGGTTGGTGAGTGCTGTTGTTTCTTTTTTTTAAACTTCTTCATCACGCTCTTCCCCCCTTTCTTCTCCATGGCCAGGTTGTGACGTTTCTGTTCTTCCAATTCCGCCTTGTTCTTCTTCGAGTCGATGACGGTTTTCGCGATGGCGGCACTTCCGCCGGCCAAACTTCCCACGGCCCCCAATGCTGCCAGGATGGCGGGGATGCTGAATATGAAACCTCCGATCTTTTGCTGTTTCCGCGAACGCTGCAATCTTTTCAATTGAGGTGTGCTGAGCAGTAATTTCATTCCGTGTCCTTTCGACAAGCAAGAACGTTTCTTCTCACGTTGTTTCTTGGTGAGTAACCCATCGAGGGCACCTAGATTTTTTAGATACGAATATGGTATCTGGTACACGACACCCTTGGGCTTCATGTTGATGCTCTATGTGTTATTTTTTCACGGTATGTTATTTATATATAAATGTTCTGAGATTTTTTTTAATAGATGTTATTTTATATATACTCCGCGTAGCCCCGTTACACAAATTCTATTACATGCTTTGTTTTCTTACCAAGAAGTTCCTTTGTCCTCTTGTACACGATTCGAGTTTTGTTCTCGATTAAGATAGCTAGCTTCTCGTCGGATAACATGATAGCGTATCGATCTGGTAAAAATAGACTGTATTGTCCGTTGAGCAACAGACACACCTTGGGACCATACTGGGTAGAAACGATTGAACCGGAAGTTATCGTGTAAGGTTTGTCGACTTCCAATTCCTGAATTTTTACATACTCGACTGACAAATTTAGCATTTGTTTTAATGCTTGGAGGTCACTCATTTTTTCAGTTGTCATATCGAAGAGAAATTTTCAGTGTGCGTGTTAGAGAAATTTAATTTTTTTTTCACGATGTGTGTTATTTATATATACCGAAGATTATTTTTTTTTCACGATGTGTGTTATTTATATATATTTTTTTTTCACGATTTGTATCGAAGATTTTTTTAACAGAGGAAGAAAGTTCGTGCTTCGGAGAACGCGATGATGTGCGTGATGATTTCTTCAGTTTCCTATTTGGACTTACGCCAATCATCAGTATACCGTCTTCTCCCCTGCCTCGCCTCGTGCAGTTCGTCCAACCTCTCGTTCAATTTCTTACCCGCGGCCGACAGAAGAGTGCCGAGATCACCGCACCTCATTCCACTGATCTCCCGAAGACGGTCCTTGAGAACTATTTCACACGGAATTCGAAATGCCGGCGTCGTTTTAGCTATGATCACAAGTTTATTAACATCCCCGTTAACTACCTTTTTGAATATTTTAGATAGTAGTTCGTGCGGCAAATCAGTTATGCAAGCCATGTTGTTTTTTTTTTACTGTATGTTATTTATATACCCCACCCCAATTTTTGTTTTGTGTTCATGGCGATGGTGGTACCCAGTGCGGCGACCCGTTCACCCAACGATGCGTCTCTGCTCACGAACCTTTCGAAAGCTGCGTGCTCTAACTTTCTGTCTGCTTCGTGACGTGCATCCAGATCCGTCTGCGTGGTGTTGTAGGCGATGTCGTGATCTTTGCATGCGGCGTCCAACGGATTCACACCCTTGTCTCCTCTCTCCAATCTTTTCTCGAGTTTGGTACCCGGTCCGCAGTACTGGTAGCCAGGTAGATGCATCTCGAAAGGTAACTTGTTGATGATGTCGTTCACGAGTCCCTTTCCTTCGGCCACGTTCCAAAATTTCGGAGGTAGCGTGTTGATGATTTTGATCAGGTAACCTATGCCCTTGTCGTCGTTCACGATGAAGTTGGAAAGTTTCGTGCTGATCATGTCCACGATGCCAACCTTCTCGTTGTAGAAATTACGGTTGCCTGAATTCTCTTCGCCGGCTATTACCAACAATCGGTCCACGAGCTTCCTCACGTCGTCCACCCAAACGAATTCTTTGGGTAACGTGTTGTAGCGTTTGACGCCGCTGCCTGTTTTGACCTGGTTCCAAATCGGTTTGATGAGATTCCTGTACTTCTCGCCGCTGCTCGATTTCACCCTATTCTGCGAGGCGTCGTTGTTCTGGTACAAGGCATCCGTCATGATCAGAATTTCCTTGTAACTTTGGTAATCTTCGTCGGTGTAATCTTTCGGCTGCTTTTTGGCAACGAGTTCCCACAGTCCCACCGTACCCGGATACCTGGTCCAACTATCCTTCTCGCCTAAATTAACTTTAATGTCGTTGCCTTCGAAGGTCACCTTCGATTTCCCAATCTTCCAAACCACACCACCGCCTTCGTTGGTTTCCAAGCTGGGATACAATCCGAACACTTCATCCTTGTCGAATTTCCCCGTGCTCAGGTAGTCTCGTGCCAAAGGTCCCAACTCGATTTTATCCGAAGACGACGACGTGCTACCAATGGCTCGACGTCGTGCCGGTGCATCCTTCAGTTCGAACGGCGTCGAAGGAATGCTCGAAATGGGCGTGGGTACGGCGTAACTTTTAGCTGCGAGCGGTACGAGTTCGTTGATCAAATTTTTATTTTGTTCCGTGACACTTTTAATTTCTTTACCTAGACCGCTGATGGCATCGATCACGGGTTGATCCTGACGTTTCTTCTCTTCGTAGAATCCACGATTCTCGGATTTCCAACCTTTGAAGCGTTTCGCGAGGTAATCGCGAAGCTTGAGATTTTCGTCTTCGATTTTTCGTTTCGTCATGACGTTATTTATACACATCGTTTTCTCACAACGTTGCAACGTTTAGAAAATCGTTGATTTTGTTTCTGTATTTTCCGTCGTTGGGTTTCCTCGTCGAAAGTCGACAAACCTTACACGATAACTTCCGCGTTCAATCGTTTCTACCCAGTATGGTCCCAAGGTGTGTCTGTTGCTCAACGGACAATACAGTCTATTTTTACCAGATCGATACGCTATCATGTTATCCGACGAGAAGCTAGCTATCTTAATCGAGAACAAAACTCGAATCGTGTACAAGAGGACAAAGGAACTTCTTGGTAAGAAAACAAAGCATGTAATAGAATTTGTGTAACGGGGCTACGCGGAGTATATATAAAATAACATCTATTAAAAAAAATCTCAGAACATTTATATATAAATAACATACCGTGAAAAAATAACACATAGAGCATCAACATGAAGCCCAAGGGTGTCGTGTACCAGATACCATATTCGAATCTAAAAAATCTAGGTGCCCTCGATGGGTTACTCACCAAGAAACAACGTGAGAAGAAACGTTCTTGCTTGTCGAAAGGACACGGAATGAAATTACTGCTCAGCACACCTCAATTGAAAAGATTGCAGCGTTCGCGGAAACAGCAAAAGATCGGAGGTTTCATATTCAGCATCCCCGCCATCCTGGCAGCATTGGGGGCCGTGGGAAGTTTGGCCGGCGGAAGTGCCGCCATCGCGAAAACCGTCATCGACTCGAAGAAGAACAAGGCGGAATTGGAAGAACAGAAACGTCACAACCTGGCCATGGAGAAGAAAAGGGGGAAGGGCGTGATGAAGAAGTTTAAAAAAAAGAAACAACAGCACTCACCAACCGAGACATTGAATCTCTGATCGGACCGTTACAAATCAAACACTTCAGAGGAGTTTTCATGTCCGACTCGTTACCTTCAAGCGTTAAAAAAAGAGAATGCGGAGTAGTCAACTTGGACGGTCAAGAAAATCCAGGCACGCATTGGATATGTTACCACAAAAATGATGATAAAGCATTCGTTTTCGATTCTTTCGGAGGTGTTCCACCTACAAATTTAATTCATTATCTGAAAACGAACAAAACCTCTATATACTACAACGACGAGCGCATTCAAAATTTCGGAGACGTGAACTGCGGTCATCTCTGCCTCTCCGTGCTCGCGTTTCTCTCTAAAATAAATAACCCTACGATCGAGGATTTCCAGAAAGCATTGTGGAACCTCAAACAGCATCACTAGGATGGGCGTGTTCCATCTCACGAGCGAATCTTCAATCTTGAAACTCACGCTGCACGACGACATCGTCTATCCTAAATCCGTGGCTCTGCGTGCATTCTACAGCATGTACCTCATACCTAACGTCACGCAGCACAACAACAAAATTAGCGTCGGAAGCGAACACATCGTCGTCACGCCAGGACAATACAATCTTTCCACTTTGCAAGCTCAATTACCCAAAGGCACATACCTTTCTCAAAATTCGGTCACGCACAGAGTGGAAATCCTATCCGCGACGGAGACCGTGGACCTGGGCACCATGGGAGAACTTTTAGGTTTCGAGAACAACCACCCAAAACTCGAAGCTGGCATCAAGCACGTAGCAACCAACATTCCTAAATTCTTGGCCATAGAGACTCTGAACGTACACTGTAACGTGGCCGAAGGTATGATCACGAAATCTTCGGACGGATTGTTAGGAAGTCACAAGCAGACGGGAATCATAGCCACTTTCAAACCAAGTTCCGAGTTCATGGAACCGATCATCTACACGCCCTCTTCGCAGTGGGAACGTTGAAATTATCCAAACAGACGCAGCGTACTACCAGGCCGGGGGATTCGAAGCCGGGACCAAAATATCGACGAGAAGTCACACGGTGCTCTTTCCCATGCGTCTGCTGCCTGGTTTCTTCTCGGACTACAAGGAGATCATGTGGAAGGGAGGACTGAGGATCACGTTTCGAAGAGCGGCCAACGACAACGACGCACTGATGCGATACGCTACTTTGGGTCCGGACGGCACCACGCCGATAGCCAACACTTTACCCGAAGCAGCGAAATGCGTCATCCGGAGCATGGAATTGAGAATGCCGGTGGTGGAATACGAAACGAACTACGCCCTCAAGTACAAAGCGGAGATCTTGAAAAGTCCGCAGGTGCCGATTCACTTTCACGGTTACCAGTGCGTGCAGAAGATGGCGTCGGGAAGTCACATGGAATTCGACGTGACGACGCAGTTCAACAACATACAGTTCGACATGCCAGATTTCGTCGTAGTGCTTTTTCAGACCGGGAGGGACAAGAATCAGGAAAAAGATTCCAGCAAGTTCGACGACTGCAAAATCAAGAACGTTTATCTGAAGAACGGTAGGAACGAAGTGTTCCCGCGCGAGAATTACAACCTCGACGTGACCAAAAACGATTACCTCAAACTTTACGAAGCGTTCTCGGCTTACAAACGCGTGACCGAGGGAAGCGTGGACATGTACTACACGCCCAGCGAGTTCAAAGCACGGAGACCCATGACCGTCATCAACACATCTAAGAGAAAGAAGGTTGTGGTCAACGATCGAACCAACATCAAGGTCGTCTGCGAGTTCCACGATGCCTTGCCCGAGGATACCCTATGCAGTGTCATCCTGATTGCAGAGAAGTTCTTCGCCTACGACGTGAAGAACGAGAGGGTCACAGAGCAGTTTTAACAAGTTTTTAACATCTTTTCTTGCACAAATAAGAAATTTTTTGTACTAGCACAATCAGTTACAATAGCACAATACGAATTTCACTAGTTCAGATCAGTTACAAATGTCAATTTCATTAGTTATCAGTTACAATATCTTTTTTTTTGCACTATAGCACGAGACAATCAGAAAATTTGCACAAAATTTGTTGTTGTTTTTACACGTGAAAATTAACAATAAAATTTTTTTTTTATCGTTTCAGATGCTGTCGAAACATCAAAAACACATACACACACTAGAAAAAAAAGCATGCAACTTTATTTGTAACACACACATATTCTCCATCTTCATCAAGAAAATATTATAATAAACATAATTATTTTTATCTATATCTCACAATAAAACTCTATATCCAAAAATATCACAACATCAAATAACACTAGAGTCGTTAGTACACGTTGCATGCATTACGGAGGTCCTCTGTAGAGTTTCATGGAAGTTTGAGAAAAAAAAACACGTGAAACTCTACAGAGGTGCGGTTGTAGATAACCGCAGCCGTTAGAAAACTTTTACTTTTTTGGCTGGGCACCACGCACCCTGGCGAGGTTATAGGGGCCAGGTATCCTAAAAAACAACAATCATTATTTTGTTTGTTTGTTTGCGTCACAATACATACGCGCGCGCGCGTGTGTGGCACATCGTTTCCCCGAGAGAGGTTTACAAAAGTCACGATATATAAACATTGGCCTCTCTCTTTTTTTTTTTTGGGACTTGGAAAAAATTTACAATAAGAGGACATCGCTCACCACTGTTGCCAGCCATAAATCTCTCTCTCTCTTCATCTTACAGCAAAGTTGGCATCTCTATTTTTTTTTAGTTGTAAGTAAATTGCCAACACACTCTAGTTAATAATGCTACATATTATACGCACACACGCACACACATACTATATTACCATCCACCCATCTCTCTCTCTTTTACGGCAGTGCGTGTTTGTTGCCGGCTCTCCTTGTTTAGTGTGTGTAGGTTGGCAAAAATTGCTTTATGCACTGTAAGGCAAGCCTCAAGCAAAGTTGCCAGCTCCTTGCTTGAGGCTAGGTTAGACCAAGCTGTAGGTGAGTGTTGGCAGCTGTCGGTTGTTTAACTCTTCCCTCTCTCTCTCTCTCCTCTTTTTTTTTGTAAAAGGTTATGGCAAAAATACCAGTAGGTTGGCAACCTTGCTTTATGCACTGCAAGGCAAGTCTTAAGTAAAATTGCCAGCTCCTTGCTTTAGGTTAGGTTAGACCAAGAAAAAAAAAGGCTGTAGGTGGGTGTTGGCAGCTGTCGGTTGTTTAACTCTTCCCTCTCTCTCTCCTCTCTCTTTTTTTTGTAAAAGGCTATGGCAAAAGTACCAGTAGGTTGGCAACTTTGCTTTATGTACTGTAAGGCAAGCCTCAAGCAGCTTCTTGCTTTAGGTTAGGTTAGACCAAGAAAAAAAGCTGTAGGTGGGTGTTGGCAGCTGTTGGTTGTTTAACTTTTCCCTCTCTCTTTCCTCTCTCTCTCCTTTCTCTTTTTTGTAAAAGGCTATGGCAAAAGTACCAGTAGGTTGCCAGCTCCTTGCTTTATGCACTGTAAGGCAAGCCTCAAGCAAGGTTGCCAGCTCCTTGCTTTATGCACTGTAAGGCAAGCCTCAAGCAAGGTTGCCAGCTCCTTGTTTTAGGTTAGGTTAGACCAAGAAAAAAAACCTTGGTGAATTTTTCGAGTAAAATATTGGCAACACTGCGAGAAAATAGAGCTTATGCCTTACAAGAGCAAACCATTAAGGCGAGCCTCAAGCAAGATTGCCAGCTCCTTGCTTTAGGCTAGGTTAGACCCAAAAAAAAAACCTTGGTGATTTTTTCGAGTAAAATATTGGCAACACTGCGAGAAAATAGAGCTTATGCCTTACAAGAGCAAACCATTAAGGCGAGCCTCAAGCAAGATTGCCAGCTCCTTGCTTTAGGCTAGGTTAGACCCAAAAAAAACCTTGGTGATTTTTTCGAGTGAGGAGCTGGCAACACTGCCAGAAAATGGGGCTCATGCCTTACGAGAGAAATCCATTAAGGCGAGCCCCACCGAGCCCCATTTTCGGTTGCAGAACTCCCCAACCTGCACTACTGACCGAGGAATGACGGTTCAGGAAAGTTACGAATTCTGGATAGAATGGATGAAATACGTATGAATCGAAATATTCAGCCATATTGTTTTTGCCAAAATAGAAGGCCACCCAGTGTGTACCCTGGAAGTTGGAAGTGTCGGTGTTTGCGATTATCAAGGCAGGGGTAGGAAACGTCCGAGGTAAAAGATCTCTCGAGTAAACACCGTAGAAAATGTTCTTGGTGGAACAGTTTCGAGATAGAATCTCCTTGATCTGCGACGTATTCATGCTGCCTATGTTTTCGAAAACGGAAAATGAGAGTACAACGTTCTGTTATCTCTATACTCTCAAGATGATATTCTTCTAATATTTGGGGGGACGGTTGCGTGTCAACAGGTTTGGCAGACAGTACTTCCAAAGAATCACTATTATAAATATCATCACAGGTTATCAGTTCGATGAGTTTTCCCATCTCACGTTACATATGTTTTCATATGTTTATAATAATATTTCTGTCTTTGGTCATTTCTATGCTCCCGGGACTGCTGTCAAGTAGTTCGAGAAACGATTGTATGTTCACAGGTTTTGAAGTTGTCACTTTCGAAGAAACACTACTATGCTTAATAGTACGGGTTATCACTTTGGTAGGTTTTTCCATCACAGGTAGTATAATGTCTACATCAGAACTGTCTCGATAACACTGCGAGCCAGAAACACGAGCACACATATTTATATACAAGTCGGTCTCACTGATGGAGGATAACACTTCTGTCTTTTGTTATATCTACTGCACATTCGAATTCAGCATACAGAAGGCATGTTATATTTTCCGACAGCTGGGGAGAAAATTGCATCTCGGCTCCGATGATACCTTGTTCCTGGAGACTGGTGTGCGTGTCGTTTCCTGAAGAGTCAGGCATTATGTCGAAAATCAGGAAAAAGGATCCGTTCTCGAACATTTTCCTTGTGATCTGGTGTCCGTAATTGGCGTGGTGAATGCCTGTACCGGAAAATAGAGTTTGATAGGCACGTGTTATCAATCCGCCGTTCCCTCCTGTGGTGACCCGCAAGGGTTCGTAAGGTACGAGTTCTCCATTTTTCACAAGATGGAAAGTAGATAGATTGAAACTTCTAAAGTCGAACGGATTTTTCTTAGAGTCTCCGAGAAAGCTGGCGGTGGATACCATAGCAAAAAGAACAACATTCGGAAAAGCACCTTGAAAAGCATTATCGATCGAAATCTGCTGCGTTCCGGCAACGTAAGAATAAGCTTTGATGACGTTTCTGGTGAACGGATAATGGGCTGGAGCGTAAGAGAGTGCTCTGTCTATGGCCAAACTGGTGGTAGGAGTAGGAATGATGTGATTTATTTCGAGAACAGCCTTTAAAATTTTTATTCTGGTCGTTGGTGAAGTCTGATCTCCCCAGATGTAAAAAGCATCACGTGACCTGGCTAGATCGATACGTACTTCAACGCCGTTGACCAGGTATTTAGGCTGGTGGAAAAAATCTATGTGCAGTTTTCCCATAAGTTCGACTACGGCAGACACTTCCGTAGGATTTCCGGTTGTCGGAACGTGCTGGAAAAAGTCTTTTCTGGCGGTAAAACCTTTGTTGTCGGTGGTGATTTGATCTTGATGTCCAGGTGTGTCCAAGTACCACAAGGCATTTGTGAGATGCGTGTTCGCAGCATCGCTGCCGTAATTGATTTCTGCTTCGAAGATTGATTTATATGCGTAATTGTTATCGGCAACTGTTACAGCGATACCGTTGAGAGCCACTGTAACTTGTGAAAAAAGTGAATGAAGAGGATAATTTACGACCCCGCAGTTTTTGTGAGGGCGTTGGAAGGTTCGGAAGCACTCATGGGAGACCCATCTTGATTGACTATCTCCGTTAGCAGACGAAGATAGGCAGATGAAAGATCTAGAAAATCTGTTCCTGCCGGCGGAACGGCAAACTGAAGTATGTTCTGATTATCGATGGAAGCGATAGGCTTGTAGGCGACCGTGTAAGTTTTCGACATTTTGCTGAATAGGTTTTTTCCTGAAAAGATCGAACTGCGAGATCATGCAAGTGTTATTCTCCATCATTATCCAAAAATATCTTTTCCTGCCGCCTTCTGTTTAATTTTCCTTTTGCGTGTTGTCCTAGATTTTGTGGATGTTTTTCTCCGCTTTTTGGATGCGCTTTTTTTACGGATCGTAGATGTTCTAATACGGGTGGCTGAACGTTTTAACATCGACTGAGCAATTTTTGTTGCAGGTTTTGTTCTTATACCGGAACCTACCAGAGAGTCGATTTTCCGTTGTGCTTTACTTTGAAGATTTTGACCCGCTTCACGTACACGTTGACGAACGATAGTTCTCGGAGTTTGCTGGCTTGTTGCAATGTCGGTGATAATGTTAGCGCCTGTTTTCAAAGCTTCTTTTCCGATCGCTTTTGCACCACTCCAGAGTAGAGGTTTCACCATGCTAAAGAGTCCTGCAAAGAGAGACCCCAATCCTCTCCCTTTCTGAATTCTAGTTGAACGATAGATGGGTCCAATTCCCCCACGGATCTGATTACTGTAATATTCGGTCTGCGAATTCATGGTGATTCATCAGCTTTTCGACATAGACTGAGCAAAATGATTCCTTACTGTTTTTTAAAAGGACTTTGCTTTCCTACGAAAATGTAAAACAGCTATTGTAGGTACGGAGCCGTTTCTCAAAGGCAGGAAATATCCTTGTCTATCATACATCGCAATTTCTATTGTTTCGAAAGAACCTTTATCCAGAGAAACGTAATGAATCGGATTAAATATATGATGGGCTACGGGTACTGTGCAAGATGATTCTGTTTCCGAATACTGTTTTCGGGCAAGACGTAAAAGACGTAGCATTTCTCCTCCGACCAATTGCTGTTTCACGAGATCGGAATAAATGAATATGTAGGTTTTTTTATCCACGACGTTATTGGACACTGCGTGCGTAGAATAAATAGATTTCAATACGTCATATCGAAATTTAGCGTAGTCATCAGTTTCGTCTATGGGTGTAACAGTATTTGTTGGAACACTTTCCGATTCAGGATCGGGAACCCCTATCACGGACAGATGTTTGTTCACAGCCTGTTTAAAGAAAAATCTGAGATGAGTAGGAACAACGGCATTAGCAGGGTTTGTTTTCAGGAACTGAATGAACTCCTCTATTGTATATGTTGCTGCAGGAAAATAAAATGGCTGCTCGTTAATATAGAGTGTATTATCCGTAGAAACAGAAGATCCCGACGCGTCCCATTGCGCTTCCAACAGAAAATGCCAGAATTGCTTAAGAACGTTTCTCCGTATTTCCAGGTCGTTGGGGAGGGATTCTTCGATGGTAGAGATCAGATCCTCAGCACTTGCATACGTCCGAACAGGAAAGGTTACCGTTTCGTAATCTGTTTCCAAAACATTGTCGTATAGAGTTGAATAATGCAGTTCTGCTAATCCGACATCCCACAATTCTGGAGACAGATCGATCCGTTTTGCAAGTTTTACGTTGAAATGGGTCAACGTGTTGTTCGGAAAATACTTCTCCGATGCAGATGACGGTAGGTAAAAATAGAAATTATCGTCCATTCTCGCCGAACACAAAGAACTCACTGGATCGTGGTGACGATATATTTTGATATAAATATGTTTTGGAAATTATTTTTCTGATAACTGTTTTACGGAAGATGCCTTGATCCACGAATCGAAACTAGGTGGATATCCGAGCCAGCGAACCAGGTATTCCAAATTTTTACCTTTTCCCCGGCTGTTCAAAATCTTATCAATTTTATACTCTTCGTCAGGATCCGAATAAACTTTTTGCAGTTCATGTTTGTAAAATGTGCCTTTTACAGGTTCTTCGTTTAAATCGTCTAATATGTATACAGGTACAGGTGATCGCTGAACAAGGGAGTGGATTTTGAAAAGTTCTCGTGACCACGATTGTTCGTATCCCTTCTCAAAATGTCCTTTGACGACAGAGATTCGTACGAAATCACCAACATTCAGATCTGAAGACGGTTGTGAAATATGTCTGTCAGGTTTGTTGAGACGTTTCCACACGATGTAAACGTTAGACTCGTTCACATCTCGAGGTGCCATCCCTATGGAACTGTGGATAGTTGTATTGTAACCTTCGAGAAGTTGCGGTAAAATGTCTACGTAACGTCTTGTTTGTTTCGATGTGAAATATTTCCACATTCGTTCTTTCAATGTTCTGTTGAAACGTTCCACTACACTTGCTTTCACAGGATAATTTGAAGCGATCGAGAAATTTACATTCTCATTTTTTAAAAACTTCTGGAATGTAGAATTTGTGAACTCCGTTCCTTGGTCGGTCTGTAGTGTGACAGGTTTTCGTCTGCTTTGTCCGAAAATAATTTTGAAAGCTTCGGTTACCGAATTGCTTGTTTTATTTCTTAGTGGTAATGCAAAGGCATATTTTGAGAAAACATCGATCACTGTCAGAAGATATCTGTATCCATCGTTATGTTTTTGTATCGATGTCATGTCGTTGAGATCAGCTTCCCAAAGCATGTCTATGTTCCACACATTGTAATCATTTCGGGGGAACCTTTTCCTTGCAGGTTTGTGGAGAGTGTACGTTTCCTGGTGCATCAACCATTTTTTCACCGTATTGCGGGATATATTTTTATCCCGTACCGCGTTCCATAAACGATCTACAGATGAGAATGAAGCACGGTGTCGGGGATCGTAATATATTTTGGTGAGGATTTTATCGTGTTTTAACTTAGGGACTCCCATGACTGATCTCTCTGTCTACGGCTTTTTCTCAGAGGAACCAGCTTGTATGCGTCAGGTGTTCTCAGAAACGGTGTAGTTTTTCTGGAAACACGGACAGCCGCTTCCTTCTTTTTCTGTTTCTGTCGATGAGACGGTCCAGGGCTTTCCGTTGACGACGCTGAGAAGTTCAACGTCTTCGGATCAGAAGTGTTCTTTCCTGACGTTCGTCTATCAAATGTTGAGTCGTAGATTGGTACTCGTCGATGATATTTTGTAACTGATGACGTGTATTACGGGGTAACGTCTCAGCCAGGTTCGGAGGAAAGAACGTCGATCCTGGCGAAATAGTAGAAGAACCGTCGTTATCTTGAACAATAGGAATTTGTAATGGTTCTTTGGATTTTCGACTCAGCCATAAATACTCGTCCAGTTCCTTTCTGTAAAGACGCCATTTCTGATCGTCTGATATATTTTTCATTTTTAGAATATCATTCATTTTTTTATCCAGAACGGATAATTTCTGAGTTACAGACGAGTCGGAACCGCGAATACGTGCTAACTCTTCCGGTGAAAGGACGATCATCTTTTTGTAGGAAGATGTCATTTCTCGATGAGGAATGAGAGTACCGAGAAGACCCGATAACAAAGAACCTAGAAGTAAGGGTAGAAATCCACCTTTTTGCACAAGTAGTTTTCTTCGTTTTTCGATGTTCACTTTCGGTTTCACGAGATTGCGTAAGACCGACTTGTAAGGTGTCAGACGACGTTTTGTGGACGGTTTAATTTTCACGTTTCCTTTTAAAACGTTCAGGCAGCATTCGCTGATGAAACGAATTGTCTTTTTCGGAGCACTTTTCAATAATGATTTACGGATTTTGGTCGGTGAATTTTTCAACACGTGCAAGAAAGGTGAATGTTTCTTGAAAGAAGACGAATGTCTATTCCTGTTAGAACGTGATTTGGTACGTGTCTTCCTCGTTCTCCTCATCTCGATGTTTTAAACATTCCTGAGGAAGATATGCAGTTGAGTAATTCTGGTTAAAAATGTCTGTCTGATAACGTAAAGGATCCGGTGTTGACTGTGAAAGATCAATATACAAATAACTGAAAGGTTGAGTGGTAGCATCTATATATACTTTTTCGAGTTCCTTCATGCGGTGAGGATGAAGTTGTCGTGCAAACACAGTGAATTGGTTCATATCTCGCGGATTTTTAAAAATAACGAAATGCTTCACGTTCAGCAAAATGTCTCTGCAATTTTTCCCTTGATGAAAAAGATTCTGTGTTATGAACACAACCGAAATGTTTTTGTGATGACTGCCTTTTGTGAAAAGGTCGGCGACTTTTTCTCCTTGAGCAACCATCATAAGATCATCAAGGATTATGAGAGTAGGGGTTTTTCCGTTCCACGACTGCCAACCGACGATCCCTTTATGATATTGCACATCTCGAAGATTTTGCGGAATACTGTTTTCCTGATCGTAACACCATACGATTTTCTTGACGGGTCCTTCGACAAGATGAACGATGGAGTCGACCATATTTGTCACAAAAGTAGTTTTTCCACTTCCTGATGCTCCGCAGACCATCATGGTGAAAGGATGGGAAAGTTTAGGAAACATGTTTTATACTGGAGATTTGAAGAAAAATGAAGATCTGGCACATTGTAAACACATTTTATACACTGACTGTCCGAAGAAGGGTTCAAACTCTTGACCGCTACAGACATATTTTAGTCAGCACAGTATCCGAAGGGATACGATAAATGTTCATCGTCGAAACGTCGTTTCAACAGTACCGGCTGAAACAGCTTTTTTTCATATGTACTGATTACTCGGAATTGTTTTGTTCTTCTGATCCTGAAAATATTTTCGACCATAACTTCAGGTTGCTCACTGTTTATCATGTCGCACATGGTATCAAAATTGACCAATTCCGATGTGGAGGTATTCAATGTGATTCCTTTCACTTTACAGATATACTGCGGTTCGGAGAACGGTTTTGTTATTTTCATGCTGTAACTTTTCGGTCCCGTTGAAACAAACTGTTCACAAACTGCACCGCGTCCGAAATCTGCCAATTCATCGGTGAGTTCTCCTAGTGCGTCACCTGTCTAGGGGTGATATTCCATTTCAGGACTATCTACGTAAATTACAGAATCTGTATCACAATAACATATCCTGTCCCCCAATTTTTCGAGAAGTTCGTACAGTTTCAGACGAGCCTGGCATGTTGTGAAGGCTCCGATAGGAACATTTACTTTCCTGTTCAGACTGACAGCCTCTTCAACATATTTGCAGTTCACTAAAACGGTATCCTGATTGATGAATACGACTCCTCCAATCATTATATTTGGATCAGTCATTATATCGAGAAAATCTTTCGATTCCTTGATGATGGACGTCTGGGAAAGGTTGTCCCGTTGACAGAACTTGCCCCATAAAGAATTAAGGCAAAGTTTAGCCAGAGTACGTTTACCAGGATTGACTTCGATACTGTTTTCTTCCAATAGAATACCCTCCTTATCGAAATATTTCTGTATGTACTTCTTCTTATCCTCGTCGTTCTGACACCATGAAGGCCAACCGCTCGCTTCCTGTTTTATTTTCAAGAAGGTGTTGACATAACCAGCAAAAAGTCCTCCAGTTTTTGTGACAGGGTCGTACATCGATGTTTCATACTTCCACACTTCCGATACCGACAACACTTTGTAGCCTAAACTACAAGTTTACGCACTTCGGCGATGACCCAAGTCCCCGAAAGTGCACGTTGTTCATCGGAATGACTGCATGTACCTTCACATTTTAATCTGATAGCACATTCGTTACACAAGACAAACATCAGTTTTCCATGCATTTTTGTAGGTAAAACAGGATGTAAAAGGGCTTTTGGTGGCAGAACAGTACATTTTATGAGCCCCTCCATGTTCAAAACCTCATTTACCGAAGGAATAGAAATTCCTAGAAATATGGTAGGATGTCCGACAGGATAGGCACAGTATTTGTTCACATAAGGGTACAAACTTGTAAAATCATAGTACTGTAATTTTTCATTTTCCTTGATTTTGTAATACGTCCTGACTGTTTCAACTCTTCCTCCATATAAGGCGTCTCGTGGATTTAAAGGAATGCAGCAAACGATAGGATGTGTCGATAGATGTCTATCGAGTTCAGGATCTGCTTGCAATATTTTTTTGAAATCGCATTCCCACATTGTGACGACACGGTATCCTTCAGAACGCAATGCCTCAAGTTTACGGCATGTTGTCTCGTATCTAAAGGCTGCTGTGTTCAACATGTCGTTATATCTCTGACTGTTACTATCCTGATCTGTTTTTTCTTCTTCTTCGTCGTCTTTCGGATACATATCTCTGTTAATTGATATGCAGCGTTGACAACCATGCCAGTAGCATCCAAGCGCCTCGTACACTGTCTGCGTCTCCTCGTGATAGCCGTCCACTTTGTAACGTCCTCCTATGACATATTTTTCACGAGTACGTCCACCGTGAAGAAGTATTACATGATTCTGTTCTTCAACGTAGGTTAACTATTTCAATGCGAACTTGGACATCTGATCTGCATGATGGTAACCTCCTTTAGGGATTATTCCAATAGTGTTAGACGGCATACATTTCTGTCTGTAAATTAATGAACAGGCAGATGCTATTGTGATGCAGTCCCTGAAAATGTCTATTTTGCATATGTCTAGAAAATTCTGTCTCAACTTTAGACATCCTTGTCTCAACAGGGTCACATCCTTGATGCAATATTGGAGAAGTTCGTTTTTGTTGTTAAAAGGTATATTTCTTTCACATTCATTGTTGTACCAGAACATGAAACGGTGTTGATCTTCAACCGTTTTCATATATTCATATCCGTATGCAGAAGGAGGAGGTGGCGGTCCTATGTAATTTCTATTCTTGTAAGTGTTCCACAAATGCGGATAATATCCTTTCTGCATAGGTAAACCAAACAGTTTTGAAAATCCTGCAAGATTTGACTGAACATAGTTGAGACTGTCCACAAAATGGAGATTTTGGTATGTCATGCAGACAATTTTGGTTCCATCTAAGACAACACGAGGTTTCATTTCTCTTTCCAGCATTCTCCGTAATAGAAATGTACAATCGTAACCTCGTGCATTGTGTGCACAGATGGTTATATTGGTAAACTTATGTTGCAATTCGAGATACGACAGAAATGTATCTACAGGGTCATCCCAGAATATAAACTGCCTTGTTCCATAAACAGAACACGAAGCTGTTAAATCCTCTCTTTTGTGACATGCGTGACAGGCTGTCTGCACCACGATAAGATTCGGAACATGAAGAAAAGTTTTTTCTTTGTCAGAATAAGGAATATCAGTGTAGCATTCGAAATCGTAAAACACAAATAGAAATTTTGAGTTCTGTTTAGGTTTCGGTGTAGGCATGTAGCAGAAATTATTTACAGGTTTCACACAATTACACACAGTACAATATTTCATGTTGCATCTATGTACTTTCTCATATCTATTGTTTGTGAGAATAATTCTGAAACATCGGGAACACTGTTGGATTTCGCTACAGACAGTACCGTTCCGGAATGGTGTAGAAACATGATTTGTGAAACACTGTTCATTTCTGAAATTTCTGTGACATGTCTGACATGTTCTACGGACACCCGGTTCAGGTACACACGGTGGAGTTGCACGGCACATACAACATAATTGCTTACACATGTGACTATGAGGTTTACCAAATATGAGCTGGTTACACCCATGACATTCTTGTTTTGCTGCAAATGCTCCAACACGGTTCACTATCACATCATAATGTTGTCTGGTATTATCATACAGAAGGTATATAAATTTTGAAACATGTTCAACCTGAGTAGTCCAGTTTAGAGAGTTCACCAACATCTTGTGGTGAGCTGAAGTGGTGAGCTTGCCTTAATGGATTTCTCTCGTAAGGCATGAGCTCTATTTGATGGCGCAGTGTTGCTAGCTTCTTACTCGAAAAATCACCAAGGTTTTTGGGGTAACCTAACCTAAAACAAGGAGCTGGCAACTTTTTTCTCGCAGTGTTGCCAACTCCTCACTCGAAAAAATCACCAAGGTTTTTTTTCTTGGTCTAACGTAACCTAAAGCAAGGAGCTGGCAACCTTGCTTGAGGCTTGCCTTACAGTGCATAAAGCAAGGTTGCCAACCCACTGGTACTTTTGCCATAGCCTTTTACAAGAAAAAAAAAGAGAGAGGGAAAAGTTAAACAACCGACAACTTACCCACAGCTTTTTTTACTCTAACCTAACCTAAAGCAAGGAGCTGGCAACTTTGCTTGTGCAATCAACCCGGTTGACCGCCCCTCAAGTGGAGATCAGTGTTGCCAACTCCTCACTCGAAAAAAAAATCACCAAGGTTTTTTTTGGTCTAACCTAGCCTAAAGCAAGGAGCTGACAACTTTGCTTGTGCAATCAACCCGGTTGACCGCCCCTCAAGTGGAGATCAGCGTTGCCAACTCCTCACTCGAAAAAAAAATCACCAAGGTTTTTTTGGTCTAACCTAGCCTAAAGCAAGGAGCTGACAACTTTGCTTGAGGCTTGCCTTACAGCGCATAAAGCAATTTTTGCCAACCTACACACACTAAACAAGGAGAGCCGACAACAAATATGTACTGCCGTAAAAGAGAGAGAGATGGGTGGATGGTAATATAGTATGTGTGTGCGTGTGCGCGTATAATATGTAGCATTATTAACTAGAGTGTGTTGGCAATTTACTTACAACTAAAAAAAAATAGAGATGCCAACTTTGCTGTAAGATGAAGAGAGAGAGAGAGAGATTTATGGCTGGCAAGAGTAATGAGCGAATGCGCCATATCGTAATTTTCCAACTCCGTATATCGTGACCTTTGTAAACCTCTCTCGGGGGAACATTGTAACACAAACAAACAAACAAAATAATAATTGTTGTTTTTTAGGATGCCTGGCCCCTATAACCTCGCCAGGGTGCGTGGTGCCCAACCAAAAATGTAAAAGTTTTCTAATGGCTGCGGTTATAGATTACCGCACCTCTGTAGAGTTTCACGTGTTTTTTTTTTCTCAAACTTCTTATATATTTTTTTAAATTTTTTTACAGGGTTTATTAAAGTACATATTTGAGGAAAACAACGCCACCCATATATAAATAAACCCCTCAAACTAACACTAATTAGAATTAGCCTACAAAATTTTTCTCGCAAGGTATTTTTTTGTAAACACTCTACCACCAACAGATCACATATAAATAAACATACCCCCCAAAAAATGCAATCTGAGAAAAGTTGCCCTGTGTGCAAGATAACCATATCAAGCGCACATTTTGCAAGACATTGTCGTACCTGCACACCTTGTAAGCGTGTAACCGCTAAAAAACCATGTCCCAGGTGCGGTATACCTATTATCATTAATAATTTGAAGAGGCATATAACATCATGCAAAGTTGTCGTCGAAGCACCTGTTCCCCAACCGTCGACCAGCTCGACCAAGAGGAAAGCGGAAGCCGACTCGCCACCACCCGCCAAACGCGTCAAGCCTGTGACAAAAACAAACCAGTCTGCTTTCCAGCAGTTGTTAGAGGATTTTGTCATCACTTCGGAGGGCTCATGCGACGTGCGTAGCTTTTTGGAGAACGTGCGAGCCGAAATCATTTCCATCCTCGGCGATGCGCTTGCAATGCACTCCACCAAATTCTACGCATCGCTACGTTGCCAGTACAAGAAACCGTCCGACAAAATTTACAGCTTCTACCACAACACCAAGGCGAAGACGCTGCATCTGGCGGATGTCGACAACCTCGAGGTCATCTACAACCAGTTTACCGATGAGCTGGTGGCGAAACAGGAAGAACATCAAGCTAAAGGCTCGGGGGGTTCGCTGTGTGGCGAGCCTCACGAACTGTGCGTCAAACTTTGCAAGTTCGTACCTCTCTCCGCCTCCAGCTACGTCCCCTTACCACCTACCATTGCGGCAAAAAGGGCCGTCCTGAACATTCAGAACAGTGACGCCAAGTGCTTTCTCTGGTCAGTGCTTGCAGCATTACACCCTGTCCACTGGAAAAACCAACCACACCGAGTTAAGCACTACATACCCTATGAGGCAGAGCTGGAAGTTGCGATGGCTGGGATTGACTACCCGGTAGAGGTCACGGACATTCGAAAGTTCGATGCTCGTGTGCGGTTGGCCATCAACGTTTACGGTCTCACTGACGAAAATGCGGTGTACCCCATCAGGGTGAGCGACGTAAATGTTGATGGTGTGCAGGAAATTCACCTTCTGCTCATCAAAGACGAGACCAATCACCACTACACCCTCATCCGTTCCCTCTCCCGGTTGGTGTCGAGCCAAACAAGCAAGCATCATGGTAGCATAGAAGTTTGTCGCAGGTGCTTGTCAACTTTTGACAATCAAAAACAGCAGGATTATCAGCACATCAAAGGTCCCAACATTGCTGCAGAGAAGCTTGCCAGCCACAAGATCTACTGCAATGCCAACGAGCCTGGTGTGGCAGTCTTGCCCAAACCTGGCACCGTGGAGCGTTTCCACATGCACGGTGCCATGGTGGAGCATCCTGCTATCATCATCGCGGATTTCGAGGCCTTCCTCAAACCCCTGTCTACTTGCGATCCAGATCCCGAAGTTTCTTCCACCACCCCGTACCAACTCCACGAGGCTTCGAGTTATGCATACGTTGTGGTGCGACGTGACCAGCACATTGCCCCCGAGCCCTACGTGTACCGTGGTCCCGACGCAGCCAAACACTTCCTCGAGAGGATGGTTGTGGAAGCCAACGAGATAGGGAAGGTACTGTTGGCCCCCAAGTCTATGCTCCCACTGTCCCCCGACGATCAGCGTAGACACGACGAGTCCATCGCTTGCCCTGTCTGCGTCAAGGAGTACACCGCCAACAACCGTAAAGTCCAACACCATGATCACTTTGACGGTAGGTATGTTGGCCCTTGGTGCAACGGATGCAACCTCATGGCCCGGGACCCGCGATTTATCCCTGTGTTTTTTCACAATGGCTCGGGATACGACTTCCACCACCTCGTCAAGCATCTTGGGTACGACGACATGCGAATCAACGTCCTGGCGCAGAACGAGGAGCGTTACATTAGCTTGAGCAAGTGGGTGCGAATCCCAGGATCACACTCTACCGTCGAGCTTCGCTTCCTCGACTCCCTGAGGTTCCTCCCGGCCAGCCTCGATGCTCTCGCAGGGAAGCTTAGCGACGAGCAAATGCTTATTACCTCCGGAAACTTTCCGAACTTGGACGCAGGTCTCTTCAAGCGTAAGGGGGTCTATCCCTACGAATACGTCACAGATCCTTCCAAGTTCGCGGAGACGACGCTACCTCCCCAGGCGAAGTTCTATAGCAAGCTGCGAGGCTCGGGCATCTCTGAGGATGACTATCACCACGCCCAGTCCATGTGGCGCGAGCTGGGCTGTCGAACTCTCGGGGACTACCACGACGCCTACCTCAGACTTGACGTGACGCTCCTCGCCGACGTGTTCCAGACGTTCCGTGCGACCGCAATGAAGATCTACAAGCTGGACCCCGCCTACTTCTACAGTCTCCCCGGACTGGCGTGGTCAGCCATGTTTCTGGTGACGAAGATCAAGCTGGAGCTTCTTTCGAACGTGGACATGATGCTGTTTGTGGAACGCGCCGTGCGGGGTGGAATGGTCCAGGTGTCGCAGCGACACTCGCGCGCCAACAATCACCACATGGCCACCGGATGCGACCCCTCACAACCGTCCAGCTACATCATGTACACGGACGTCAATAACCTCTACGGACACTCCATGATGCAGCCACTCCCTTTTAGAGGCTTCGAGTGGGCTGACCCTTCCAACTTCGACGTCGAAAGCTTCGACGATTCGGAACATGGGTTCTTCGCCGAGGTGGATCTTGAGTTCTCCGAGAAGCTGCAGGATTTGTTCTGCGATCTTCCCCCTGCACCCGAGTTCAAGTGTCCACCCGATTCCAACCAGAAGAAGCTCGTCATGGACTTCGAGTCCAAAAAGCGTTATGTCCTACACTACCAGAATCTCCGGTGGTTGATGCAGCGAGGGGTCACGGTCTGCGCAGTTCACCGCATCCTCAAGTTCGAGCATTCTCCATGGTTGAAGCCATATATTGAAGTCAACACCAAACACCGCACTGCAGCCACGTCCGAGCTTGATAAGGATTTCTTCAAGCTTATGAACAATGCGGTGTTTGGCAAAACTATGGAGAATGTACGGAATCGCATGGACATAAAATTGGTAACGAGGAAAGCACAATGTCGCAGGCTCGTAGCGAACCCGTTATTCAAATCGAGGACCATTTATAATGAGCAGCTTGCTCTGGTGCATATGAGGAAGAGTGAGGTGAGGCTCGACAAGCCAATTTATGTTGGTGCCTCAGTATTAGACCTGAGCAAGCTGCACATGTTCGAGACGTACTACGACATATTACGTCCACATTATAGCCACAACATCTCGCTTCTCTACACAGACACGGACAGCTTGGTGTACCACGTCCACTCAGCCGATGCATACAGGGATATAGTCACGGTACCAGCTTTGCTTAACCTCTTCGACACCTCGGGCTATCCCCAGCCGAACCAGTACGGCATCCTGCCCCGAAACAAAAAAGTACCTGGCAAACTCAAAGACGAGAAGGACGGTGATGTAATTCTCGAGTTTGCAGGTCTTCGCGCCAAGGCCTATGCCATCAAAGCCGAGGGCAGCGTTACCAAGAAGGCCAAGGGTGTCGGCAGACAGGTGGTTCGGGAGCATCTCGCATTCGAGGACTTTGTCGATTGCCTCAAGACCAGGTCGTCGGTTCTAAGAGAAGAACAGCGCATCCAGAGCGTCGACCATATCATCACCACAAACAAAGTTAGAAAAATTGCGCTGGATCCCAACGACGATAAGAGGTGCGTCCTCAAGTGTGGTATTCACACATTGCCGTGGGGGCACTATCGCTTAGCAGAAAGCAAAACCTGCAACATATGTCCATCTTCAACAGAAGATTCATAAAAACAAAACAAAACAAAAAAAAACATTTTGACTGTCATTACAAAAAAAAAACTTTGACTGTATTCTTAAATAACCAGCATGCCTATGAATTTGTTCGGTTTCAAAAAACAGATCATTATGGAAACCATACCAGATCATGAAGTCTTACCTTCCGTGTTACCTAAACTCAACGGTCTGTTGATCATTCACCTCAACAGCATTTGGACGAAACTGAATGACGATGTGGGCAAGATGTTTTATGTTTTTAATAACAATTTACATTTCTACGAAATTCCGATCGACGGGAAACTTCAAATCACCGTGAATCCGGAAAACGCAGGCGAAATCAAAATTTCTACCGGCAAAAACATTTTTCGAATCAAGCACGACAAGATGCTTTCTAACATTACGTACGATGTGTCCGCAGGAGATTATCTTTACATGGAACTCCTCGGAGATTACGACAAACTTATTCCTCTCTTCGTAGAATTACGAATCGTCTATCCTATTATAAATAACCGTTAACCAAAAATGCTTAACGACATTTTCGGCAACACCAAGCGTGTAGACCATGCAGAAGAGATTCTCATGTTGGACGTTCGAGTTAAGAAGTTGAGGACCGATTTGATCGCTTTGCAGGAAACCTTAAACAAAAGTTTAGAGTCGGAAATCGCTACGCTCCAAACGCAATGTCTCGATCCCATTCTGAAAATCGATTCCGAACTGAAGACGCTGATAAAAAATTATGTCGACGTACCTTCTTACGACAACGTTCAAAATATACAGTTGAGCGTGGATTCGCTTCAAAATGATTTGGCCAAATTACAGCAATTTCAATCGAAAAATGAAGATTTGGAAAAATTGAAACTCGAAATCGAAGAACGAACTTCCGCAATAGAAAAGAATTTCTCTGAACTTCAAACCGTCGTGAACGATATAGACGCAGAACGCTTGCATGTCGTTGTTTCCAAATTACAAGAAGAATTCACCGGCACGTTGGAAGAAATTAAATCCAAGTTGCAGACTTTGGAAGATACAATGACGAACCTACCATCGTCGGACGAACTGCAGGTCATCGGTAAAAGCGTCGCGAACATAAAAATTCAATTGGAGGCCTATCAAGATTTCGAACACATTCAAACCACCATCGCCACGCTTCAGGCGTCCTTGGAATTGATCAACGAAGAAATTAAAAATATTCACGCTGAAGCGAGAGCGTTGACGAGCATTCAAGACACGTTGAGCACGGTTCAGCAGAAGATCGAATATTTAGAAAATTTGAACGTCGAAACGAATCTCGCTCATTTTCATCACGTACTCGACAACATACAGGGTGACTTGGAATCGTTACGGACGAGCGTGCCTTCGAGCGAAGATTTGGAAAAATTGAAAACGGCGGTGACGGCACTATCCGAATCGAGCGACATCAAAAGTTCGTTGAGCGATCTCGAGAGTAAAGTGGCCAATCTCCCCACCTCCAAAGAATTGCACGCTTTGAAAAGAAACATATCTCGAATGCTGAAACGACTAGAAACGGAAACGGCGAACGTGGAACAGATTCGAGACGAAATTACTTCGCTGGTGTCGACGCTGCCCACTTCGCAGAGCGTCGCCGACCTTCACACGCAGTTTACAGAGATGCGAAGCATCGTGAACGATCTTACCGAGAAGAGTTCGAAATTGAATCAAGTCGAGAACCTTCAGAACATTGTCGTCAACATCAGAGATCAAGTCGGAGTGCTGGAATCCACGCAGGAATCGACGCTGGCCTCTTTCAGTGCCAAGTTGCAAGAACTCAACGAAAACTACAAGCAGTTGAACGTGGAAGTGAAAATCAAACCATCGTTTTCTGCCGTAACGGATACCATAGTCGAGCATTTGCTGCCCATCGAAAATAAACTCGGACAAGTTCACAGCAACCTCGTTAGCGTCGACACTAAATTCGCTAAACTGCATTCTCTGCAAGCCATCGAAATCAACAGCGTACCCAATCAACAGAGAATCTCCACGTTCGTCGAAGGTAACAAACTGTACATGTTACATCCTTATCATCCGTACTACAAGTTTCTCCTCGATGGCACGATTCAGATAAATGAATTTTCGTACTGGTCTCACGGTAGAAAAGCTAGCGTTCCCACCATGACTTTGATATCGAATCGTGGTGTCCAGAAAGCAGGAAACATTCCTCTGGCACGTTGGAACGAAACGCGCAACATATATGAAATACACGAAGACGAAGATCTCACCGTTTTCGACGTGAGTGCCGGCGATAAGCTGATCATTCAAAACACGAGCGAAGTTCCACCCTCTTTGAATCCCATCACGCTTGTGCTTCTCTTGAAACGTAATCTCTAAAAAAAAATGTCTAGGCAAGCCATCGTCGAAGAATTGCATAAACCTGCACGCCGCAACTACGAACGTTTGGCTGTGGTAACCAAGGGCATCGACGACCTCTGGCAAAGTGACCTCGTGGAGATGAGTAGCGGCAATTTGAAAAACGTGCATAAATTGAACAAGGGCAACAAGTACCTCCTCACCGTCATAGACACGTTTTCGAAATTCGCATGGGCTCTACCTTTGAAGGCGAAAACGGGAACGTGCGTCACGGAAGCATTCAAGACAATTTTTCGCGAAAGCGGCGGCAGACGACCACGGTTTCTGCAAACGGACAACGGTAAAGAATTTTACAACTCCGTATTCCAAAAGTTTATTCAAAAACACAAGATTCGACATTATTCGAGCTTCAGTCACATCAAAGCCAGCATCGTGGAAAGATTCAATCGAACCTTGAAAACACACATGTGGAAACGATTCACGCTTCGGGGAAATTACAAATGGGTCGACATCCTGCCGGAACTCGTCGACACCTATAATGAAACGGCACACAGAACAATAGGCATGAAGCCAGCCGACGTTACCAAGTCCGACGAGCAGCGTTTAATTTCTACAGTTTACTGTCCAAAGTACACACCCACGACAAAAAAAGCTAAATACAAAATTGGAGACCAGGTGAGGATCAGCAAATTCAAACGCACCTTCGAGAAGGGGTTCACAAAAAATTGGAGCACGGAACTTTTTACGGTGGTTCGAGTTCTACCCGGAAACCGACACACGTATATAATAAAAGATAGTAGCGGCGAGATTTTGAAAGGAAGATTTTACGAAGAGGAACTCTCTAAAACGAAACACCCCGACACGTACCTCATCGAGAAAGTATTGCGTAGGAAAGGTGACAAACTGTTTGTCAAATGGCTGGGACTTCCGGAAAAGAGTTGGATCGACGCGGACGAAGTGATCTTGTGAGTACGTGGAACGTGGTGAAGCGTCTACCGGATCCGGAAAGTCAAACGAAGAAAAAGAACGGCGAGTTGCTTCCCGACAGCATCCGCTGTCTGATCGTAGGTCCTTCGGGGTGTGGGAAAACGACACTGCTCGTGGACAATTTTCTCCTCGCACCGAATTGGTTAAATTGGAAGAACAGGCACCTGTACGTGTTCTCGAAAAGTTTGGAGCAATCCAAATACCAGCAACTGATGAAACTGTACGATGGTCTGGACATTGCAACGTTCGCCTCGGAAATAAAACCACTCGACGATTGTCGTGAAAATTCAGTCGTTGTGTTCGACGACGCCATCCTGGAAAATCAAAATGAAATTCGCAACTTTTTCACGCAAGGTCGTCACAAAGGAATGGATTGCTTCTACCTAGCTCAAACGTTTTCCAAAATTCCAAAACAGTTAGTACGCGACAACGCTAATTTCATATGTTTGTTTCGTCAAGATCACACCAACCTCAAGCACGCATACGATGACTACGTAGGCGGAGACATGAACTACAATCAATTTTCGGAACGCTGCTGCTCTACTTGCTGGAACGGTGACGATTTCGGATTCGCGACGATCGACATGACGAGGAAACCCAACGAGGGAAAATACAGAAACAAAATCAACGACTTTCTAAACGTTGCGACGTTGTGAGAAACAACGTGTATAAATAACGTCATGACGAAACGAAAAATCGAAGACGAAAATCTCAAGCTTCGCGATTACCTCGCGAAACGCTTCAAAGGTTGGAAATCCGAGAATCGCGGATTCTACGAAGAGAAGAAACGTCAGGATCAACCCGTGATCGATGCCATCAGCAGTCTAGGTAAAGAAATTAAAAGTGTCACGGAACAAAATAAAAATTTGATTAATGAACTCGTACCGCTCGCAGCTAAAAGTTACGCCGTACCCACGCCCATTTCGAGCATTCCTTCGACGCCGTTCGAACTGAAGGATGCACCGGCACGACGTCGAGCCATTGGTAGCACGTCGTCTTCGGATAAAATCGAGTTGGGACCTTTGGCACGAGACTACCTGAGCACGGGGAAATTCGACAAGGATGAAGTGTTCGGATTGTATCCCAGCATGGAAACCAGCGAAGGCGGCGGTGTGGTGTGGAAGATTGGGAAATCGAAGGTGACCTTCGAAGGCAACGACATTAAAGTCAATTTAGGCGACAAGGATAGTTGGAACAGGTATCCGGGTACGGTGGGACTGTGGGAACTCGTCGCCAAAAAGCAGCCGAAAGATTACACCGACGAAGATTACCAAAGTTACAAGGAAATTCTGATCATGACGGATACCTTGTACCAGAACAACGACGCCTCGCAGAATAGGGTGAAATCGAGCAGCGGCGAGAAGTACAGGAATCTCATCAAACCGATTTGGAACCAGGTCAAAACAGGCAGCGGCGTCAAACGCTACAACACGTTACCCAAAGAATTTGTTTGGGTGGACGACGTGAGGAAGCTCGTGGACCGATTGTTGGTGATAGCCGGCGAAGAGAATGCAGGCAACCGTAATTTCTACAACGAGAAGGTTGGCATCGTGGACATGATCAGCACGAAACTTTCCAACTTCATCGTTAACGACGACAAGGGCATAGGTTACCTGATCAAAATCATCAACACGCTGCCTCCGAAATTTTGGAACGTGGCCGAAGGAAAGGGACTCGTGAACGACATCATCAACAAGTTACCTTTCGAGATGCATCTACCTGGCTACCAGTACTGCGGACCGGGTACCAAACTCGAGAAAAGATTGGAGAGAGGAGACAAGGGTGTGAATCCGTTGGATGCCGCATGCAAAGATCACGACATCGCCTACAACACCACGCAGACGGATCTGAATGCACGTCACGAAGCAGACAGAAAGTTAGAGCACGCAGCTTTCGAAAGGTTCGTGAGTAGAGACGCATCGTTGGGTGAACGGGTCGCCGCACTGGGTACCACCATCGCCATGAACACGAAACAAAAATTGGGGTGGGGTATATAAATAACATACAGTAAAAAAAACAACATGGCTTGCATAACTGATTTGCCACCCGAGCTACTATCTAAAATATTCAAAAAGGTAGTTAACGGAGATGTTAATAAACTTGTAATCATGGCAAGAACGATGCCGGAATTTCGCATCCCTTGTGAAATGGTTCTCAAGGACCTTCTTCGGGAGATCAGCGGCCTGAGGTGCGGTGATCTCAACATTCTGCTTTCGGCTGCAGGGGAAAAATTAAACGATAGGTCGGACGAACTGTACGAGGCGATGCAGGGAAGAAGACAGTATACTGATGATTGGTACAAGTCTATGCAGGAGAAGGAAGATATCACTACGCACATCCTCGCGTTTTCCGAAGCACGAACTTTCTTCCTCTGTTAAAAAAATAATAATATATATACGATACAAATCGTGAAAAAAAAACTTGATATATAAATAACACACATCATAAAAAAATAATCTTCGGTATATATATATATAAATAACACACATCGTGAAAAAAAAACAATTAAATTTCTCTCTAACACTCTGACAACTGAAAAAATGAGTGATCTCCAAGCATTAAAACAAATGCTAAATTTGTCAGTCGAGTATGTAAAAATTCAGGAATTGGAAGTCGACAAACCTTACACGATAACTTCCGGTTCAATCGTTTCTACCCAGTATGGTCCCAAGGTACGTCTGTTGCTCAACGGACAATACAGTCTATTTTTACCAGATCGATACGCTAACATGTTATCCGACGAGAAGCTATCTATTTTAATCGAGAACAAAACTCGAATCGTGTACAAGGGGACAAAGGAACTTCTTGGCAAGAAAACGAAGCACGTAATAGAATTTGTGTAACGACTGCGAGGCCTTGAAAATATATAAATAACATACCGTAAAAAACTACACAAGAAAAAATCTCAGAATATATATATAAATAACATACCGTGAAAATAACACATAGAGCATCAACATGAAGCCCAAGGGTGTCGTGTACCAGATACCATACTCCAATCTAAAAAATCTAGGTGCCCTCGATGGGTTACTCACCAAGAAACAACGCGAGAAGAAACGTTCTTGCTTGTCGAAAGGACACGGAATGAAATTACTTCTCAGCACACCTCAATTGAAAAGATTGCAGCGTTCGCGGAAACAGCAAAAGATCGGAGGTTTCATATTCAGCATCCCGGCCATCCTGGCAGCATTGGGGGCCGTTGGAAGTTTGGCCGGCGGTAGCGCCGCCATCGCGAAAACCGTCATCGACTCGAAGAAGAACAAGGCCGAGTTGGAAGAACAGAAACGTCACAACCTGGCCATGGAGAAAAGGGGCAAGGGCGTAATGAGAAAGTTTAAAAAAAAGAAACAGAAGCACTCACCAACCGAGACATTGAATCTCTGATCGAACCGTTACAAATCAAACACTTCAGAGGAGTTTTCATGTCCGACTCGTTACCTTCAAGCGTCAAAAGAAGAGAATGCGGAGTAGTCAACTTGGACGGTCAAGAAAATCCAGGCACGCATTGGATATGTTACCACAAAAACGATAATGATAAAGCATTCGTTTTCGATTCTTTCGGAGGTGTTCCACCTGCAAATTTAATTCATTATCTGAAAACGAGCAAAACCTCTATATACTACAACGACGAACGCATTCAAAATTTCGGAGACGTGAACTGCGGCCATCTCTGCCTTTCCGTGCTCGCGTTTCTCTCTAAAATAAATAACCCTACGATCGAGGATTTCCAGAAAGCATTGTGGAACCTCAAACAGCATCACTAGGATGGGCGTGTTCCATCTCACGAGCGAATCTTCAATCTTGAAACTCACGCTGCACGACGACATCGTCTATCCTAAATCCGTGGCTCTGCGTGCATTCTACAGCATGTACCTCATACCTAATGTTACGCAGCACAACAACAAAATTAGCGTCGGAAGCGAACACATCGTCGTCACGCCAGGACAATACAATCTTTCCACTTTGCAAGCTCAATTACCCAAAGGCACATACCTTTCTCAAAATTCGGTCACGCACAGAGTGGAAATCCTATCCGCTACGGAGACCGTGGACCTGGGCACCATGGGAGAACTTTTAGGTTTCGAGAACGACACAAAACTCGAAGCTGGCATCAAGCACGTGGCAACCAACATTCCTAAATTCTTGGCCATAGAGACTCTGAACGTACACTGTAACGTGGCCGAAGGTATGATCACGAAATCTTCGGACGGATTGTTAGGAAGTCACAAGCAGACGGGAATCATAGCCACTTTCAAACCAAGTTCCGAGTTCATGGAACCGATCATCTACACGCCCTCTTCGCCGATCTATTTTCCAGTATGCCGCAACCGCATAGACGACATAGAGTTGGTGGTGACGAACGAGAAAGGAGACGTGGTGGATTTCGCAGGTGCCACTACGACGGCCATCGTGGAGATCAACGTATAATAAATAACCATACATGTAAAATGGAGCAAATCGAAAGTTACGAATTGCAATCTTTCCCTCCCAACCGTCGCACGTTCGCCAATCTCAACGAGGCGAACAGGGAGATCGAATACGACGTGGACGTAGGCGACGGGTTCATTCATCCTCACAGAGCGGACCTCTACCTTCAATTCGACGTGGTGAAGAAGGAAAGCGGAGACGCGTTTCCCGCAGCAGCAAACTTGATACTCGTGGACAACTTCGTGCCTCACCTGTTCTCGCAGGTGGAGGTGAGGAAACACAACACCGTCATCGACAGAATAGACTATCCAGGCATCACGTCGACGGCAGTGGGAACGTTGAAATTATCCAAAACGGACGCAGCGTACTACCAGGCCGGGGGATTCGAAGCCGGGACCAAAATATCGACGAGAAGTCACACGGTGCTCTTTCCCATGCGTCTGCTGCCGGGTTTCTTCTCGGACTACAAGGAGATCATGTGGAAGGGGGGACTGAGGGTTACGTTTCGAAGAGCGGCCAACGACAACGACGCACTGATGCGATACGCTACTTTGGGTCCGGACGGCACCACGCCGATAGCCAACACTTTACCCGAAGCGGCCAAGTGCGTCATCCGGAGCATGGAATTGAGAATGCCGGTGGTGGAATACGAAACGAACTACGCCCTCAAGTACAAAGCGGAGATCTTGAAAAGTCCGCAGGTGCCGATTCACTTTCACGGTTACCAGTGCGTGCAGAAGATGGCGTCGGGAAGTCACATGGAATTCGACGTGACGACGCAGTTCAACAACATACAGTTCGACATGCCAGATTTCGTCGTAGTGCTCTTTCAGACCGGGAGGGACAAGAATCAGGAAAAAGATTCCAGCAAGTTTGACGACTGCAAGATCAAGAACATTTATCTCAAAAATGGACGCAACGAAGTGTTCCCGCGCGAGAATTACAACCTCGACGTGACCAAAGACGATTACCTCAAACTTTACGAAGCTTACACAGCTTACAAACGCGTGACCGAGGGAAGCGTGGACATGTACTACACGCCCAGCGAATTCAAAGCACGGAGGCCGATGTTCGTCATCAACACATCTAAGAGAAAGAAGGTTGTGGTCAACGATCGAACCAACATCAAGGTCGTCTGCGAGTTCCACGATGCCTTGCCCGAGGATACCCTATGCAGTGTCATCCTGATTGCAGAGAAGTCCTTCGCCTACGACGTGAAGAACGAGAGGGTCACAGAGCAGTTTTAACAAGTTTTTTAACATCTTTTCTTGCACAATAAGAAATTTTTTGTACTAGCACAATCAGTTACAATGGCACAATACGAATTTCACTAGTTCAGATCAGTTACAAATGTCAATTTCATTAGTTATCAGTTGCAATATCTTTTTTGCACTATAGCACGAGACAATCAGAAAATTTGCACAAAAAAATTTGTTGTTGTTTTTTACACGTGAAAATTAACAATAAAATTTATTTTTATCGTTTCAGATGCTGTCGAAACATCAAAAACACATACACACACACTAGAAAAAAAGCATGCAACTTTATTTGTAACACACACACATACATTCTCCATCTTCATCAAGAAAATATTATAATAAACATAATTATTTTTATCTATATCTCACAATAAAACTCTATATCCAAAAATATCACAACATCAAATAACACTAGAGTCGTTAGTACACGTTGCATGCATTACGGAGGTCCTCTGTAGGGTTTCATGGAAGTTTGGGGGAAAAAAAAAACACGTGAAACTCTACAGAGGTGCGGTAATCTATAACCGCAGCCATTAGAAAACTTTTACATTTTTGGTTGGGCACCACGCACCCTGGCGAGGTTATAGGGGCCAGGCATCCTAAAAAACAACAATTATTATTTTGTTTGTTTGTTTGTGTTACAATGTTCCCCCGAGAGAGGTTTACAAAGGTCACGATATACGGAGTTGGAAAATTACGATATGGCGCATTCGCTCATTACTCTTGCCAGCCATAAATCTCTCTCTCTCTCTCTCTCTTCATCTTACAGCAAAATTGGCATCTCTATTTTTTTTTTAGTTGTAAGTAAATTGCCAACACACTCTAGTTAATAATGCTACATATTATACGCGCACACGCACACACATACTATATTACCATCCACCCATCTCTCTCTCTTTTACGGCAGTACATATTTGTTGTCGGCTCTCCTTGTTTAGTGTGTGTAGGTTGGCAAAAATTGCTTTATGCGCTGTAAGGCAAGCCTCAAGCAAAGTTGTCAGCTCCTTGCTTTAGGCTAGGTTAGACCAAAAAAACCTTGGTGATTTTTTTTTCGAGTGAGGAGTTGGCAACGCTGATCTCCACTTGAGGGGCGGTCAACCGGGTTGATTGCACAAGCAAAGTTGTCAGCTCCTTGCTTTAGGCTAGGTTAGACCAAAAAAAAACCTTGGTGATTTTTTTTTCGAGTGAGGAGTTGGCAACACTGATCTCCACTTGAGGGGCGGTCAACCGGGTTGATTGCACAAGCAAAGTTGCCAGCTCCTTGCTTTAGGTTAGGTTAGAGTAAAAAAAGCTGTGGGTAAGTTGTCGGTTGTTTAACTTTTCCCTCTCTCTTTTTTTTTCTTGTAAAAGGCTATGGCAAAAGTACCAGTGGGTTGGCAACCTTGCTTTATGCACTGTAAGGCAAGCCTCAAGCAAGGTTGCCAGCTCCTTGCTTTAGGTTACGTTAGACCAAGAAAAAAAACCTTGGTGATTTTTTCGAGTGAGGAGTTGGCAACACTGCGAGAAAAAAGTTGCCAGCTCCTTGTTTTAGGTTAGGTTACCCCAAAAACCTTGGTGATTTTTTCGAGTAAGAAGCTAGCAACACTGCGCCATCAAATAGAGCTCATGCCTTACGAGAGAAATCCATTAAGGCAAGCTCACCACTTCAGCTCACCACAAGATGTTGGTGAACTCTCTAAACTGGACTACTAACCTGTCCTTCAAACAGAACATCTTTAGCATCACGAAGATTGTTGTATACAATAATTTTATGATCTGTGAGAACTTGCTGAAATTTTCTCAGTTCAGGAATTCCACTTCCGGCACACGCATTGTCTGTCAGATCTACATCTGCTTTCCGCATAAGTTCGAAAACAGGTTTAAGAAGATTTCTATTTCTTCGATACTGTGAATAGGACGGATCATTATCAGCATGGGCTTTTCCTATTACCAAAGCTTCAGCTAAAGAGAGTGGTTTTTTCCTATTCGGCACACCGACGATACTCCTTTTTTGCGTGCTTAACATGTAATTAGGTAAACAATATGTTCGCTTACCCCCACCTCCGACAGGTATGTTGACATGATCAGCACGCAAAATTAAGCGATCTGTAGCAGTGAAGGTTTTCGCACTTTGCAATATTTTGTACATGATGTTCCACACCATATCACTTTGTAACTGGTCACACCTATGCCACCCGATGTAAATATCTTTCACGGTGGGGTCAGATATGTTAGATAGAGTTAAACCTATCTTGTCTTCATCCTTGGTGTCTTTCTTAACGTAGGTGAGAAGATTTTCGACACCTTCACGGATCCATGTGTGAGTATCGACATTTTCTGGAGAGTGCGAGAAACTGAATTCCACACGACGTCCTTTGGAACGGAATTTGGGATATTCGCGTTCTTGAATGTTATGTAATATTATGTTTCCTATTTGTTCACGAGGCACTGTATCACGTTTTCTTTTCTTACCTCTTCTATCTGATACAGAAGCACTTTGGGATGACAGTTCTGCTGAGGGTAAGGGATCCGGTCTCCATGACGGTCCTGGTAAAGGTTCCGGGTTTGATCCGGATGCGGTGTTTCTGGAAGTTCCTGGTGATGTGACGGCTATCTGCTTCTCCTCGGCAACTTTGGATACAGGATCGGGTGTCGGTGACGGGCCTGGCGACTCTTCGGAAATATCTCTCCATCCTTCTCCGGTAAGGTTGGGTACGAATGATGTCACAGTCTGTAGTAGATGGTCATACTCCTCTACTAGGGAGATACTTTCTCCCGCGATGATTTTTTGCGCGATGATCGTCAACACTTCCCGCAACTGTCCATGTGTTGTGAAATATCCATCACGATAACGTGCTAACAGATCGTCAGCGGATAACTGTACATCCATGATCGTACAATGACTGTTTCACGAACACTGTGTTGTGGAGAGAACGCTTTTCTTTATATACGCAAGCATGACAAAGCAGTTATTACCGTTCCTAACGGTTCAGCTGTCTGATCTGTAAACTCTCCGGAAATCTGTAACAGTCCTCTGGTAACCGTCTACGCCTTTTCTGGCTGATATGAATGCTCATGTTAAATTCTCGGAAAAAGCTAACTGTCTTCACCTGATGTTTTCCTGGCTGATATCAAATTCATGTAAAATTCTCGGAAATAGCTAACTGTCCTCACCAGATGTTTTCCTGACTGCTATGAAACCATCTAAAATTCTCGGAACTACTTAACACTCCTTTACTGGCTGATATGAATGCTCATGTTAAATTCTCGGAAAAAGCTAACTGTCTTCACCTGATGTTTTCTTGGCTGATATCAAACTCATGTAAAATTCTCGGAAATAGCTAACTGTCCTCACCAGATGTTTTCCTGACTGCTATGAAACCATCTAAAATTCTCGGAACTACTTAACACTCTTTTCCTACCGAGCCTAATTGGACTAGAGTGAAGGCAATTGTAGATTCGGAATCTGTACGTCAACACCTTTAAATAGAGTATATGGACGGAGGTCTACGGTCAAAATAACAAAAACCAAGATGGCGGCCCCCATTGTCATGACGAGCTGAGATGACAATTAATTGTATAATATTACGTAGTAACCGTCGGCGATGTTTACCGGCACCTATCTGTTGTAGGTAAATTGAAAAACTCGAAAAACATGTCCGGAAAGTTTCGAAGGGGCGTCCAGCCGTCCCTAATTGGACTAGAGTGAAAGCAATTGTATATTCGGAATCTGTACGTCAACACCTTTAAATAGGGTATATGGACGGAGGTCTACGGTCAAAATAACAAAAACCAAGATGGCGGCCCCATAGCCATAACGAGCTGAGATGACAATTAATTGTATAATATTACGTAGTAACCGTCGGCGATGTTTACTGGCAGCTATCTGTTGTAGGTAAATTGAAAAACTTGAAAAACATGTCCGGAAAGTTTCGAAGGACCGTCCAGCCGTCCCTGATTGGACTAGAGTGAAGGCAATTGTTGATTCGGAATCTGTACGTCAACACCTTTAAATAGAGTATATGGACGGAGGTCTACGGTCAAAATAACAAAAACCAAGATGGCGGCCCCCATTGTCATGACGAGGTGAGATGACAATTAATTGTATAATATTACGTAGTAACCGTCGGCGATGTTTACTGGCAGCTATCTGTTGTAGGTAAATTGAAAAACTTGAAAAACATGTCCGGAAAGTTTCGAAGGACCGTCCAGCCGTCCCTAATTGGACTAGAGTGAAGGCAATTGTTGATTCGGAATCTGTACGTCAACACCTTTAAATAGAGTATATGGACGGAGGTCTACGGTCAAAATAACAAAAACCAAGATGGCGGCCCCCATTGTCATGACGAGGTGAGATGACAATTAATTGTATAATATTACGTAGTAACCGTCGGTGATGTTTACTGGCACCTACCTGTTGTAGGTAAATTGAAAAACTCGAAAAACATGTCCGGAAAATTTCGAAGGGCCGTCCAGCCGACCCTAATTGGACTAGAGTGAAGGCATTTGTAGATTCGGAATCTGTACGTCTACACCTTTAAATATAGTATATGGACGGAGGTCTACGGTCAAAATAACAAAAACCAAGATGGCGGCCCCCATTGTCATGACGAGGTGAGATGACAATTAATTGTATAATATTACGTAGTAACCGTCGCTAATGTTTACTGGCACCTACCTGTTGTAGGTAAATTGAAAAACTCGAAAAACATGTCCGGAAAATTTCGAAGGACCGTCCAGCCGACCCTAATTGGACGAGAGGGAAGGCATTTGTAGATTCGGAATCTGTACGTCTACACCTTTAAATAGAGTATATGGACGGAGCTCTACGGTCAAAATAACAAAAACCAAGATGGCGGCCCTATTGTCCGGCCCTGTGTGATCTAACATAAAATTGATTTGCCATATCTGTGCATTTTCAAGGGGCGACTCCGACTTTGTTTGGTCCCGGGAAGAAATAATAGAAATAACTTTGCATTTTCAAAGGGGTTCGACTCCCCCCTGTGTGTCCTAAAAACAGAAAAAACAAAAAAACTGATTGCTTAAATTTTGTATTTTGCAACGAGTCCACTCAAACCCTGTAAAAACGGATTGCCATATGTGTAGGTCGACTCTGATTCTTTTTATTTAAGAAACAGACGCAATTACAATAACGCTACATTTTCAACATCATCTATTTCACAATGTTCTTTCTCAGACGTTCTGTGAGGACTTAACAAGGAAGTTGGTTTTGCAATTATATCTCCATACGTTTATTATCTATCTGGATGGAACAAGGAAGTACTATGTACATAACGTTATCAGAGTCGACCAGATGCAACAAGGAAGTGCTGTGAAACTCATCTCAGAACTGCAGGCCTCAGTCCCGCAATTTCCTCCTTGTAAATCTGTCATGATGTAATAAAGAACTCCAGTCACCGCACTTTAATCTCTTCTACAGATTTCCGTGTAACACGCTTGCTAATGACTTAAGCGTGTAAGGAAGTCTGCAGACCTTCTGAAACAGATTTTCCTCCACTCATTCTGTTCCTTCGTGTTGGAACAAGCAGAACGTGCGATGGCTGATGGAAATTTGGTAAGTACCTATTTCATATTCATATTAGAAATAACATATTTTCTGTATACACCATATATTTTTATTACAAGAAACTATTATACATATTTTATTACACCCATTAAATGCAATACCTCTCAATGTAGACGTTATATGTACAATCTCGGGTTCGATTCCCGATGGAAACCTATGGTTCACTGCATAAAGTAAATTTAAAATCAGCTAGAGTGTTTAATTATCCCACAACTGAACGAAACGTGTTAGTTTATTAGTAATATTAGTAATGTTTATTCGTTCAGTTTTCTTTTTTTTAACATCTCTACCATCCGTTCCTCTAGCTCTTTCCCCGTCCCCCCTGTTTTTTTATTTTCTGTTGTTTCCTTCCTCACACTTTTAAATAGTTCCATTAACTCGAAACATATTCTTAACGATAAATGCGAGGGTACATATTGGGCTCTCTGTATGTTTTCTACAAAATCACCAAACACTGCCGCGTTTCTTTTTTTTTCAATAATGAAGCTGAATATTTTCACCAATGTGTCCACCTTCACTTCAAAATCTTTACACGTTTCTTCTAGTCGGCGCAATAAATCTTCGGCCAACCCGTTTTCTTCGCAGAAATTGACGTAGCTGCCTACATGCTTTTCTATTTGCCGTGCGTGAACTTTGCTCCACAAATTTCTTCTCTCTTCTGTTGTAGTCCCCGTCTCCTCTTTTACGTCTCCATACAGCAGACTGAACCCTAGCGGAAGTGTAGTCATCTGAAAATAGACACAAAATATATTAGTTATATATATATATATATATATATATATATATATATATTTCGGCCTCCCTGATGGCGCAGTGGTAGCGTCGTCGCCTTGTAATCAAGGGGTCCCGGGTTCGATACCCGGTGGAGGCACAAGTGGTTCGGATCCCTCTTTAAACTGTAGGTCCAGTCCCAATTAGCCTTACTGTGCATAAAGTGGACTTAAAACAACTAATCAATCAATCAATCAATATATATATATTTTTACACAAACTGTAATCACTGTTATATATTAATTCACACATATTTTCAGGAACGTAACATGCAGCAGGGAGAGGCTCTGCGAAATGCTTTTCACGAATACCAGATAGGGGCAGAAGAAGAAGAGCACTTCGCAGAGCTCACCAGGGATGTTAGGAGGTGTCTGGAGGAGCAGGTTGAAATCAATCGGCAATACGAAGCTACGTTGGCCGTATTCGCTGTTAGGCGTCGCCTCAATCGGCAGAGAATGGAAGACACTTTCCGTTATTATCGCCAAAGGTAATTATTTTAATTTACTTCTTATAACATTGTATATTTTGAGTCCGACAACCTATCGACTATCCTTGTAGCTCAATTAGGGACAGATATATCGATTTGAAATCGAACATTAAAATCGGAAAAATAAAATCGAAAATATAAAATCGCAAAAATAAATTCGAAAATATAAAATCGAAAAAATGAAATGAAAAAATCGAAAAAAGTTTAAAATGTTTTAAACACGTTTAAAACGTTTTTGAACAAAATTGAAATAAAAGAAAGAACGCCCTGTTGCGGCCCTGTTAGGTCTTAGTAAAACTTACTGCAAATAAGCCCCGGTTAGTTAAACCGGTTTCACATGCATGTTCACCATTTTTCCGATTATATATGTCACATACCACTTTTTCTTTTATAGCCAATATCTACATGGAACCGAATATATTTTTTAATTATTATATATTGTTTTTCAGAATGGCTAGACGGAATGTTCGTAGGGCCGACAACCTGCTCCTACTGCTACCTCCTGCGGTCCTCAGAGGCTATGTTCGTCTTCCTTCTCCTGCTCTGGAAGGGGAGGAAGATCCGCCGCTCATTAATTTGGTGCAGCGGGAGGAGGAGGAGGAGGAGGAGGGACATCTTACGCCTCCATTACCTCCACCAGAGGACCGGGAACAGCCAACCCCCCCACCATAGGCTGTACATTTCCAAAATAAACCTCTGCTGCCACAGGTAATGTATTTTATTTTCTCACCTTTTAAGTTGTATCGTTTCTGCTTCCGACGTGTCGGTGTCCTCTATGATATCCGGGAATTCACGCTGCTCCAGGTGAAAGGCGACTCTGCTGATTCTACAATGGAGATGGTGATTCTGGTAACAACACAATCCGATAGCCCCTTATATACCTTCCTTCCGATCTATGTTATCAATACATTCCGTGCGTATTCGTTCGCGCAGAGCGTCCAACGCCCACGTGCCTCTCCTATCTTCTTTCTGTCCTGGTACACTGTACACACTCAACTCTTCCGAGAATCGTACTTTTTTTACTCTGTATAATTTATCTACATCCGTCTTCTCCGGCACTTTTTCTCCTTATGCTCTTTCTCCATCACGTGCTATCCCACATGCTTTGCAGAGAATCCTCCTTCCAGCACAGCATTCAACCATTCCGCACATCATTCATCCTGTCCATGCATATCACTCTCAACCGTCCACACAAACATCGCTCACCAATTCCTGGAACCACTTAACGATAATCTTTCTCGCAACACCAAACCAATTAACACCAGACATCAAACATTACTCATTCCCCGAAACCCTACTCTCATCCCACACAATTCCTAGAACTCGAACACTCAACACTTCAACGTCATCTGCTCGAACATTCACCAGACCCTGAAATAATCTCCCGACAAAATTCCTTGTAAAACAGACCTTAAAACACTTGACTCAAACACGCAAAAGCAATTACCATTCCAGACCCATTACCCAAACCACATCCATTAATTCTCACAACATTTCCTCGAAACAACACTCGACAAACCCCATTTTCCAAGAAAAGGCACTTAACATTCACCGCACGCCTTAAAAGCCTCATCAACGCCATCTGTTTTCAGACGCCGGAAATTCCGAGAAAACCAACCGTCACCGGAAAATCGTCGATACTTTTCCTCCCCTCCCCAACCCACATTCCCAGCATTTCAGAATCATCAACGTCATCTGTTTTCAGACGTCGGCAAAACGGGAAAAACCCGAATACTTTTCCTCCTCCCCAACAACCAATCAAAACGCTCCTCACAAAATTAAGCCCCGCCCATTTTAAAACAGCCCACCAATCAGAATCATCCTCACAATTAAGCCACGCCCATTTTATGACGTCATCGCGAACAACAATAACCCTTGCTTGCCCACACAACTACATCATCAATTGATCTTTGATCGATCTTTTCCAATCAATTGATTTATCGACTTCAAAAGGGGTGCATTACTACTGTAGGTATATCACGATCTTACGTGATATAACTTAACCTATCCTTCTTTTTTTATTACGTGCTAAACTACACGAGAGCCTCTACATGGTTTGACCTACTTTAGAGTAGACTCAAATAGACAGTTCACAAACCGAAAATGAGGCTCGGAGTGAGGCTCGGTGAGGCTCGCCTTAATGGTTTTCTCTTGTAAGGCATGAGCCTCATTTTCTCGCAGTGTTGCCAACACCTCACTCGATCACGATCTTACGTGATATAACTTAACCTATCTTACGATTTTTTTTTACGATCTTCAGTGATATAACTTAACCTATCATTTTTTTTTATTTGCACACCGAACTGTAGTAGACCCAAATGGAGAGAGTTCACCAACCGAAAGTGGGACTCGGTGGGGCTCGACTTAATGGTTTGCTCTTGTAAGACACAAGCCTTATTTTCTCGCAGTGTTGCCAACACCTCACTCGATCACGATCTTACGTGATATAACTTAACCTATCTTACGATTATTTTTTTACGATCTTCAGTGACCTATCATTTTTTTTAATTTGCACAACGAACTAACTTACATTATATTTTATATAACCTTGTTGATTTTTTTTTTAGTAAGTGGCAATTTTTTTAGGATTTTTTTTTAAAAAACTGCTCTGTGACCCTCTCGTTCTTCACGTCGTAGGCGAAAGACTTCTCTGCGACCAGGATGACGCTGCACACGGTGCCCTCGGGCAAGGCATCGTGGAACTCGCAGACGAAGTTGATGTTGGTGCGATCGTTGACCACCACCTGCTTCCTCTTCGTTGTGTTGATGACGAACATCGGCCTGCGGATTTTGAATTCGCTGGGAGTGTAGTACATGTCCACGCTTCCCTCCGTTACCCTCTTGTAAGCAGAGTAACCTTCGTAAAGTTTTAGGTAATCATTTTTTGTCATGTCGAGGTTGTAATTCTCGCGCGGGAACACTTCGTTCCTTCCATTCTTCAGATAAACGTTCTTGATCTTGCAGTCGTCGAATTTGCTGGAATCTTTTTCCTGATTCTTATCGCGCCCGGTCTGAAAGAGCACTACGACGAAATCTGGCATGTCGAACTGTATGTTGTTGAACTGCGTCGTCACGTCGAATTCCATGTGACTTCCGGACGCCATCTTCTGCACGCACTGGTAACCGTGAAAGTGAATCGGCACCTGCGGACTCTTCAAGATCTCCGCTTTGTACTTGAGGGCGTAGTTCGTTTCGTATTCCACCACCGGCATTCTCAACTCCATGCTCCGGATGACGCACTTGGCTGCTTCGGGTAAAGTGTTGGCTATCGGCGTGGTGCCGTCCGGACCCAAAGTAGCGTATCGCATCAGTGCGTCGTTGTCGTTGGCAGCTCTTCGAAACGTGATTCTCAGTCCTCCCTTCCACATGATCTGCTTGTAGTCCGAGAAGAATCCCGGAAGCAGACGCATGGGAAAGAACACCGTGTGACTTCTCGTCGATATTTTGGTTCCCGCTTCGAATCCTCCCGCCTGGTAGTATGCCGAGTCCGTTTTGGATAATTTCAATGTTCCCACTGCCGTCGACGTGATGCCTGGATAATCGATTCTGTCGATGACGGTGTTGTGTTTCCTCACCTCCACCTGCGAGAACAGGTTTGGCACGAAGTTGTCCACGAGTATCAAATTTGCTGCTGCGGGAAACGCGTCTCCGCTTTCTTTCTTCACCACGTCGAATTGAAGGTAAAGGTCCGCTCTGTGAGGATGAACGAACCCGTCCCCTACGTCCACGTCGTATTCGATTTCCCGGTTCGCTTCGTTCAAATTTGCGAACGTGCGACGGTTGGGAGGGAAAGATTGCAACTCGTAACTTTCGATTTGCTCCATTTTCACTATGTGTGTTATTTATTATACGTTGATCTCCACGATGGCCGTCGTAGTGGCACCTGCGAAATCCACCATGTCTCCTTTCTTGTTCGTCACCACCAACTCTATGTCGTCTATGCGGTTGCGACATACTGGAAAATAGATCGGCGAAGAGGGTGTGTAGATGATCGGTTCCATGAATTCGGAACTGGGTTTGAACGTGGCGATGATTCCCGTCTGCTTGTGACTTCCCAGCAACCCGTCCGAGGATTTCGTGATCATGCCTTCCGCTACGTTGCAGTGTACGTTCAGAGTCTCGATGGCTAGAAATTTAGGAATGTTGGTTGCTACGTGCTTGATGCCAGCTTCGAGTTTTGTGTCGTTCTCGAAACCTAAAAGTTCTCCCATGGTGCCCAGGTTCACGGTCTCCGTCGCGGATAGGATTTCCACTCTGTGCGTGACCGAATTTTGAGAAAGGTACGTGCCTTTGGGTAATTGAGCTTGCAAAGTAGAAAGATTGTATTGGCCTGGCGTGACGACGATATGTTCGCTTCCGACGCTAATTTTGTTGTTGTGCTGCGTGACGTTAGGTATGAGGTACATGCTGTAGAATGCACGCAGAGCTACGGATTTAGGATAGACGATGTAGTCGTGCAGCGTGAGTTCAAGATCGAAGATTCGCTCGTGAGATGGAACACGCCCATCGTGGTGCTGTTTGAGATTCCACAATGCTTCCTGGAAATCTTCGATCGTAGGGTTATTTATTTTAGAGAGAAACGCGAGCATGGAAAGACAGAGAGGACCGCAGTTCACGTCTCCGAAATTTTGAATGCGTTCGTCGTTGTAGTATATAGAGGTTTTGTTCGTTTTCAGATAATGAACTAAATTTGTAGGTGGAACACCTCCGAAAGAATCGAAAACGAATGCTTTATTGTTATTTTTGTGGTAACATATCCAATGCGTGCCTGGATTTTCTTGACCGTCCAAGTTGACTACTCCGCATTCTCTTCTTTTGACGGTTGAAGGTAACGAGTCGGACATGAAAACTCCTCTGAAGTTTTTGATTCGTAATGGTTCGATCAGAGATTCAATGTCTCGGTTGGTGAGTGCTGTTTCTTTTTTTTAAAACTTCCTCATGACGCCCTTCCCCCTTTCTTCTCCATGGCCAGGTTGTGACGTTTCTGTTCTTCCAATTCCGCCTTGTTCTTCTTCGAGTCGATGACGGTTTTCGCGATGGCGGCGCTTCCGCCGGCCAAACTTCCAACGGCCCCCAATGCTGCCAGGATGGCCGGGATGCTGAATATGAAACCTCCGATCTTTTGCTGTTTCCGCGAACGCTGCAACCTTTTCAATTGAGGTGTGCTGAGAAGTAATTTCATTCCGTGTCCTTTCGTCAAGCAAGAACGTTTCTTCTCGCGTTGTTTCTTGGTGAGTAACCCATCGAGGGCACCTAGATTTTTAAGATTGGGGTATGGTATCTGGTACACGACACCCTTGGGCTTCATGTTGATGCTCTATATATATTTTTTTCACGGTATGTTATTTATATATATAAATGTTCTGAGATTTTTTTGTTTCCCTCTCGTGTAATTTTTTTTCAAGGTATGTTATTTATATATATATATATGTTCAGAGATTTTTTTTTGTTTCGTGTAATTTTTTTTTCAAGGGATGTTATTTTATATATACTCCGCGCAGCCCTGTTACACAAATTCTATTACGTGCTTCGTTTTCTTACCAAGAAGTTCCTTTGTTCCCTTGTACACGATTCGAGTTTTGTTCTCGATTAAAATAGATAGCTTCTCGTCGGATAACATGTTAGCGTATCGATCTGGTAAAAATAGACTGTATTGTCCGTTGAGCAACAGACGTACCTTGGGACCATACTGGGTAGAAACGATTGAACCGGAAGTTATCGTGTAAGGTTTGTCCACTTCCAATTACCTGAATTTTTACATACTCGACTGACAAATTTAGCATTTGTTTTAATGCTTGGAGAACACTCATTTTTTTGCAGTCATATCGAAGAGAAATTTCAGGGTGTGTGTGTTAGTGAATTTTAATTTTTCACAATGTGTGTTATTTATATACCGAAGAATTTTTTTTTGATCTCGTAGATTTTTTTTCACGATGTGTTATTTATATATCAATTTTTTTTTTACTTGTACATTTTTTTTGGCACGTACATTTTTTTGTCTTGTACATTTTTTTGACATTTTTTCTCGTATATTTTTTTTGACGTACATTTTTTGGACACGTACATTTTTTTGTTGCACATTTTTTTTGACAACTTTTTTTGACACGTAAAATTTTTTTGACACGTATACTTTTTTACACCTACATTTTTTTCACATTTTTTTGACAGGTACATTTTTTTTGACACGTACTTTTTTTCTTGCACATTTTTTGACAACTTTTTTTTGACGATAAAATTTTTTTATAAGACAACTTTTTTTTCTGACGGTGATAATTTTTCCACGTCAACTTTTTTTTGACGACACATTTTTTTTGACGATAAAAAATTTTTACGAAAAGGCAACTTTTTTTCTGACGGTGATAATTTTTCCACGTCAACTTCTTTTGACGAGACAATTTTTTTTGACGATAAAAAATTTTTACGATAAGGCAACTTTTTTTCTGACGATAATTTTTCCACGTCAACTTTTTTTTTGACGAGACAAATTTTTTTGACGATAAAATTTTTTTACGATAAGGCAATTTTTTTTCTGACAATGATAATTTTTCCACGTCAACTTTTTTTTGACGAGACAATTTTTTTGACGATAAAAAAATTTTACGATAAGGCAACTTTTTTTTCTGACGGTGATAATTTTTCCACTTTTTTTTTGACAAGACAAATTTTTTTTGACGATAAAAAATTTTCCCATGGCAATTTTTTTTTGACATGTACATTTTTTTTGACGTATATTTTTTGTCTCATATTTTTTTGACACGTACATTTTTTTTGACATGTATATTTTTTTCACGATTTGTATCGAAGATTTTTTTGTGTGCGTTAGAGGAAGAAAGTTCGTGCTTCGGAAAACGCGATGATGTGCGCTATGATTTTATCGGTCTCCTGTTTAGACTTGCGCCAATCATCCGTGTATCATCTTCTTCCCTGCCTCGCCTCGTGAAGCTCGTCCATCCTATCGTTGTATTTTTTCCCTGCGGCCGAAAGAAGAGTGTCGAGATCACCGCACCTCAGGCCGCTGATCTCCCGAAGATGGTCCTTGAGAACCATTTCACAAGGGATTCGAAATTCCGGCGTTGATCTCGCTATGATTACAAGTTTCCCTACATCCTCACAATCTCCGTTTACTGCGTGTTTGAATATTTTACATAGTAGCTCGGGCGGCAAATCGGTTATGCGAGACATGTTGTTATTATTTTTTTTACTGTATGTTATTTATATACCCCACCCAAGTTTTTGTTTCGTGTTCATGGCAATGGTGGTGCCCAGTGCTGCAACTCTTTCACCCAGTGAAGCGTCTCTGCTGACGAATCTTTCGAAAGCGGCACGTTCCAATTTCTTGTCTGCTTCGTGACGTGCATCCAGATCCGTCTGCGTGTTGTTGTAGGCGATGTCGTGATCTTTGCATGCCGCGTCCAACGGATTCACACCCTTGTCTCCTCTATCCAATCTTTTCTCGAGTTTGGTACCCGGTCCGCAGTACTGGTAGCCAGGTAAATGCATCTCGAAAGGTAACTTGTTGATGATGTCGTTCACGATTCCCTTTCTTTCGGCCACGTTCCAGAATCTCGGAGGCAGCGTGTTGATGATTTTGATAAGGTAACCTATGCCCTTGTCGTCGTTCACGATGAAGTTGGAAAGTTTCGTGCTGATCATGTCCACGATGCCAACCTTCTCGTTGTAAAAATTACGATTGCCTGCATTCCCTTCGCCGGCTATCACCAACAATCGGTCCACGAGCTTCCTCACGTCGTCCACCCAAACGAATTCTTTGGGTAACGTGTTGTAGCGTTTGACGCCGCTTCCACTCTTCACCTCGTTCCAAATCGGTTTGATGAGATTCCAGTACTTCTCGCCGCTGCTCGATTTCACCCTATTCTGCGAGGCGTCGTTGTTCTGGTACATGGCATCCGTCATGATTAGAATTTCCCTGTAACTCTGGTAATCTTCGTCGGTGTAATCTTTCGGCTGCTTTTTGGCAACGAGTTCCCACAGTCCCACCGTACCCGGATACCTGGTCCAACTATTCCTGTCGCCTGAATTAACTTTAATGTCGTTGCCTTCGAAGGTGACTTTCGATTTCCCAATCTTCCACACGACGCCACCCTCGTTGGTTTCCATGCTCGGATACAATCCGAACACTTTATCCTTGTCGAACTTCCCCGTGCTCAGGTAATCTCGTGCAAAAGGTCCCAACTCGATTTTATCCGAAGACGTGCTGCTTATGGCTCGACGTCGTGGTACGTCCATCAGTTCGAACGGCGTCGAAGGAATGCTCGAAATGGGCGTGGGTACAGCGTAACTTTTAGCTGCAAGTGGTACGAGTTCGTTGATCAAATTTTTATTTTGTTCCGTGACACCTTTAATTTCTTTACCTAGATCGCTGATGGCGTCGATCACAGGTTGATCCTGACGTTTCTTCTCTTCGTAGAATCCGCGATTCTCGGATTTCCAACCTTTGAAGCGTTTCGCGAGGTAATCGCGAAGCTTAAGATTTTCGTCTTCGATTTTTCGTTTCGTCATAACGTTATTTTATACACGTCGTTTCTCATAACGTTGCAACGTTTAGAAAGTCGTTGATTTTGTTTCTGTATTTTCCCTCGTTGGGTTTCCTCGTCATGTCGATCGTCGCGAATCCGAAATCGTCACTGTTCCAGCAAGAAGAGCAGCAGCGTTCCGAAAATTGATTGTAGTTCATGTCTCCGCCTACGTAGTCATCGTACGCGTGCTTGAGGTTGGTGTGATCTTGACGAAACAAACATGAAATTAGCGTTGTCGCGTAGTAACTGTTTTGGAATTTTGGAAACGTTTGAGCTAGGTAAAAGCAATCCATTCCTTTGTGACGACCTTGCGTGAAAAAGTTGCGAATTTCATTTTGATTTTCCAGGATGACGTCGTCGAACACAACGACTGAATTTTCACGACAATCGTCGAGTGGTTTTATTTCCGAAGCGAACGTTGCAATGTCCAGACCATCGTACAGTTTCATCAGTTGCTGGTATTTGCATTGCTCCAAACTTTTCGAGAACACGTACAGGTGCCTGTCCTTCCAATCTAACCAATTCGGTGCGAGGAGAAAATTGTCCACGAGCAGTGTCGTTTTCCCACACCCCGAAGGACCTACGATCAGACAGCGGATGCTGTCGGGAAGCAACTCGCCGTTCTTTTTTTTCGTTTGACTTTCCGAATCCGGTAGACGCTTCACCACGTTCCACGTACTCACAAGATCACCTCGTTCGCGTCGATCCAACTCTTTTCCGGAAGTCCCAGCCATTTGACAAACAGTTTGTCACCTTTCCTACGCAATACTTTCTCGATGAGGTACGTGTCGGGGTGTTTCGTTTAAAAGAGTTCCTCTTCGTAAAATCTTCCTTTCAAAATCTCGCCGCTACTATCTTTTATTATATACGTGTGTCGGTTTCCGGGTAAAACTCGAACCACCGTAAAAAGTTCCGTGCTCCAATTTTTTGTGAATCCCTTCTCGAAGGTGCGTTTGAATTTGCTGATTCTCACCTGGTCTCCAATTTTGAATTTTGATTTCTTGGTAGTCGTGGGAGTGTACTTTGGACAGTAAACTGTAGAAATTAAACGCTGCTCGTCAGATTTCGTAACGTCAGCTGGCTTCATGCCTATCGTTCTGTGTACCGTATCATTATAGGTGTCGACGAGTTCCGGCAGGATGTCGACCCATTTGTAATTTCCCCGAAGCGTGAATCGTTTCCACACATGTGTTTTCAAGGTTCGATTAAATCTTTCCACGATGCTGGCTTTGATGTGACTGAAGGTCGAATAATGTCGAATGTCATGTTTTTGAATAAACTTTTGGAATACGGCGTTGTAAAATTCTTTACCGTTGTCCGTGTGCAGAAACCGAGGTCGTCTGTTGCTTTCGCGAAAAATTAATTTGAATGCTTCCGTGACGCATGTTCCCGTTTTGGCTTTCAAAGGTAGAGCCCATGCGAATTTCGAAAATGTGTCTATGACGGTGAGGAAGTACTTGTTGCTCTTGTTCAATTTACGTATATTTTTCAAATTGCCGCTGCTCATCTCCACGAGGTCACTTTGCCAGAGGTCGTCGATTCCCTTTGTTACCACCGCCAAACGTTCGTAGTTGCGGCGTGCAGGTTTATGCAATTCTTCGACGATGGCTTGCCTAGACATTTTTTTAGAGATTACGTTTGAAGAGAAGCACCAGCGTGATGGGATTCAAAGAGGGTGGTACCTCACCTGTGTTTTGAATGATCAGCTTATCGCCGGCACTCACGTCGAAAACGGTAAGATCTTCGTCTTCGTGTATTTCATATATGTTGCGCGTTTCGTTCCAACGTGCCAGAGGAATGTTTCCTGCTTTCTGGACGCCACGATTCGATATCAACGTCATGGTGGGGACGCTAGCTTTTCTGCCGTGAGACCAGTACGAAAATTCGTTTATCTGAATCGTGCCATCGTGAGAAACTTGTAGTACGGATGATAAGGATGTAACATGTACAGTTTGTTACCTTCGACGAACGTGGAGATTCTCTGTTGATTGGGTACGCTGTTGATTTCGATGGCTTGCAAGGTGAACAATTTGGCGAATTTAGTGTCGACGCCGAGCAGATTACTGTGAACGTGTCCGCGTTTATTTTCGATGGGCAGCAAATGCTCGACTATGGTATCCGTTACGGCAGAAAACGACGGTTTGATTTTCACTTCCACGTTCAACTGCTTGTAGTTTTCGTTCAGTTCTTGCAACTTGGCACCGAAAGAGGCCAGCGTCGATTGCTGCGTGGATTCCAGCACTCCAACTTGATGTCTGATGTTGACGACAATGTTCTGAAGGTTCTCGACTTGATTCAATTTCGAGCTTTTCTCGGTAAGATCGTTCACGATGCTTCGCATCTCTGTAAACTGCGTGTGAAGGTCGGCGACGCTCTGCGAAGTGGGCAGCGTCGACACCAGCGAACTAATTTCATCTCGAATCTGTTCCACGTTCGCCGTTTCCGTTTCTAGTCGTTTCAGCATTCGAGATATGTTCCTTTTCAAAGCGTGTAATTCTTTGGAGGTGGGGAGATTGGCCACCGTACTTTCGAGATCGCTCAACGAACTTTTGATGTCGCTCGAATCGGATAGTGCCGTCACTGCCGTTTTCAATTTTTCCAAATCTTCGCTCGAAGGCACGCTCGTCCGTAACGATTCCAAGTCACCCTGTATGTTGTCCAGTACGTGATGAAAATGAGCAAGATTGGATTCGACGTTCAAATTTTCTAAATACTCGATTTTATGCTGAACCGTGCTTAGCGTGTCCTGTATGCTCGTCAACGCACTCGCTTGAACGTGAATATTTTTAATTTCTTCGTTGATCAACTCCAAAGACGCCTGAAGCGTAGCGATGGTGGTTTGAATGTGTTCGAAATCTTGATAAGCCTCCAATTGAATTTTTATGTTCGCGACGCTTTTACCGATGACCTGCAGTTCGTCTGACGATGGTAGGTTCGTCATGGTATCTTCCAAAGTCTGTAACTTGGATTTAATTTCTTCCAACGTGCCGGTGAATTCTTCTTGTAATTTGGAAACGACGACAAGCAAGCGTTCTGCATCGATGTCGTTCACGACGGTTTGAAGTTCAGAGAAATTCTTTTCGATTGCGGAAGTTCGTTCTTCGATTTCGAGTTTCAATTTTTCCAAATCTTCATTTTTCGATTGAAATTGCTGTAATTTGGCCAAATCATTTTGAAGCGAATCCACGCTCAACTGTATATTTTGAACGTTGTCGTAAGATGGTACGTCAACATAATTTTTTATGAGTGTTTTCAGCTCGGAATCGATTTTCAGAATGGGGTCGAGACATTGCGTTTGGAGCGTAGCGATCTCCGACTCTAAACTTTTGTTTAAGGTCTCCTGCAAAGCGATCAAATCCCTCCTCAACTTTTTAACTCGAATATCCAACATGAGAATCTCTTCTGCGTGGTCTACACGCTTGGTGTTGCCGAAAATGTCGTTAGGCATTTTGTTAACGGTTATTTATAATAGGATAGACGATTCGTAATTCTACGAAGAGAGGAACGAGTTTGTCGTAATCTCCCAGGAGTTCCACGTATAGGCAATCTCCTGCAGACACATCGTACGCCATGTTAGAAACCACCTTGTCGTGCTTCATTCGAAAAATGTTCTAGCCGGTAGAAATTTTGATTTTTCGCCCTTCGTTGTCCGGATTCACGGTGATTTGAAGTTTCCCACCGATCGGAATTTCGTAAAAATGCAAATTGTTGTTGAAGATGTAAAACGTTTTGCCGACGTCTTCATCCAATTTCGTCCGAATGCTGTTGAGGTGAATGATCAACAGACCGTTGAGTTTAGGTAACACGGAAGGTAAGACTTCATGATCTGGTACAGTTTCCATGATGATCTGTTTTTTGAAACCGAACAAGTTCATAGGCATGCTGGTTATTTAAGGATACGGTCAAAGTTTTATTTTGTAATGACAGTCAAAGTGTTTTTTTTACTGAGTAAAAAATGTTTTTTTGGTTTTTTTGTGTTAGTGAAAATTGTTATGTGTGGTGGTGAGTGCTAATTATTTGCACTGTGCGCAATTCGTATTTATTTCTAAACGACGATGTCCCCAAGGCAATGTGTGAATACCACACTCGAGGACGCACCTCTTATCGTCATTGGGATCCAGCGCAATTTTTCTAACTTTGTTTGTGGTGATGATATGGTCGACGCTCTGGATTCTTTGTTCTATACTTAGTATCGTCGATTGTGAGTAAAGGCAATCGATGTAATCGTGGAAGGTGAGTTTGTTCTCCACCGTATTTTTACCCACACCTTTTGCTTTCTTCGTGACGCTACTCTCTGTTCTCATGGCATACATTTTCGAACGCAAACCCGCGAACTCGACAATAATATCACCGTTACATTCATCTTTCAGTTTACCTAGTACTTTTTTGTTGAGGGAAGGAATCCCAAATCTGTTGGGTTGAGGTAAGCAGAAGTATCGAAATACTCAAGCATGGAAGGATTTTTTATGTCTTCGTATAGGTTAGGTGTTTGTATGCTGTAAATGAAGCTGTCGGTGTCCGTGTACAAAAGTGATATTTTATCATTGTAGAAGGGTTTCATCACGTCATAATGAAATTCGAACATGTAAAGTTTCGACAAGTCGAGAACCGTTGCGCCAACGTAAATTGGTTTTCTGAATTTCATCAATTTTATATCTAGATTGAAAAGTGCCAAATTCTCGTTGTAAATTTTTCTCGACTTGAATCTAGGATCGGCTATCCACTTCCGACATTTATTCTTATCGGAAATTAATTTCACGTCTACGTGCTTTCTAACATTCTCCATGGTGTTTCCGTACACCGCATTGTTCATTAATTTAAAGAAGTCCTTGTCTAAATCGGAAGTGGCAGCTGTTCTATGTTGTGTGTTAGTTTCTATGTAAGGTCTTAACCACGTGGAATGTTTAAACTTTAGTATTCTTCTAACATTTACTATCTGAACACTTTTCCCAATCAAAAACCGGAGATTCTTGTAGTGGACGACGTATCTCTGTTTAGGGTCCAATGTTAACAAAAGCTTGTCTTGAACCGAGTCGGGTGGACATTTGATTTCGGGAGTCGGAGGCAAATCCGAAAACGTGTCGTGCAGGTGGTCGGAGAATTGGAGATCTACCTCTGCGAAAAAACCACACTCGCTATCGTCGAAATGAATAATGTCTATCGAAGTGGGATCTAACCATTCGAATCCCCCGTAAGGAAGTTTCTGAACCATGGCATGTCCGTAGAGATTATTAACGTCGGCGTAGAAGATGTAATTCGATGCTCGATTTGAATCGTAATCTTCTTTCGTGTGTACGTTATTAGCTTTTGCATGTCTCTGTACGCATTGCACCATTCCACCTCGTATCCCTCTTTCGATAAATAGCAACATGTCAACGTCCGATATCAGTTCCAGCTTGACCTTTGTCTGGAATAACATTGCCGACCACGCTAATCCCGGTAGACTGTAGAAATATGCTGGATCTAATTTATAAATATTCGTTGCCGTTTTCCTGAACGCTTGAAAAACATCCGCGAGTATCGTCACGTCTAATTTTAAGTATGCGTCTTGGTAGTCTCCGAGTGTCCTACATTCTAATTTCTCCCACATGAGTTGCGCGTGTTGGTATTCTTCGTCCGTGATTCCTTTCTCTCTGAGTCTGCTGTAAAATTCTCTTGGAGGTGGAAGAGCGTCGTCGTTAAATTTAGAATTATCACTAACATATTCGTAAGGATAAACCCCTTTACGTCTAACGAGTTCTATGTCTACGTTGGGAAAACTAGCTCTAGTTATTTTGAATTGATCGTCGGTGAGTTTGTTCGCTAAAGCATCCAGACTTGCAGAGAGAAATCTATACGAATCCAGGAAGCGCATCTCGATTGTATTTTTCGTTCCCGGAATCGACACTTGCTTGCTGAGACTAATGTAGCGTTCTTCATTCTCGGCCAAGACACCTATACGTTTCGGATCGTAGCCAAGATGTCTCACCAGGTGGTGAAAATCATATCCGCTTCCGTTGTGAAAGAATATGGGGATGAATTTAGGTTTCTGGATTTTAAGATTGCACGTGTTGCAAATTCCACCTATGTAGTTTCCGTTGAAATGATCGTGGTGGAATATTTTTTTGTTCTCATCAGTGAAACTTTGATCACATACCGGACACACCTCAGTGGAATTGTAATTTTGAAGTTTATTTTCAGTTAAAGGTGCCATGGGTTTTGATGTAAGCAGTACGCTACCAATTACCTCAACCTCCTCCACCATTTTTTCCAGGAAGTGTTCGATTACATTTGGCCCGCGGTGTATATATATGCTTCATTTATTTTATCACGTCGCACAACAACATAGCCGAAACTATTAGGTTGATGAAGCTGGTATGGCGTTGTGGAGGAAATTTCAGGATCCGGTTCGCAGTAGGAGAGTGGTTTCAGGAAAGACTCGAAATCTGCGACGATGATTGCGGGATGTTCCAACAATGCCTTGTGCATTTTGAATTCTTCGACTTCGTTCGTTTCGGGCATCAACATTCTAGCCGGTCTGTTATCACCGCAATAAATTTTATGTTCGGCAAGTTTATCGATAGCAATTTGACGACTATGAAGATTTTGATGATCACGTCGGTCACGATCGTCGAACGTGGTCAAACACCTTGGGCAAACTTCGATGTGGGTTGCATACTTGGTAGTTTGACTTCTGACCAAACGTGATAGAGAATGAATAAGACAGTAATGATGAACACTGTCGTTTGAAATTAGAAGAAGATTAATCACACGAGCATCGTCATCGTCGATATCGCTTATCCTGACGGGATGCACGAGATATTTATCTGACGTGAAGGAATATACATTAATAGCGATGCGTTTTCCTGCACGATTTTCGAACTTTGTTATATCCGACAATGTCACCGGGTATTCAATGTCAGACATTACACTTTGAAAGTCGCTCTCGTATTGTTTGTAATTAGAAACCTGTTCTGGATTATTTGACCAATGAACAGGATGCAGTGCAGCCAATATACACCAAAGGAAACATTTTTTATCGCTGTTCTGTATATTTAACACAGCCCTCTTGTGTTGAATGTTCGGTGGAAGAGGAACGTAGCTGGAAGCGCGAAGAGGCGAGAATTGGTTCACATAAACAGTTAACGTGTGAGGACTTCCACACAGAGACCATCCCGACCCTTTAGCCTCGAACTCGTCGTGTTTCTTAACCAGCTCGTTGGTAACTTTATAATAGAAGTTGTCCAAATTTTCGACGTCAGCAAAATAAAGTGTCTGGTTTTTTGTACGATGATAAAAAATACTCGTTGTGCCATCAACTTTCTCGTATTCAGAAAACAGAACAACGTATACTTTTATAGAGTTGTTTTCAAGTTTATCTTTCAAAATATTTAGTACAGATGTTTTTGTTTCGTCCAAGAAACTTAGAATGTCACGGCCTGGTTCTGACTTAATTGAAAAATCCTGGAGTTGGTCGTTGAATGCAGATCTAATTGGTTTGCGTTCATTAGATAATTTACTTAGCTTGGAAGTGGAAGCTTCCGTTTCTGAATTATCGATTTTTCTTTTCGATGCTTGTCCGGTCGATGATTTGCAAATTTTGAGGTGTTTACTTAAATGTGCAATGCTGATCATCTTTCCGCATCGAGCACAAGGCTTAGAAGGTAACGAACGATTAATTCTCGAACCTGTTTCGCTACATCTTGCCCTGTGTACCGATAAATTGTTCCTTGAGATTAGCTTCCCACAAGTAACACATTCAGTTTTATCATTTTTACGATTGAAACTGGTGGTGGATGCCATTGCTTTTTCGAAAATCACAGAAATCAAAAAGTCTAGTATGTAGCGATACAATTTTCAGGTATGTTATTTATATAGAATTTCTTGGGGCAAATACAAAACTCAAAAATTCAATGTACTGTGAATACAATTTTCAAGTATGTTATTTATATAGAATTTCTTGGGGTGGCGCATGATGTACATGGACACGGATTCGCTTTTCATCCTCATGGATAAACGCGATCAGGTTAACTTGATCGATTACCTGCACGAGCGGTTGGTTCCCGAACTGCGGGTGAAAATCGAATTCGTGTTGAAAAACTTTTTCGCGTTGACCAAGAAAAAATACGTCGTGCAACTGGCCGACAGCAACGAGGTACAATTTAAAAAGCTGAGGACCGCCATAGACGTGCGAGAGAGAAATTTTCTGATCACGATCTTGAAGAAAGCGTTGGGGGCGAATACTTCGACACGGGATATCGCACCACGGACTCGGTCGATCAGATCGTCACGAGCATCGTGTGGCCCACGGCGAAGGCTTACTTGGAGTTCGTGGAAAGGCACGCGACTCAATTCGATCTTGGGAGGAAGCTCGATCTGTCAGCTCCGCTGGCTAGTTTCAAAAGCGACTGCATCAACGCTCTGGCTTGGCGTCACGTTTTCGAGATGGTTTTCGGAAAGGATCCGGCCAAGTACCTGCGAACGATTTTTCCGAACACCGTCTGCGACAGCCACATTCTGAACGAATTCACGTGGACGACCCAGCATCGTTTCCACACGCATTACTTTCTCGGCTGGGGTCTTATATATCGATTCTGCTGCATCATCCCAACGTTCTTCATCATACACTGCAACATTAATTACTTGGTGTTGCATTATACTGTTTTGGAAAACAAGTTGAACGTCCTGAAAGATTTGTACCAGGACGTGACTGAAACGGATGCATTCAAAACTCAATTTCTGCGCCTCCTGAGGACGGAAAAAAGAATATCGAATCAGTACAAAACCTTCGAACGGACGATCCTGCCCGATAATTTTCGTTTCCACCAGATTGTAGAGGGCAGCGACCAGCAGCAGCACCACGTGTGGTCTTGGGCCACGTACATCGATTCTCTCAACCTGGACGCGAGCAAAGAACGTTATTTCCCCAAAAAGGATTCCGCATTCGTTCGGGAGCGTATCGAGCGCGTAAACTGGGTAAAGATTCCCGCACCGTGGGTCGACGTCCTGCGAACGCTTTTTTCTTATTTTCACATGAAAGATCGCAATTTCGGAACCAGGCAATTTGGAACCGAGGCAAACACCGTGAAAGCGGTCGTTTCTCCGAAATTGGGATTCAGCTTGATCCTCGACCAGATCGACCAGCAGGAGAACGAAGCGTGCTTGCTCCATTTCATCCCGGGCATCCGCATTGAATTCTCCTGCTGCGACGTACCGGACTCGTGCTGCGAATTTTGCCACACGATGTGTTTCCTGCAAACACTGACCAACACAACCCCGACGCTCATTTCTTCGGATTTGAAAGTTATACTCGTAGGCACCGAACCTTCCTCGTTGCAACCCATCACGAACTACAAAGTGTGTAAAAAATGCCGTGCCTGGTTTAGATCGTCGTCCGATGTCGATGCTGCAAATAAAAGAAAATGATAGGTCACTGAAGATCGTAAAAAAAATAATCGTAAGATAGGTTAAGTTATATCACGTAAGATCTTGATGGAGTGAGGTGTTGGCAACACTGCGAGAAAATAAGGCTTGTGTCTTACAAGAGCAAACCATTAAGTCGAGCCCCACCGAGTCCCACTTTCGGTTGGTGAACTCTCTCCATTTGGGTCTACTACAGTTCGGTGTGCAAATAAAAAAAAATGATAGGTTAAGTTATATCACTGAAGATCGTAAAAAAAATTCGTAAGATAGGTTAAGTTATATCACGTAAGATCGTGATCGAGTGAGGTGTTGGCAACACTGCGAGAAAATGAGGCTCATGCCTTACAAGAGAAAACCATTAAGGCGAGCCTCACCGAGCCTCACTCCGAGCCTCATTTTCGGTTTGTGAACTGTCTATTTGGGTCTACTATTATCTAACATTCTTTTAACAAGACTAACCCCATATGCTAATGAAATTATAGGTGATTATCAATGTGGATTTAAACGTAACAGATCAACTACAGATCAAATTTTTCACATCAGACAGACACTTGAAAAAAAGTGGGAATATAATCAAAATGTCCATCAGCTATTCATTGATTTCAAAAAAGCATATGATTCGGTCAAAATATATAAATTATATAATATATTAGTAGAGTTTGGAATACCTAAGAAGCTTGTTAGTATGATAAAAATATGCACCAGTGAAACAGAAAGTAAAATTCGTGTGGGTATTAATATGTCTGACAAATTTACAATTCATGATGGGTTAAAACAAGGAGATGCATTATCTCCATTGCTCTTTAATTTTGCCTTAGAATATGCTGTAAGGAAGGTAAAAGAAACTAAAAGAGGACTAAAATTAAATGGTGTGACTCAGTTGTTAGCATATGCAGATGATGTAGACTTACTGGGGGATGATGTGAATACAATTAAGAATAATGCTAAAATATTTTTCAAAACTGCTAAAGAGATAGGTTTGAAAGTTAACAAAGAGAAAACTAAATATATGCTTACAGGCCGAAACCAAGTGTTAGGTAATAATCAAAATCTAATTATTGATAACAACTCGTTTGAACCAGTTTCCAAATTCAAATATTTAGGAGTAATATTAACAAATGAAAATTATATGAAAGAGGAAATAAAAAGTAGGCTTAATTCAGGAAATGCATGTTACTTCTCTCTTCATAAACTTTTGTCTTCTCGTTTAATATCTAAGAAACTAAAAGTTAAAATATACAAAACAGTAATTTTGCCTGTAGTATTATATGGATGTGAAACTTGGTCCCTTACATTGAAAGAGGAACATAAATTGAGAATATTTGAAAATAAGATCCTTAGGAAAATCTTTGGACCTAAAAGGGATGAGGAGACAGGTGAGTGGAGAAGGTTACATAATTTAGAACTACATAATTTGTATTCATGTCCAGATATTATTAGAATAATTAAATCAAGAAGACTTAGGTGGGCAGGCCATGTGGCACGAATGGGAGAGGAAAGAGGAGTTTACAGGATTCTTGTTGGGAAACCTGATGGTAAGAGACCTGTAGGAAGGCCAAGAAGAAGATGGAGGGACAACGTTGAGATGGACCTAAGGGAAATCGGTAGGGATGGAAAAGAGTATATAGATCTTGCTCAAGATAGGGAAAGATGGAAGGCCTGTGTTGCTGCAGCCATGAACCTTCGGGTTTAAGAAGGCTAGCGAGTTAGTTATTTAGTTAGTTAGTTAGATGCAAAGATAGGCAATACTGTACAGGTCCGAAATCGAAAGAAGCAGTAGTTCCAGTATGACGAAACTGTTGAAGATCCGCAAACACGTTACAAAGTTGATTTTTATTAGCATGTCCGAGACGTGATTATTTTAGTTCTAAGATATTTGAGCAGCTTGAACATCGTAGTGAATTTTTCGATTTCTTGCTTGATATTAGTAAGCTTAGAGAATGCCATCTGAACATGGGCGTCGCGAGGGGATTCGAACCCGCACGCCGAACACCCCTAGAAATTGGCATAGTTTATTTCAAGTTCGGAAAAAAAAAGTTTTGTCAGATCTGGAGCTCGTTACTTTTATTGTTAATTGAAGAAATAACGACTAGTTAATATTCGAACAGAATAATTAAAGTAAAAACAGCGTTAGATCGAAACAATTAGTGTAAAATACAGTAACCAGGTTATGTTTTGATATTTTACCATTTAAACTAAAATAATAAATGGTTCTGCAGTTTTCAAAATCCCAAAAACAAGTGAGTTCTATCAGTTCTATGGGGTGAAGCGAAACAACAGAACTTTATTACTAAAATTTTCCCAAATTTGTATATTTTTCTTGGACAAGAAGTTAACAACAAAATAAAAGAGCTATGCCTTTCAGTACACTAACTGTATGCAGTGGATGTTCACTAATTCGGTGGATCGATTAGAAGTCTCTCCCCAGCGATATAATAATAATAAATTTGGAAAAAAGTGGGTCTATTTTCAGTGGTTTATAATAGTCATTATATCATAATAATCAAGACAATGATAATAATAATCATTATTGTTATTATTTCTACTATTCAAGTTTTATCAATGACCGCCCCTATAAAAAGTTCTGGCGACGTCCATGCATCTGATCTTTTGTCTCAAAAGTGTTCAAACTTGCCTGTATGTTAACACATGAAGACCCCGAATATATTTACCCTACTGATTTAAAAGATGAACTGAAAGTACTTTAGGTTGTTACAAAACATAATACTGCACCAAAGGAGACCATACGAAAAATAACATTACATGTATTTTTTAAAAATATAATCCAATATATATATATATATATATATATATATATAGCCCCAATCCCCCCACTCACTGACATAAATGTTCTCCATGAAGGAAGCCCCAGATGCAGAAAATGGCCGATTACGACCCCCATGAAATTGTCTCAAAAGACCGAGAAAAGTAAGTAATTACTCACTTTGCCCTTTTTTAAGGGTGGCCCTTTTTTCAGTTCCTTAGCAACCCGTTTCCATGGCGCATTTCTTGCCAACATTGTTTGCTTCATTCATTCATTCATTCATTCATACTTTATTGGTTTTAGCTGTTATACCAGCTCTACACCAAGTGTCCTAAAAATATGTCATGCATGACACTGTTACACAAATTACAAATTTTGAATATATACAGTTTTCTTATACATAATTTATCTACATCATTATCATACAAATTTAAAATTGATAATAAATACAATTGTTATATCTGGTGACTATATCAAGTTACACATTTTGAATATTTACAATTTTCATATGTCTATATTAATATCATGAAAAAATCTACAAATGATAAATACAATTGTTACATCTGGTGACGATATTAAACAGGATAAAGAAGTTGGAAGAGGTATTCCTTTCTTTATTAGATTCTTGAATAACATCTCCCTTTGAGTGGTATAAAGTGGACATTGAAATATAACATGATGAGCATCTTCCTGATCTAGATTGCACTTGCACATAGGCGAATTTACTAAATGAATTTTATATAAATGGTGATTTAAACGTATGTGACCTGATCTCAATCTTAGTATTAAAACTAAAAACTTTCTGGGTATATTAAATGTATAAAACCACGGAGTCTTATTGTTTAAATTTAGTACATTTTTATATGAATGACCCATATATGTAAATTTTTGTTTGACCCATATCTCCCAATCTTGTTGAATTTTGTTTTTAACTCTTGGTAACATATCTGTATATGATAATAATATATTCGTTCTGTGATCCATAAGTCTTGCTTCTTTAGCATTTTTATCTGCCAGTTCATTATAATGAAACCCTGAATGTGCTGGTATATATGAAAAATGAATTGTCCTTCCCTCTGTAGTAAACTTAACATACAATCTTATTATGTAAAGTACCAATGCTGATGCCTTATATAACTTTTTATATGAAGATTGCACACTGTACAAAACACTTTTAGCATCTGTTAATATTAATATCCTTTTATCTGGAATATTATTAATGTACATCAATGCACGATATATTCCATATGCTTCTGCCGAGAAAATAGAACACTCTCCAGGTAGTCTAAACTTTTTAATATTTCCATTTGAAGAGTCAATAAAAGCACATCCTACTTCTTCTTTATTTTTTGATGCATCTGTGTATATGAATCTATAATTCTCCCAATTTTGTAAATATAATTGAATATTTTCATAACTTGTTAATGAAATATTCCTTACCGGTATTTGATCATATGAAATTTCATAAATTGGATGTTTGCTATGCGTTATTATTGTAGAAAATAAATCTTGAAATTCTATTTTACATTGTAGGAAAGATGAATATTGTCCCTTTATTTTGTTCTCTTGATATAAAATCCATTGGTCTTGCATAAGTTTATTTACTGGATGTTCTTGTGTTTCCCAGCACTTGAAAACGAATTTATTTGTAATCCATTTGCATCTATACTTAAAAGGTTTTTCTATGGATTCTAAATAAACTCCTACATTGGGAGCTGAATTCATTAGACCCAATGATCTCCTCAAGACTTTTCTTTCTAAACTATCTATCTTAGATAGAATTCTTTCTGTAGCATTTCCATATATACTGCATCCGTATTCGAGCTTAGGCCTAAAAAAGTTTTTGTAAAATAAAAGCATTATTCTTGGGTGAGCACCCCAATTAGTATTTCCTAAAATTTTAAGCATGTTGAAAATTTTTTCACCTTTAGCTTGTAAATATGATCCATCCACATTAATTTTCTATCAAAATTAATTCCTAAATATTTTATTTTATTTTGAAATGGAATACCAGCAATTTGTGTCAACGTATTTCGATATTTATGTTATGTATGTTATTAAAACATACAGCTGCTGACTTGTTCTGTGATATGATAAAGTTCATTCTCTCCAGCCAACATTTCACTTTATAAAAATTATTTTCTATTTTCTGAATACCTTCATATGGATTACAAAATGATCCTAATATACACAAGTCGTCTGCATACTGAATTATTTTTATTGTAGAATTATGAAATTGAAATATTCCTCTCATATATATATTAAATAATAATGGACTCAGTGGACTTCCCTGAGGTAATCCTTGTGAAGTGGTACGGGGCCCACTAAGTGTGTCCTGAAACCAAAATAATATTTTCCTATTTATCATCAAGTTCCATATTATCTTCATAATTATTTTCGGAGTATTTGTCTGATTTAACATATCAATTAATATATGAGGATCAACGCTATCATATGCACCTTGTATATCTATAAAGTGAGCAAATGTATATTGTTTCTTATACATTGCATTTTGAACATGCAATGTTAATGTTGATAATGCATCAATACAACCCTTGTTTAGCCTAAAACCGAACTGATAGGGATAAAAATATTGTTCTTTCTCAAAATACCACTCTAATCTTTTTAATAATAATCTTTCAAATATCTTCTCAATTGTAGGAGCCAACGTAATAGGTCGATATGATTCAGCTTCTTTCGGATCTTTATTTGATTTAAGTATAGGTAGTATCAGATGTGTTTTCCAGTTTTGTGGCACATTTCCACTTCTCAGAATATTATTATAAATATTTACAAGTACTTTTAATGCATTGTCCGATTGATGTCCTATCATTTCATACGTTATTCCGTCGTATCCTGGAGCAGTTGATTTTATATTACTTAGAGTTTCTCTTAATTCTTGCAATGTTATTTTTGAATAAATTTCATCACTGGAACTTATATTATTTATAATCTCGGGTATTTTATTTCTTACATAACTAGGTGTAAACTTTTTTTCAAAATGTTCTTGCCAAATTGTTGTTATAGGTGAAACTCTAATTTTATGTCCTTTTTTAAGAAAATTTATTTTTTTTTCAAATTGTGTTTGTTTTAACAGATGGTGATAATGATTCACAGAATTCTTCCCATGCTTGCCTTTTTGCTTTATTAAAGATACGTTTTGCTTTAGCAATTACTTGTTTTAAATTTATCCAATTATTTGGCAAAGGTTGTTCAGCAAATATTTCAGACAATCTTATTCTTTCTTCTTTTGCATCTTGACACTCATCATTCCACCAACTTATAGTAGAAAAGTTGTTTTTATTATTAATTTTCTTCCGTTTAGCTACAATATCCATTGCATATGTTATTAATTGTAAATAACGTTGACACGTTATGTTTTGTTCCTGTTGAATTGAATTGAATTTAAAATTTTGGGTGCGTCAGCACTAAGGCTATTTTGCACCCGTCACATTATACGGGGTCCAGCCCCTTATCGTTACAAATAGCAACTCTATTGTTGCAGAACTAAAATCATAAAATATTAAAATGTTCTAACTTTCGTTAAAAGCTGAGGCTGTACAGGGGCACTCAGCACACATAAGGACAAAAGAACAGGACAACACGAGCAAAATTATACTGGCCATGGGGCCAGTCGCCAGAGCCTCGTTAGTCTTCAGTCCAGGGTGTACTAACGTGGAAGTGAGGTTGACATTTGGGTGTACTACGTGGAAGGTCACCCCTTACACCCCTTTTTGTTCCTGTTTAATATCTTCCATTGAGATATAAGAGTCCAAAATTATAGAATATAATTCCCAATCGATGTTTTTAACCTGCCACCTTCTAATTGGTAATGAATATATTTTAGGTACTGAGTGTGCATCATTTAACAGTGTAATGAAAATTGGCAAATGATCACTACCCCTATTCACAAAATCTACTTCCCAAAACAATTTATTTATTATATTATTTGACACAATAGTTAAATCTATGGCTGTTGGTGATTTACCATTCCATGGATAATGAGTAGCTGACCCATCGTTCATGAAATATAATGATCGATCACTAATCCAGTCCAAAATACTACATCCTAATGCATCTCTATAATTACAACCCCATGCTTCATGATGAACATTCATATCACCTGTGATAATGACATTGTCATGGACATAATATAATAATTCATTAAAGTGTGTGACTTTAATATGTTGAGATTTATAACTCGATGGAATATAAATTGAAACTATTGTACACTCTAATGTGTTCATCTTAATTTTCACTGCTATTAATTCTACAGTAAATAATTTTATCAACCCTAATGATTCTGGTAATGTTACTCTTTTAAATTTTATACTTTCGTGTATATATAAACCTACACCTCTTGTATCTTTAGTATGTAAATTAGATATTAACTCGTAATGAGGTATTTGATAATATTGATGCTGTCTACCACGAAATTCGGACAAACTCAATATACCTGGATGATGCTCATCTATAATTTGTAATACTTCTAATCTTCTAGCTGTAAATGAATTTATATTCCATTGCACTATAAAAGACATACCAATTGATCCTCTTCTACAAGTTTAACTTTCTGATAATATTGCAATTATCTTTCCTATAATTTGTTGCATTGAAATTAAAATCTTCTGTTTCTTCCTGGAATCATTTAAATCACGAACTGATTCAATCATGTCTGGTAAAAGGTCCAACAATGACTGATATATTTCCTTTTGTCTACAAGAAACTGATTTACGATCCGAATATCTTCTGCAATTTATATTGTCCATATCTTGTTCTTGCTACAATACGTGATATATTTTTTGAATTATTTCCCGTCACAATACCTTTTGCTTCATAGTATGAGATGTTTTTCTCGGCCATAATAATTTGAATTTGCTTTTCATCCTGATATTTTGAGCACATTTTGTTGCAAGCATTATGATCTCCTTTGCAATTTATACATGTTTCACTCATTTCGCAGTTTCCTTCGTGATAATCTTGGCCACATTTATAACACAATTTTTTACCCTTGCACTGTTGACCTGTGTGAGCAAATCTGAAACATCTATTACATTGCAACATTGGTTTCACACGTGGCACTACCTCAACTATTTGTTTTCCAACTGCTATGTATTGTGGTAAAACTGTCCCCTTAAAAGTTACACATAAGACTTGAGTAGGTTCAAGCTTAAATGACCCATCATTCCGCCATATTTTCTTCTTCATTCTTTCCATCTTAGTCACTAGCACTGGGCTTTCTATACTGCTTTCCAAATACTGCATTTCAAATTCTGTGGGTATTCCAAACAGAAGGCCTTGCTTCTCCACTAAAGATTTAGGAATTCTGGCATTTACTCCTAACTTGTCTAATAACACTTTATTTTTCACAAAGTTATTAGCTTCTTGTGACGTGTTGAATAATGCTCGAACTCTATTTCGTCCACTTTGATCTACATACTTTACTTTCACATTATTATCCATCAACATATATCCAACTTTAACTGGATGCAAATTTCCTAACTGTTGGTTTCTACTTTCTATTATCACTAAATAGGGTTCGTTGGCACCTATGTCATACTGGTATATTTTTTCTTCATGATTGGTAGTGTGTTCCATCCTAGAACTTTTGTTACCCATTTCATTTTGTATTGTATTGTTCTTTCTTTTATTCGGCCCATTTACTTTGTGTGAAATGTCCATGACATCATTTACATCATTTTCTTCATGTTTTGAATCAGATGATATTATATCAATATTATCACTGGTTATAGTATTATTGCATATAGCACTATGTCCGTCCTCAACAATATTGCTTCCCTTTTGATCCATTATGATAAATAAACGAGACAGTTAAAGCACATCTCTAATACAATCCAAAGGGATATTGAACGTCTTAAATTGTAATAGATTTGATTATTATCAATCAACTTTTGTCCTTTTCTATCACAATAGATAATAACTAAACACTACTTAATCTTACTACACAAGTCCTTCAATTAAATCCACATAACATTCGATTCAATCTAGCGAATAATCTTGCTTATTGAACCAATACGCCATTTTTTCACTCAATCTAATTACAACAGACCTGCTTCATTCTTCATTGGCAAGCTACATTATATTTCTCACAGATCAAACACAGATGAATCAACTCCTGGTTTTGAAAAGGTGCCTCAAACAAGGGTGACATCTACATAAGAAGAAGATTCAGTCCAGCTGTACAATTACGTAGGCCTATACATTGTTATACTCAATGCGAAAATATCTACATCGTGCTTGTTTTAACTAAATGTTTAGGGGAGCTTACAGTGCTTGTTGTTGTCCATGGAAACGGACGTTGCTAGGAAACTTAAAGAAAGTATATTTTCACCCCGAAAACTACTGTAAGGGAATTATGCTAGACTTTTCGAATTTCAAAACATGAGCATCATAATTTATCACAGAGAAGAGATAGGAATTTGATGGGAATGACGGAAAACAATTATTTCTCGATTACGTTTACAAATGTGAAAATGACAAAAGACGTAAATGTTGCTTTTTCATTAATGTCGCCATTGAATTCGTTTATATAAAATATCTAACTATTTTGAAACGGACAATATTTATCCAGTTTATTATTATGAAAATAGACAAAAATGTGTTGAATATTTGTACACACATAAAGTTATTTTCTAAACTTCCCAAATTAGCAAACTTATACACTTGTTCCCCTTCATCCAATACAACATGCAGATATTTTCAAAGTCATTAAGATCATTGAGGAACCCCATATATAAAGTGATTGCGTCCACAACGTGGCCGAAGGTCACGCAAACGAGCGTACAAGACGTGGCCAAAGGCCACGTCGAAAGTAGACGAGCCATATAATAGGCCTTCAACAGTAAAAATATGAGCCCAAGTCTTCAAGTCATTTCTTTCTTATTACTTGTTAAATTTAAGGTACGTATAATGAAATTGTAATTTAGTGTATCATTTGTTAGTGTTACTGTGGTAGAGACATCCGTTTGTTCAATAGTGTAACATTATTTATTTTATTTATTATTTTATAGTTTGATGTTTTACTTAGTAACATATTGATTTTGATTTTCAATTTCCCGTTGCTGCATAATAACGGGGGGCGGGCGAAAGGGAGCGTCATTTGACGCGCTTGCCCAGGGCGACGAAATGGCTAGCGCCGGCCCTGACTGAGTTCGTCCACTTGGAGAACTTACTGAAAGTTTTCGCCTGGGCAGAACAAAAATTGTGCAACGTTGCAACTCAGACGTCATAGTAGACATTGTACTTGATGTATTAAGTGATATTGGGGTTAAAAGCAGTCAGTTTGTAGTTCTTATATCTAATAATGCCCCATACATGGAAAGTGCTGGTATGCGCTTAGCTGCAGTTGTTCCTAGACTAATGCATTCCACCTGCTGGGCACATGTCCTCCACCTGCGCTGAAGAGTTCAGAAATATTCTTAAAGTAGCAGATCTTTTCATTGCATCGGTCAAATCGGCTTTGACCAAAACCCCAGTAAGACGGGAAAGGCTGTTAAATCCCTTTTGGAACGCAGAAAAAATAACCTGTTTGCCTCCAGTACCAGTGATGTCGTTGGGGAAATTGGCTCCAGGCAGGAAAATTTCACAACACTTACTATAGCACATTGCAGAGGTGGATAGAAGAGGAAAATTAAGAAGTATGTACTGCTGTGACAAACCTTAAGAAACTAATTGGAAGTGAAGAAGAATGTCTTAAGTTCCAGCTTAACACCATAGCTAAAATTTCAGATGCCTCTGTAAACATACGAAAGTTTTAGAACTGAAAATGTTGATACAAGTCAGGTATGGCTTATTCTGTCATCAGCCCAAGAAATTTTACAAAATTCAGGTGTGCGGTGCAAGAAGCTTGCAGATTATATGAGCGGAAATCAGGTTGCTGCCAAATTTTGGACACAAGTTCAGTGCCTCGATCCACACGCGCAAATCCAAATATGCTAGCAGAAGGGTTACCGACAGAATTGAAACGTTTCTCTCAATTGGATATACCTTTGGAAGAATTGTGCATGTATCATGTAATTCTTCAAGACGACGAAATTTCTAACGTTTCTTTATTTTCCTTTTGGAGTAAACAGTTGAATTAGATGCCAAATTTGAGTACCTTGGCCATGAAAGCAATAACTGTGCCTTCATCTAGTGCTTCAGTTGAGAGAAGCTCTTCCACTCTCACTTGGATTCTAAATCCACGGAGGTCTTCGTTTAAAGAAGAAAATCTCGAAGCCCACTTGCGGCTTGCTTTCAATCAGGGAGCTAACAACAACACTGATACCGTGAAAAAGAAAATTCAAAATAAGAAATGGAATTGTTTGAAGTTAGCGTAAAACGTTGTTTTTAAAATTCTTTGTATTTTCCATTTGTGTGTGTTAAGTTCAATTTCTTTCAATTCTGAAATATATTGTTTTGTCTTAAATTCTAATAGAAAACGATTATGTTTTATTGATAGTTTCATGCTTATATTTTTCAATGCCTATGTATTAATAGAAATTGAGTGAAATAAAAAGTGTATGGTAATGGAAGTGAATGAAATGAAAGGCATAATAAAGTATAATTTAATAAACAGCATAGTGTAGCAAAATTTAGGAAATAACATAATTTAAGAAAATGAAAAGCATAATTTGCAGCTGCATAAAGCATAAAGTTGGTTGGTTTACTCATTATCATGATTACAGTTGAGACTGTTTTATACGTATCTCAGTTCTGCATAGTTCTGTTTTATGCGTAAGTTACTGTATTTCGATGACTATTTTTAGGGGTGTGCGTGATCCCGAAAAGTCGGGACCGGGATCAGTAAAAAAAATTTCCCGTCCCGTTCCCGACTTCGGGAAATGACTTCCCAACTTTTCGGGATCCCGACCAGTCGGGAAATACCGAATGGTCATTTTAAAAAGTCGTTAATTCTCGACGTTTTTTGCATTCTAAATGTCTGGAAGCTGGAACTTATCGGAAATTGTTCGTTTTTGTACCAGAAATGCAAAACAATCAAGTAAAGCCCGCATCACACGGAACTGGATTTCCAGTAGGTATGCCCTAGTTGGCGTTGGACTGGTTACCAATTTGCTAGTTTTCACCTCATACGAAACTTATCAGCGTACTTGTCGATAGACTTTTGTTCCCATACGAGGGAAGTTGTAATGGCGGCCGCGAGAGATGTAAACAACGTATCACTTCACATTTTTAAAAGCCGATAACTATTCAACCGAGAGGAATAACGTTTCGTATAGAACGTAATTAGGTACAAAACAATGGCACTGCTTAAACATATACTTTACAACGTTTACTGTACACGTATGGAAGAATATTTTAGTTGTTTCAAATGTAAACACCGTACACTCAGCATAGATGGTGTAACTCAACGCGCCTTTCATGCTGTATACGTTATACATTGCTGAAGTAACACTCGGAAACCACAGACAAAAACGCTCCTTTGCACACTCACAGCTTATCTTCACATGGCGAAACGTTGCTCTGATTGGCCAGTGACGATCACTGAGGAGTAGCTAGTCTAGCAGAGATAGATTAATCAATCTCACGTTTCTAAGTATTTTCAAATCACAATATGTATTGACTTGAAGCCTCAGTTCATATGCAACACTTCTTTCCACGCGCTTTTCGTCCCTCGATGTGATCAGCTGGCAAGGCTGAATACCCTAGCTGGCTCTTCTTCCGCCTTACCAGATCCAGGTATAGACAACCGCCAGAAGAGAAAGGGAAGATTTCTGCCTGTACTTCCCTTGCCCCCTCGCCCCCTCCCCGCTCCCATGGTTGAAAGCCCGTGGTTTCAGGTCCTCCAGTCTATCTCCTATACGACAGATAGGGGATAGGTTTCCCTTCGATTCCTTTGTAAATCCTCTAAAGAACTATGGGGAAAATTTTCTGCAGTACTTATGTTCTATGTATTTACACAACCTTTCAAACGTTGTACAATATGTATGTATAATATGGGATGTAGTTTTATTTGTATATGAATGAGAACGTACTTGTATTATGTGCAGACAAAAATGTTATGGTTTCTTTTCTTTTTTTTTCAAATATGGAATATGTAATGATTAAATAACAAATATCTAGCTCTCGTTTTAGTAGTGTTTTATTTAAATATACTAATAATTTGTCCTCCAATAAAAAATGGGTAAGCTGAACAGTCATAAATACGGATGTATTAATTTGGGCAAGAAAACGCGCGTTCTAATTGGTTTGGTTTATTTTACTTCACCTGTCTGCCACATTTGGTTATCGCGAAAATGAGGATGAGTGATGATATAATGAAATTGATGAGGGGACCTCACAAAGAACAATTCAGGCCGGGATTCGAACCCATGACGAGTACGCATTCTCGTTTCTATGTGTTGTACTCTGCAGTGAATAATGAAATAATTTGGAATGAAAAATGAATCCCAGAACTCAAAAAGTCAAATGAATATCATTGAAGAAAGTAGAAAAAGTGTGTTTTGTTACCTGTCCTCTAATATATTGAATTTTTGCCACCTCCGCTTATGGAAGTCACGAGGGACAATCATAAACAGACAGGGACGTAGCTAGGTTAATCAGTTTGGGGGGGCCCAAATGTCAGAAATTTATCGATCAAACCATTAAGAAATTTAACAACAACCAACATTATATATGTATGTGTGTATATATGTGTATATATATATATATATATATATATATATATATATATATGTCGGACCCTGTGGCTGAGTGGTTAGCACATCACGCTGCGACGCCAGGGGTCCTCGGTTCGAATCCCGCTAGGGCATGGTTGTTTGTGAATGTCCATTCATCAATTTCATCACTCATCCCCATCTTCGCAATATCAATATATATATATATGACAGAGTGAGATAGAGAAAATGAGAGACAGACAGACGGTGTTAAATTAAAATCAACTCTCATATACACACGTATGCCACTCACCATCGTACGCAGGATGTATTTCTGGCAAGGGGGGGGGGGTGGCGGTAGAATTGTAAAAGTGGATAATACACTCTCGGGGGTTAAAATTATACTAAGAAGAAATTATAATCGTGGCTAATTTTAATGGGGGGTTGCTTGATTGAGTTGGCATTTTAAGACCACTTTATGCACAGGAAGGTTAATCCTGACTGGACCTATAGTTTAAAGTGGGATCCGAACCACTGTGTGCCTCCGCTGGGATCCGAAACCGGGAACCCTTGATTACAAGCAGCGAAGCTACCACTGCGCCATCGGCGAGGCCAGTAATGGGGGTTTGCTTGATTGATTGATTTAGTTGATCTTACTTCGCTTTTCTGCCACTATTGGCTAATTGCGAAGATCAGGATGAGTGGTGACATGATGAAATTGATGAATGGACACTCAACAAACAACCATGCTAACCACTTCATCACGGGGGCGGCTAATGGGGGTTTGCATTTGCCACTTTTTCTTTTTTTCTTAGGTTACCAGTCCAAATTCTCTGACAGACAGACACCGAACAGGGGAATATTTATTTTATTTGTGAAACAATGTTTCTACTGATTTCCCATCATAAACTATTTCTGGAAAGAGTACATTCGTGATTCTATTGTCTTCAAGCTGACAGAGACAAATTTGAGGGTACTGCCCCGCACACTTGCATTTAGGGTGTGACCAAATTTAGGAAGGATGAAAAGGAACGGACAGACTGTCGACCAAAGAGAATTCTCTTTGTCGTCGGCATTCAGGGCCAGAAGCCAGAAGGTTCACTGGGCTCTTTTCTACTCTCTTGTGTTTACAAACGCGGGAGGGTTTCTCTGACGTCAAGATGAATCTGCCTTCCGAGTATCTCATACTTCAGTACTACAAAGCACGTAGTGCTGTTGTTTTTTAGAGAAATGAGCAGGGGTGTAGATTTATAGACGCTAAAAATTTTTAAAACGGCAGGCAAATAGGAACCCAACATGATGAAAGTACACGTACGCACTTGATGGCACAAGTGTTGACTTGATTGTTTTGGTATTTTTTGTATTTTTCTTATATTTGCGACACTTTATTTACAGTCAGTTAATCGCAACGAATATGATGAATAGTAGCTAGATGAAATTGATGGTAGGGAAAATGCTTTATTCAAAGGAAATAATAATAATAAGAAGAAGAAATGTGAATTTGAGCACATTGGAGGGAAGAACTTGGAAATTGTGGATACATTTACTGCTTTGCTTCATTGTTATCGTCCTCTTTCATTCCTACGATACTATCTAGTTCTCAAAACTGGCTTTAATCGCGGCGTTGAGGACGAATGATGATAAGATGAAAAGACAATCACGAAGGAACATTGACAAGGCAAAACAGAGCCCGTCATAGGATTATACTGGCTGTGAGTCCACATACCAGAGCCTCATTAATCTGGAGCAATGTAGTCCACGGTATACTACGTGGAAGAAAGCTTGATACTTGAGCGCCCTCCGTAAACATCACTCCCTATCATCAATAATATTGGTGTTTACTGTGATACCGCAAGTGCACGTGTGTGTATGTGCGTGTAACAAAAAGTAATCATTACGCAATATTAATAACCATGTTGGTTAAAATTTTATATTTTACATAAGTGGATGTTGTCTTGTCTGCTATTTCAGTTTTCATAATGTAACATAAACGCCGACATAAGCCTTGAGCGGTGTATACTTGCGCGAAGATAACTGAAACATCGGAACTACAGACTTTCCTTCCTCTGTCTTTCACCCTGTCTCTTGTATGCTAGGGTTTTAAACGCGGTGATGGATCTGTAATATGGGAATATAACTCCAATAAATCCTCAGCTTGACTTCTCATATATATAGTTTATACCAGAATCGAACCTGGCACCTTTAATTTCGAGGTGATCGTGTTACCCACTACTTTCGGGGAGGTCCCTGTCTGTTTTCCAACTGGTTGTGAACTTCAAGAATGATGACGCTGAATAATAAATTTTACATAAGTTTATGGTATAATTTCTTAAAATAATCTTTTTTGTGACTGCAGAACTAAATATTTGATGGCACTGGATATAACAGATTTCGCACAGTTATTGGCTAATTTTATTTTTACGTGGTTTATTTATGCACCCAGGGATGCTACTTTCCTTCAGCCCACTTCTACAGTTTTTACAAAATTCCGCTTCTGACAAGTAAGCGTAATACGTTACGAAACCAGATGCCCCAGGCTCTAACTCTGGTCAGGCATGGGTGTACTATGCTTGTCCCATCACCATTTCTTCAGTTCATCATTCATCCTCACCGCCGCAATTAACGAAAAGCAACGAAAAATAACCAACCTAGAAATGGAATTAGAAAACGTTCTCTCGAAATTGCACACGTTGAGTACACTACCCCATGGGAAGAAGATTTCTGCTTCTGTGAGTAATGATTCATTGACTTGCTTTTTTTTTCACTTTTTGTGCCACTTTTGGCTAATTTGCTAATGAGGATGAGTGATGATGATATGATGAAATTGATGAATGAACACTCACAAACATCCTTCCTCAGGCCAGGATTCGGACGCAGGACCCCTGGCGTCGTATCGCAATGTGCTAACCACTCTGCCATCTTCCTTGTGTAATTATACAAATGATAACAGAAACCGCTTTAGAATTTTAAAAGTTAATGTATCTAAAGAGTGTAGATCATTGTTAATAATTTAATACATACCTCGTTATCTTTCATAAATGAGGGTTGGCTTATTCTTCATTATAGCCATGTGTTAGCGGCAGTCCCCCTCCCCCTTAAGTTTTATCTTGCAACATCTATCACGCACCGCACTATGACTGTCTCCGTAATATGAGACAGGAATGAAAATTGTTTCCAAAGAGCTCCGGAAGGAGTAACGTCGATCCCGAGGCACATTTGTTACCGCTTACCAGTCAATCGGCCGAATTTTGACCTGGCAAGGATGAAAAGTACATTTTCAAAAGACTTCCGAATTCCCTTAACGAGACGGGCTATAAGATCATTAGCGGCAGCCCCTGCGTTGCATCTGTTTTCGACAGGTAAGAAGTAGAAAAATGAGTTGCAAGTCTTGCTTTGGCGTTCATGCCGCGGAAAATTTGGGACCAGTGTTTCAAACTGTAAGCAAAATTTACTGAAGAACAATTTTGCAATATTTGCCATCAAATCAAAATTTCCAGTAAAATACAGAAACATTTGCAGGGGCCACATGGGCGTTTGCGGGGGCCAGTACCCCCCCGTGCCCCCCTCTAACGACGTCCCTGTAAACAGAGAACTCTGGACTCCTGATTTCGCAGTGCCCTGCAGATGCACTGGGAGGCAATTATTTGTATTTTCTTTTTCCTTTCTTTAGCGTTGCTTTTCCATCACTTTACCTAACTTCTGCCATGACGATGAACGTTGATTAAATTAAACGGATGAAGAGTGGTTACAAAGGAAGACTCATGCACAGGCCAGGGCTAGAGCCCGGATCCTTCAGTAACGAGATCGTGAGATGGAGAAATTAGGGAAATCAAGCAATGCAATTTTTTTAGAAAAACGTTAATCACATACAAATATGGTGTTTCAAAAATCCAATTGAAATTTACGTCCCACTGAGTAAATACGTAGTTTGCTTTACCGATACCCAAATATCCGAATAGTTAGAGCTTTCCACTCATCTTTGTTGTCGGCCGACATCCGTGGGGGAGTGCAAGTGGCCCTGGATTGGTACCAGGTGGACGCACATAGTGGTTTGGATCCCACTTTAAACTGTGGGTCCAGTCCCGATTAGCTTTTATGTACATAAAGTGGACTTAAACAGCAAATCAATCAACCGCGGGGTAGTGGTTATCACTGCACGCTATGACACCAGGAGTTCCGTGTTCGAACCCCGACCTCGGGATGCGTGTTTTTTTGTGTTTGTATCTTCATTAATTGTATTGTACCATCTTCGCGATTAACCAATTGTGACAGCGACGCTAAGTAGCATAAATCAAATCATTGATTGATTGTTTCGTTTGGTTTGTTTTACTTTGCTTTTCCTACACTTTTGGCTAATCGTCAAGATGGTTCAATAAAATTAATGAAGGGAGAAACACAAATAACACCCATGCCCAGGTCGGGGTTCGAACCCGGGATCTCTGGCTTAATAGTCAAATCAACATGTTTTGTATTTTCGAAAGTGGGTGGGATTAACGTGTGCTTCTTTTCAGTAGTCAGTCCTTCCTGATTTTGCAATCCTTTCCTTTATTTGACGTTCAATTTTTAGGAATACTAGGCCCTAAAGGGGGGGAGGGGATTATGACCCACACCAACCTCCCTTGGGCACGCCACTGATTGCTACCCCAAGTGTCGACATCACCGCACGTCACTGTGATTGGCTGTTCCACAGAATCCAGTCGAGGAAAGCAAGTAGCAATTAGAACATGTTCTATTCCTCCAAACCAGTCAAGCAGTCAGTCAGGCGGCCATGATTGCTACCTAGAACGTTAGTTCATCACCAACTAGGACATTCCTACTAGAAATCCAGTTCCGTGTGATAGGAGCTTAAGCCCCTATCACACGGAACTGGATTTCTAATTGGAATGCTCTAGTTGACGCTGGACTGGCTACCCATTTGCTAGTTTTCGCCTCACACGGTACTTGTTATACCGTACTTGTCGATAGTCTTTCGTTCCCATAATGGCGGCCGCACGAGATGTAAATACCGTATCACTTCACACTTTTAAAATACGATAACTATCCAACCGAGAAAAATATCGCATCGCGTTAAATGATTTTAGGTAGAGAAGAACGGCGCTGATAAAATACATAATTTACAACGTTTACTATACACGTATGGAAGAATATTTTATCTTTTTCAATTGTACACATGCCTTTCGTGTTGTATGCACTCGGAAGCCACAGACAAAAAAAAAGCTACTTTACAAACTCACAGATTATCTTCACATGGCCAAACTTTGCTCTGATTGGCTGTTCCACAGAATCTAGTCGAAAAACTTAGTAGCAATTAGAACCAGCCCTGGCCCAAAACCATGGTAACGGTTGAAGTTCTTGCGTGCGATGACGTGTGACCGGCCAAGTGAATGCATCACTTCAATGTGAAGTCACGTGAAATGACAAAACGACAGTGGGTGCGTTCCGAAAGTCTTAACGAAACGAACGCATTCAACGAAAATAACTGGGCTCGTGAATCTGGTGAAACCAGTTATTTTACGGACTTATGGGACACTCTAGGCGAAAGCGCAGGCGCAGCGTTTTGTTTAGAGAAAGTTTCCGCATGGCGTCAGCGGAAGGAATGTCCTTATGGCAAAAATAAACTCTATTATGGCCACTGTTACTCATTTTAATCACATTCTAAGAACGGTCAAGGCATACTTATCTTGTGCATGTTGCTTCATATCGCTATCTGTTAAAATTATAATACATTTTCCGAACTAGTGCAGTTTGAATCCATCAGCACGCGCTTTGTCTGCAAGGAGCAGACGATTTTCACGGAACAAACCAGCATCCTGGCCCGTGCGTTTGGTGAATCTCGTTCTTGCACGAAACGCACGGAATGCGACTTTTGGGACAGCATAATGAAACTCACGAAACGCACGGAAGCACTTATGGAACGGTCAGTTACCATAACTCGTTTAACGCGTTAAACTCGTGCGACTTTCGGAACGGGCCCAGTGTTGCAGTATGCAGATATTAAACACCAGAACAAGAACAATGTCTAGATGAGGATGTGTACTACAGGCTGTGGAAAAGCAGATGCGATAGCCACTAACGCCGTCAAACGGTTGGGCGGGAACTTTACGTCACATACCATGAAGAAGTAATAGGGTCTGAGCTGATTATGTCCTTTGCGATAAGTCCACTCAGAATTAGTTCACTTCATCAAATGATTTACTAAATCTCATCAATTTACATTGTCGAATTCATTATTTGAGTTTTTTTTTGTTTAGGTTCCACATCTTCACCGAAGAGAAAATTATGCTCATTTCTTTGTTTTCCTCGACCCTGTACATCCAGGTGTGTTATATACAGTGTACGTACAACTATAGATTGAATTGTATGTGATTGTATCTTCTCCAAATATGATGTTTAAAGAAACAAACTGCCGGAGAACTAAGTGAAGTGAGTGTACAATTTTATATTACTATTATAGTGGAACCACAAGCAAAGAAACCTGCGCAGACTCGCGACTCCTGTGCACCGTACTCCAGTGTGGAGGGGAGGGGGAGAGTGGAGCATGCTCACTTATAGTCCGAGTTGAACAGAAGAGGAGGAAGGTTCTTTTTCTTGTGGTCGCTCTTGTAAGTAAGGGGAACTGTGATTTTCCATTCATCTATTTTATCACTTCTTCATCATCTCAATTGACTTAAATGGCCGGAAGAGCAAAGTAAATTTATCAAATATAAATACAAACACGTACCGTTTAATAAATAACCAAAATGGAATGAAAAGTTAGCAGTTTGTATTTTTATTGCTTTATGTGAATATGTAGGGAAAAAGCGAGAGAGAATTGTACACCAATATCAAAGAAATGGTAGGCGAAGTATTTACCAGGATTATACTCCCTACATTCCTGCTCATAATAAGGAGTCGAAGGCATCTTGCTTAAGGATCTTTCTTCGATGTAAACGTAATAATAACAACTGGTGTGCGGTATCTCGAAAAGTCGGGACCGGGATCGGAAAGAAAAATTCCGTCCCTATCCCGACTACAGCAAATTACTTCCCTACTTTTCTGGATCCCGAGCAGACCGAATGGTCATTTTAAAACGGTATTAATTCTTGACGTTTTCTGCATTACAAGTGTCTGGAACTTATCGGAAATTGTTAGTTTTCATTCCAGAAATGCAAAGAAAATCACTTAAGGTGAAAATAAGAATTTCAGATTTCACTACTAGTCGAGAAATGGACATTTCCACTTTGACATGAAAAACGTTTTAAATCCATTCATTTTACAGATAATGACACAAACATGAGATGTGCAAAATATCTTGGCGATATTTGTTTCGGTTCTCGAGAAACACGCCTTCAAACACCGCTGAAATTCACCTGCTACGTCACAGATTTGAAAACGTCCTCTCCACAGACAGGAGGTCCTCTGATCTCATCACTTAGAAATGCGTGTAGGCGCGGCTTCTGCTCGTCCCGTCAACTTAGCATGGGCCGTGGAAGCGACAGACAATTCACTTGTTACTGTGTAAAACAAGTATCTTACAACTTCCAGTGCAAAAATCTGTGCTCCATTTCTTGGAGATGAATTATGCCCTAGCAGTATAGCAGGATTTACTATAATTCAGCCACTCGGTAGAGGGTTTTCCCATTAGGGTGACAAAGCAAACCTTGTAACAGTCAATGGCTGAACACGTGAACAGCCTTGGTCATTGCGAATACATAGGTTAGTACTGACTGGCAAGAACTTAATGTTATAGGAATGCTTTTTCTGGAATTACAGTTATCTTCGACATAATATTTTCTTCAAAAATTTTAAGATAATACTTTTAGAACACACTGGTTTACATGCCAATTTCTGCAATATAAGAGGTGATACGGTATAAAAAGGTACGGTGAGTTTTTAAATTTCCTGCAGTAAATGACAGTTTTCTTCAGTTAATATATATATATATTGCAAATTTTTGTATTTAGCCTACTTTTACGTTGCTTTTACGCAACGATGAGAACGCATGGTTAATTTATTATGTATCATCTCTAACATCACATTTCTTCCCACTTTTGGCTAATCGCTGCAATGAAGATGAATAACTACAAGCTGTATGCGAAGTCAGGGTGCAGGAGTACACCCCCCCCACACACACACACACACTACCACCAACTGCACAATCTAAGTATCACCCAACCTGCCATGATAAGAGACAAACTTTTTCTTCTGTCCCGTCTCATTTTGAAAACATTCACTTGTCCCATCTCCTTTTATGAGACAATACGGAACATGCCTCGTCTCGTGAGCAACACTAACATTAACAATAGAAGCATCCCTCTAGCTGTCCCCAAAGTCGCGAGCAAACATCCTCCCATGTAACAATTTCCAGTTCAATGAAATGTCACTCACAAGGAAACAGTCATGCCCAGGTCGAGTCAAACCTGGAACATGCGACTTCCTCAGATAGGCATGAATTTTGTGTATAATAATTACAACGCCAGTTCATTCCTGGTAATTCTGAATCTGCAGTTTGGCTTGCATATATAAGCAGGATAATATTTAGTTTTCGAGGGCTGTACCGTCGAAACGAGGAGTAAAAAAAAAAAAAAGTTTTTTTTTTTGTATTTATAATGATAAGCCCTTGCATACGTTGTTAATTCTATATTTTTCTAGACTTGAGACGAGAACGAGAATTGCCCTACCAAACCGAGACGGATGTTTATAAATTGAGACGAGACTGTCAATGAGACATTTACAAATAAACACGAGACAGACATTTACAACTCTCAACGAGAACGAGACCAAGGCTGCCATGTCTCGTCTCGATAGGATCCTTAAGTGGTGATGTTGTGAACCAACCAATTAATGCATTCGGGGTAACAAGATGAGGCGGCTTTTTCGCAGTACAGAATTCAAAATAATTATATCTACCATTTCAGTATGGGATATTGTTATACACATGGGCGTATATATAGTTCACGTGGGGGAGGGATGGATCAACTTTTGGTATGATTAGGGTTGCTTTATTTCGTAAGTGAAAATCCAGGACATTGCTGGCCGGAAGCTTGCTGGGGAGCGCGGGGGGAGGGGATGTTGGACCCGACAAAGTTCTGTGTTTGTAGTCACGAAGTATTGATGCTTTTCTGTTCATCTTGTGTCACTACGTTTTTAAGAACCAAATTTCTTTAATATGATTCGAGGGGGGAAAAATAACTGATTTGATAGTCTCAATCCAGTTTCTTATCGCAGAAATTCCGAAACTATCAGGAAATTGCAGATATTGGTCTGCAGTCCCATCTGGTGTGTGGAATTACGAAATTTCCTTCCCATCCGTATCCCGTCCTATATGTCTCTAATTTAAGAGAATGAAATAAGTCCGAAGGAATTTTTTATGAACAAGCGGATAGAACAAGGAAACTGGTAATTTTAGTGAACCTAAAAAAGAAGGGGGTTGGACCCGTTGAATCCCCCTTAAATACGCCCATGGTTATACACATTATTTCCTTGTAATAATTATACATAAACTAAGTATAGATATGTACTGTGCAACTAATGTAATCTTCTCAGTGTATTTTTTCTTATCTGCACAAAAATATTTCATCATAATTTGCGCAACAGAAATGGAACACAAACTGAAATTGCTTTATGGAAAAGAAAGTTAAATAGGCTTTATAAATAAAGTGAAGAATGTGAAAATTCCTATTTGGCACTACATAGGTTACAGTAAATATCGATAAATATAAGTTTAAAAAATATTTTTGAGTGTCTGGTCAGCAACCAATTTTATAAGCAATATTTTTCGCATGGCCTGAGAACACACACGCAGCTGAACCCTTTCATTTATCTTGCACGTGAGCAGCATGGATATTTCATAGAAGAATGATCATTACAAAGCATAGCTTTCCTTTCTCCTATCGCTCCTTCTTCCACTATTTAAATCGGTACAGATTTGTAGAACTGCTGCACGTGTTCGCTCACCGTGGGCTACCCATCCGGAACTGGACGCTCGAAGCAGACGACAAACGAGCTCTCCCTAAGGAGTGACGTAGTAACATGGCGGCGGCGTGTTTTCAGCGCAACGCTAGCCTCGCAACTTTGGAAGTCTCGTTTCTGCCTTAAACTGGACGCAGAGAAACGCGAGAACTTGCAGGGGTCATTTTCCCAGGGTGTAGTTTTTAAAATTGTTGTAAAAAAAATTGAGTGGAAATGTCCATTGCGAATATTTCCCGTCCCGAATGTCGGGATTTTAAACAAATTCCCGTTCCGATCAATAATATTCTGTTCCGCATATCAATAAATAACTATCTATATTTATTTTCAATTTGTCTGAAGCCACAAAATGTAAATGGGTGGAAATGCTCATTTGTGTACTCGATTTCGTGTGTTCAGTTTCTGGCATGGTTTCCTATCTGCATAGTGCAACACTAGCGCATAAATTTGGAATTCATTTCATGGATAAATTCACCTCTTACCGTCGTTTCGTCATCACGAGTAAACAACGGATTGGCCCAACCTATACTTCTAATAACCTTGATTAGAACATGACCTATTCCTCAAAACCAGTCAAGCAGTCAGCCAGGCGGCCATGATTACTACCCAGAAAGTCAGTTCATCGCCAAGTAGGGCATTCCAACTAGAAATCCAGTTCCGTGTGATAGGGGCTTCAGAGCCTGAATCACACGGAACTGGATATTCTTAATGCTCTAGTTGACGCTGGACTGGCTACCCATTTGCTAGTTTTCGCCTCACACGGTACTTGTTACACCGTACTTGTCAGTAGTGTAATTTGACCTATAACCAGTGCCGGAAATGATGAACCCCCCTCAGGCAGATTTGCCTACACTTAAAACTAGCTCAACATGCCCATATGAGCTTTTTGCTCAAGTGTGGAACCCCGTCTAATCCAAGATTTTTGTAAAAATGCCCTCGGGAAGTTCCTGTGAAATGATGAGCCCCCTCAGATTGATTTGTTCACACTTACAGAAGGCACTTCTGTCAGATTGTTGTCCATAATCCTGTCAAAAATATGCCCCTCTTGATATTTTTTTGCCCACACCTAAAACTAAGCTACACACACCCACACCCACACACACACATACATATTTACTTCCGGTTTAAGTTCAATTGGATACCAGGTTCAATTTGTTTATCTAATATTAAAACAATGTAATATGCAAAGATCTTTTAGAATTGCTCTGTGACTCTCTCATTTCTTACATCATAAACATATGATTTTTCACCTATGAGAATAACACTACATATGGTGTCATCGGGGAGTGTATCGTGGAATTCACAGATAATTTTAATGTTTGTCCTGTCATTAACCACAACTTGTTTTCTTTTTGAAGTGTTGATTACAAACATGGGCCTCTGTGCTTTGAATTCATCTGGTGTGTAATACATGTCAGTATTGCCAGTAGTGACCCTTTTGTATGCTGTAAATGCTTCATATAATTTAAGAAAATCATCCTTGGACATGTCTAAATTATAATTTTCTCTAGGAAATACCTCATTTCTGCCATTTTTAAGATATATGTTCTTGATGTTGCAGTTATCAAATCTACTTGAATTTTTTTCCTGATTATTGTGTCTTCCAGTCTGAAACAGTACCACCACAAAATCCGGCATGTCATATTGTATACTGGAGAATGAATTTGTAGCATCAAACTCATAATAAGTACCAGCGGCAGGCTTCTGTACACATTGATATGTATAAAATTGTAAAGGTACTTGTGGATTTTTTATTATATCTGCTTTGTATTTAAGAGCATAACTGGCTTCATATTCAACAACTGGGATTCTTAGCTCCATAGTCTGAATAATGCACTTGCCCTCATCAGGTAGGGTATTAGGCAGAGCTTCCCCTGTAGAGTTTAATGTACTGTACCTCATCAAAGCATTATTATCATTGGCAGCTCTTCTAAATGTGATTCTTAAACCACCCTTCCACATAATATCTTTGTAATCTGAGAAGAATCCTGGCAACAGGCGCATGGGGAACAGCACTGTGTGGCTTTTAGATATTATTTTATCACCAGCCTCAAATCCACCTATTTTGTAGTAAGAAGCCTCGGTTTTGGATAATTTTAGTGTGGCCAAAGCTGTGGAGGTAATGCCGGGATAATCTATTCTGTTTATAACAACACCATGCTTTCTGATCTCAATTTCAGAGAACAGATGCGGCACAAAATTATCTACCAATCTTATATTTGAATTTGCCGGATAATCTGTTCCATCGAGTTTTACAACATCAAATTTGATGTATAGATCTGCTCTGTGGGGGTGTATAAAGCCATCCCCTACATCAAGATCAACCTCAATCTCTGTGTTGGGTTGATTTAAATTTGCAAATGTCCTCCTGTTTGGGGGGAATGATTGTAGCTCATAACTCTCAATATTTTCCATTTTTTTCTTGTATATGTATTTTTATTTAAATATTAATCTCTATGATTGCAGTTGTTGTGGCTCCAGCAAAATCAACTAATTCTTCTTTTTCATTAGTGACCATCAATTCAATATTATCTATTCTATTATGGCACACAGGAAAATATAATGTTGGGGATGGAGTGTAGATGATGGGCTCCATAAATTCAGAATTAGGTTTGAATGTTGCAATGATGCCAGTTTGTTTGTGAGTGCCTATGCCATTTGATTTGGTGATCATACCCTCGGCCACATTACAGTGAATATTCAGAGTCTCTATGGCTAAGAATTTAGGTATATTAATAGCAGTGTGTTTGATGGCCGCTTCAAGTTTTGTGTTGTTCTCAAAGCCTAACAGCTCTCCTATAGTACCCAGATCCACTGTTTCTGTAGCAGATACAATCTCTACTCTGTGAGTGACAGAATTTCGACTTAACACTATACCTCTGGGTAATTGAGCATTTAAAGTGGACAGATTATATTGCCCTGGAGTGATGACAATATTTTGATCACCAACTGCAATTTTGTTGTTGTGGTGTGTAATATTAGGGATCAAGTACATGCCATAAAATGCTCTGAGAGCTATTGTTTTGGGATACACTATGTCATCATGCAATTTGAGTTTCAATATTGAATTTTGGCTGGTGAGATGGAATACCCCCATGATGTTTTAAATACCACAAGGCTTTTTGAAAATCTTCAATTGATGGTTTATTTATTCGAGACATATATCTAAGAACAGATAAACACAAATGTCCACAATTAACATCTTTGAAGTTTTGAACACGGGCATTATTGTAATAAAGATTAGCTGAATTTAGATATTTTATTAAATTTTCAGGTGGAACACCTCCAAATGAATCAAACACAAATGCCTCATTGTTTAAATATTTAAGATAACAGATCCAGTGAGTGCCCTGATTTTTGTACTTATCCAAATTAACAATGCCACACTCTTTGTTGAGTGGTTGCTCTGGTAAAGAATCAGACATGTACACACCTCTAAAATTTTTGATGCCCAGTGGCTTGATTAAAGCTTCAATATCTTGGTTTGTAAGCGGCTCTTGTTTTTTTTAAACTTATTCATGGCTCTCTTAACACCTTTACCTTGTTTCTCCATGGCCAGGTTATGGCGCTTTATTTCATCTAATTCTGCCTTATTTTTCTTGGCATCTATTACTGTTTTTGCTATGGCAGCTGATCCCCCAGCCAAGCTCCCAACAGCCCCAAGTGCTACTAAGATGGCCGGGATAGTAAATATAAAACCCCCCACATGTGATTTTTTCCTGGATTGTTGTAATTTTTTTAATTGGGGGGTACTAAGCAACAATTTCATACCATGGCCCTTGGCAAGACAAGAGCTTTTTTTCTTGCGCTGCTTTTTGGTTAAAAGACTATCAATAGTTTTAAGAGATTTAAGACCTGCATAAGGTATTTGATACATAACACCCTTGGCCTTCATTGTAGGTTTATTATATATATATTCACAGCCCTCACCCCAGTTTTTGTTTGGTGTTCATAGCTATGGTGGTTCCCAATGCTGCTATTCTTTCACTTAAAGAAGCATCTTTGCTTACAAATCTACCAAATGCAGCCTCTTCTAATTTCTTGTCTGCAACATGTCTCTTGTCAAGATCAGAATGTGTGTTGTATGCTATGTCATGGTCTCTACAAGCAGCATCTAGGGGATTAACACCAGGATCACCTCTGTTTAATCTATTGTCCAATTTTGTGCCTGGACCACAATACTGATAGCCTGGAATGTGTAGTTCAAACGGCAGCTTGTTTATAATGTCATTAACCAACCCCCGACCCTCAGAAATATTCCAAAATTTAGGTGGTAGAGTATTAATAATTTTTATAAGATATCCAATCCCCTTAGTGTCATTCACTATAAAATTAGACAATTTTGTGCTTATCATGTCCATAATTCCAACCTTTTCATTGTAAAAATTGTGGTTGCCAGCATTTTCCTCCCCAGCTATCACCAATAACCTATCTACAAGTTTCCTGACATCATCAACCCAGACAAATTCTTTAGGCAGGGTGTTGTATTGTTTGATTCCACTGCCAGTCTTAATTTGTGACCATATGGGCTTGATTAAATTGTTGTATTTTGCTCCACTGCTAGACTTGACTTTTTTTGTGTGGGATCATTGTTCTGGTATAGAGCATCTGATTTTATTAATATTTCCTTGTAATGCTCATAGTCTTGATCTGTATAGCTGCCAGGCCTTTTCCTAGTCATCAGTTCCCACAATCCAGGTGTGCCAAGATACTTAACAAAAGCACCTTTTTCTCCAAGATGAGATTCTGAATATACAATTATATCATCTCCCATAAATGTTACTCTGAAATTGCCAATTCTATGTATGATGCTACCATCACGCTCTGTGTCAGCATATAAGCCAAAGCCCTCATCTTTGTTGTCTTTAGGTGTGCTTAAATATTTTTGAGCAAGAAGACCCAATTCAATAGGATCCAGAGTAGCTTCAATTCTTCGAGGAGCAATAGGACTAGGTGTATGAATACTAGAAAGTGGGGTGATTGGATAATCTAATATGTTCCTTGCAGCTACAGGTACAAGCTCTGTGATCAAATTTTGATTTTGCTCTGTAACAGTTTTGATATTTTTACCTAATTCACTAATAGCATCAATAATAGGCTGTTCTGTTTGTTTGTGTTGTTCATAAATTCCTCGGTTCTGTGATTTCCATTCGTTAAATCTTTTTACAAGATAATCTCTTAATTTAAGATCATCAATGATTGGCCTTTTCATGGTTATTTATATATGTTTCAATGTCTAGAAAATTGTTGATTTTATTTCTGTATTTGCCACTATTGGGTTTTCTTGTCATATCAATTGTGACAAACCCATAACTGTCCTGGTTCCAGCACCTACTGCAAAACTTGGAAAAATCATTGTAGCTCAAGTCCCCACCTACATATTCATCATGTATGTGTTTGAGGTTGGTATGATCTTGATGAAACACACATATAAAATTGCTGTTGTCTCGGATCAGCTGCTTCGGTATTTTTGAAAAAGTCTGTGCCAGGTAGAAGCAATCAATGTTTTTGTGTCGGCCCTGTGTAAAGAAATTTCTAACCTTGTTTTGATTATCCAGTATAATGTCATCAAACACAACAACAGAATTATCGATACATTCATGGAGTGGCTTAACATCTGATTCAAAAGTGGCAATATCCAATCCATCATATAGCTTCATCAGCTGCTGATATTTTAATTGTTCCAAGCTCTTAGAAAAGACATACAAGTGCCTGTTTTTCCAGTCTAACCAGTTGGGTGCCAATAAAAAATTATCAACCATTAGTGTAGTTTTACCACAAGCTGATGGCCCAACAATAAGACATCTAATATTTTCAGGCAGCAACTTGCCATTTCTCTTAATCTGCTGTTCAGGTTCTGGCAGCCTTTTTATAACATCCCAGGTGCTCATATTATCACTTTGTCTGCATCGATCCAGCTGTGTTCTGGAAGTCCTAGCCATTTGACAAATAACTTGTTGCCTTTTCTGCGGATGATTTTTTCTATGAGATATGTGTCAGGCTGTTTAGTTTTGCTGAGTTCTTCTTCATAGAATCTGCCTTTGAGAATTTCTCCTCGGTGGTCTTTTATTATATATGTGTTAAGGGCCCCAGGTTTAATTTGAACCACTGTAAATAATTCAGTGCTCCAGTTTCTTGTAAAGCCTCTTTTGAATAAGTGCTTATATTTGCTGATTCTTACTTGATCACCCACCTTGTATTTGGCCTTTCTTGTTGTTGGCTGGTATCTAGGATAATAAACAGTCCTGATCAATTTTTGCTCATCAGATGGAGTTACTTCAGAGGGTTTCATGTTGATTGTGGAATGGACCGAGTTGTTATATTTATGTAGAAGTTCTGGAAGAATATTAATCCATTTATAATTACCTTGAAGTGTAAATTGTTTATACATAAGATTTTTTAGGGTTTTGTTGAATCTCTCTACAATTGAGGCTTTGAGATCACTGTAACTCGAATAATGTTTTATTGACTGGCTTTTAATAAATTGTTGGAACACAGAATTATAAAATTCTTTGCCATTATCTGTTTGCAAATAGCGCGGTGATCTTCCACTCTGATTAATGATTGTCCTGATGGCTTCTGTAACACATGTTCCAGTCTTGGATTTGAGTGGCACAGCCCAGGCAAATTTTGAAAATGTGTCTATTACAGTGAGTAGATACTTGTAGCCCTTGTTGATTTTGTTTTTCAGCTGTCCACTTGCCATCTCAATCAAGTCGCTCTGCCATAAATCATCTATGCCTTTTGTGACTACTGGCAGTCTCTTAAAATTATGTCTGGCTTGTCTGTGTAATTCATCAACAATAATTTGTCTAGACATAATATGAAAACAAGAATATTGCAACTATAGGGTGTTCAGCAGCTGATACTACAGGATTTTCTAAATATAATTTGTCCCCTATTTGTATTTTAAATTCCAGAGAGCCATCATCTTCAACATAGGCTGTTTCTAATGTATTGGGGTCTGTAAAATCCTCTAACTCTACACTGGTGATTTTTGCTTTGTTATCAGCATTTGTTATTGATAAGGTGGGGTAGTGGTGTGCCTGTGGTTGTAGCCAATATTTGATCTTGACTGGTCTCAATGTGCCCCCAACAAAAAACTGGTAATAAAATTGTGCAGGGGACAGCATATATATTTTACCACCTGGTGTAAATGGTGAATCATATTCTTTGTTGGGGATGCTGTACAATTCAAGAATTACTGTATGTTTTGGATTCTCAATTATGCCTGTTATTTATTTTTCTGCTGTAAGCAATCTGCTTGTTACAGATTCAAGGTGCTCATTGATGGTCCTAACAACATCATCATGGCCTGGCTTGATTTTTATGTCCACAACAAGTTTCTTGTATTGTTGCACAATTTCTTGTAGCTGGGTGGCAAAAACAGACAGAGCATTTGCTTGATTGGATTCCATGGTCCCTAGCTGTTGCTTGATATTAGCTACAATTTGTTGCAAATTTTCAATAACTGCCAATTTTGAATTTTGAGCAGTAAGATCATGGACCTGTCTTCTGATATCCTCAAACAGGGCATGCAGTTCATTAATATGTTGATTAGTTGGTAGAGTGGCCACTGTCTGAGTAAGTTGTTTGATCTCTGTCTGGATATTCTTGATATCTTCTGATTTCAATATGCGATTCACTGCCCTCTTAATATTTTTAAGTTCCTGTGATGTAGGGAGATTTGATACAGTATTTTGCAAAGATTCAAGTGCCAATTTCACATTATTTAATTCAGAAGCATCAGCCACATTTTGCATAGCATTTTGGAGCAGGGCTATATCTGCCTGAGTGGGTGTTGATTGTTGTAAAATTTCAAGCTTTGTTTGGATATCATCGATCAAGTGATGAAATTGAGATAGCTCAGATTCAGTGTTGAGGTTTTCAAGCTTTGTGATCTGTTGCTGGACACTGACAAGGGTATCTACAATACCAGGCAGGTGAGATTCTAGAGATTCTTGTACATTTGTCAAATCATTTTGCACTGCTGCTATTGTACCCTCAAGATGGGTTATGGTACTTTGAATTTTTCCAAAATCTTCATATGTTTCAAGTTGCAGCTTAATGTTGGCAACACTCCGAGTTATTGCACTCAAAGCATCAGAAGATGGCAAGTTGTTCATAAAATTTTCAAGTGTCTCAATTTTTTCTTTAACCTCGGCTATGGCATTGTTCAAGGGGTCCAGATTAGGTATTTGGAGTGATTGAATCTGTTCTTTTAGAGTGGAAATCACTAGATCAAAATCTTCTTGTGATTTTATGCTTTTGACAATTGTTTGTAGCTGTGCCTGGACATTATTAATCTGTTCCTCTAATTGTTGTTTCAATTGCTCAGAGTTGTTAGCCTGGGTCTTAAATTTGGCTTGAAGAGCTGCTACAGCTTCTTCTAAACTTTGAAAATTATCTAATGTGGCCAGGTCAGTATATTTCTGAAGCAATAATTTGAGTTCAGAATCAATTTTAAGAAGAGGGTCCATGCATTGTGATTGTAAATTTGTAATTTCTAATTGAAGACTGGCATTGAGTGTGGTTTGTAAAGCTTGTAAATCACTTCTTAATTTCTTCACTCTGACATCAAGCATCAGAATCTCATCACTGTGATCTTCATGTCTTGTATGGCCAAATATATCATTAGGCATTTTTGTTTTAGTGGTTATTTATTATTGAATATCTGATTCTTAATTCTATAAAAAAAGGTATAAGCTTGTCATATGACCCCGGGACCTCAATATATAAGCAGTCACCAGCAGAAACAGTATATACAGTGCCAGAAACCATGTTTGAGTGCTTAATTCTATAAATATTTCTCCCTACTGAAATCTTGACATTACCCTCAGGGGTTGTAATAAATTGCAATTGACCACCTACAGGTAATTGGTAATGATTTAAATTATTGTTAAATATGTACAATGTTTTACCTGTTTCATCATCAACATCTGTAAATATGCTGTTCAGATGAATAATTAACAAAGCACTCAGTTTAGATATCATATCAGAAGAGGGTTGTGGTGTTGGCAGCTCCATAATAGCCTGTTTTTTGAACCCAAATAAGTTCATAGGCATGTTTATTTTTTTCAAATCATGCTCTGTAATTGGGCATTGATTGCCACTTTTCAAATCACAATGACCCCATGGCAAAGTATGTATGCCACATGACAAAATGCATCTCTTACCATCATGTGGGTCCAGAGCCACTTTTCTTACAATATTTGAAGTCAATAAGTGATCCACACTCTGAATTCTATTTTCTGATGTTCTGATTGTGCTACATGATTTGAGACAATTTTTGTAATCCTCAAATTCAAGATCTTTGTCCACAGTTACTTTGCCAATGCCCTTGGCCTTTTTGGCAACAACACCACTACATGTTTCAAAACTGTACATCTTGGCCCTTAACCCAGCAAATGCCACAATAACATCACCAAGTGTCTCATCTTTTAACTTGCCAGGTAATTTTTTGTTGTGGTGTTGAATTTTTGAATGTTCAGTGGTATCAAAATATTTAAACAATTCAGGCTGTGCAATATCTTGATAAACATCTTCTGTTTGAATATCAAGAACAAAACTATCAGTGTCCATGTACATCAATTTTACACAATCACCATAAAAAGGCTTCAACACATCATAATACAATTTTAACATGTGTAATTTGGCCAATTCCAATATCACAGCCCCCACATAAATAGACTTATCAAATTTGATCTTTGTTTTTTTCATGTTGAAAAGTGCCATATTTTCATCATAAATTCTTCTGTAATTGAAGTTGGGCTTTGCAATCAATTTTTTGCTCCGGCTGGGGTCAGTAATTATTTTAACATCAATATGTTTTCTGACATTTTCAATTGTTTTGCCATACACTGAATTGACCATCAATTTAAACAAGGTCTTATCAAATTGGCTCATTGCAGATGTTCGAAGCTCTGTGTTTGTATCAATATATGGCTTCAACCATCTTGAGTGCCTGAACCTCAAAACTTTTCCAACTTTGATCACTTGAACACCATGATTCATCAGGAACTGGAGGTTTTTGTAATATATGACATAACCCTGTTTTGGCTCTAGAGTCATCATCAATTTCTTCTGTTTAGAGCCAGGTGAACACTCAACCTCAGGAATTGGGGGCAGATCAGAAAAGTTATTGTGTAAATTATCTGGAATTGTCAGATCAACCTCTAAGAAGAGGCCATAGTTACTGTCATCAAAATCCTTAAGATCTTCAATATTGAAATCTTCAACCCATTCAAGCCCTGCATATGGCAGTTTATCCATCATGGCATAACCATAAAGGCTGTTTGCATCTACATACAGTATATAATTTGATGGCAATGCTGGATCATAATCAGGAATATATTTGTTATTTGCTCTGGCATATCTCTGAGAACATTGCACCATGCCTCCTCTTATACATTGTTCCATAAACAGATACATATCTTGATCCTGGATCAGATCCAATTGCATTTTAGTGTTTAAAAACATTGCAGACCATGCTAGGCCCGGAGCACTGTAAAAATACATTGGATCCAGCTTATAATTTTGCATGGAAGATTTTCTGAATGCCTGCAGTATATCAGCTAAGAGGGTCACATCAAGTTTCAAATATGCCATGTGATAATCACCAAATGTCTGGCATTTTAAATTGTTCCACATCAATTGGGCATGGTGATAATCATCATCAGTGATTCCAGATCCTCTGATTTTGCTGTAAAATGCTTGTTGTGGTGGCAGAGCACACTCATCAAATTTAGAAAAATCTGTAACATAGTCATATGGATATACACCCTTCCGCCTAATTGATTTCAGGTCCTGATTTGGAAACGAAGCACATGTGATTTTGAATTGATCATCAGATAATTGAGTGGCCAGTGTGGCCAGGCTAGCCGATAAAATTCTGTATGAATCAAGAAATCTTAAGTGAATAGGAACACCATTAACTTTAATTATTTTGCTAATGGCAATATATTTCTCATCATTTTCTGCTAAAATATTTAAATTCTGCTTGTCAAACCCCTCGTACCTGATCAAATGATGAAAATCATAATTGGATGCTCCATGGCAAAATATAGGGACAAATTTTGGTCTCTGGATCTTAATATTGCAGCTATTACACAGGGCCATTAAAAATTTACCATCTGTATGGGAATGGTGTTTCACCTTGATATTTATATCTGAAAATTCAGAATCACATACCGGGCATTTTTCTGCATTGTTGAAATCTTCAATCTGTTTCTCTGTTAAAGGCAACATGGGTTTTGATTTTAATAAGATATTAGATGCTATGTCATGGCACTCATTTTCTATTCTATGTGCAAATTTTTTGATGGCATCTGGTCCCATGTATGAATCTTTTTTACTAACAACACCATCCTGTACAATCACATAATAAAAGCTGGAAGGTTCATGTAACTGATATGATGTAATTGAAGATTCCTCAGGGTCTGGGCTACAGAATGCAAGGGGTTTGAGATTTGATTCAAAATCACACACTATATATGCTGGGTGTTCCAACAAGGCTTCAAATTTTTTGAATTTGGCATTTTCATTTGGATTAGGCATCACCATATGAACAGGTTTATAATTGCCACAGTATTTCAGATGCTCAATTAACTTGTTTTTAGCAATTTCTGCATTCTTTTCACAAACACCATTCACCATTTTTCTACCATCAAATACACTTAAACGTCTTCTGCACAACTTGAATATTGTATTGGATTTGTCTAGTTGTGTTCTGACTAATGCTTGAAGATTATGTATCAAAGTGTAATGATATGTGCCATCCCCTTCAATTAAGAGCAAATCAATCGGAATAGCAGATTCATCATCAAGTGTACTGATTCTGAGAGGATCTATCAAGCAATTGCCACGGCCAGTAGAACAAGTAAATACATTAATAGATAATTGTTTACCATTAATATCCCGGGCCTTTTTTTCAAATTTATCAATATACTGAACAGACATTGGATATTCTAAACCCTCCATTGCCTCATCGAAATTGTGTTCATGTTGCTTATAATAAGTTATTCTCTCAGGATTCCTTGAAACTGGATACAAAGCAGCTAAAATACACCACAAAAAGCATTTCTGGTCATTATTTTTTATATTAACCACGGGTGTTTTGTTTTTAATATTGAGAGGTAATGGCAGATATGTAGATCCTTGTAATGGGCTGAATTCAGAAATATTAATATATAACTTGTGTGGAGATCCGCATAGGCTCCATCCAGACTCTTTTCCAGCAAATTCAGAGTGTTTAATATTTAATTGATCTATCAAACTGCTTATTATTTTGTCTGAATTTGCATTTGAGTATACAGGTACAGTTTCTGTTATGTGGGGCTGTGTAAATTTTGTGCCATTTGGCTTCTTATATTGTGTAAACAATTTGAGGGACAGCTTATAAGACCCATTTTGTGCATTTAGAATTGCCTGCACATCTGGATTTATACTGTTCAAAAAATTCTTAATACCACATTTTTGCTCTGATACAAACCGGTAATCCCTTAATTGGCCATTAAAACTGCTATGGATGGGTTCATAGCGTGGCTGCTTTGCCGGTGAAGCATTAACAGGTGTTTCATGCTTCCTTTTCAGACCAGATGTAGATGGTTGTGGGGGCAATCTTGATGACTGTGCAGAGCAAGTATCTTTATGTGTATATGTGAAGTATTGCATGCTATATTCTCCATGGCATTTTGGGCAAATTTTTGTGGGAGTTCTGCATTTGTCTGGGTTACAATTCTTTTGGTGCCTGGCCCAATTGGGGCTGGTTATATTCTTTTTGCATTGATTACAATACTTTTGATTTGGCATTTTTGTTGTTGTTTATTATATACAATTTCTTGGGATTCAAATCAAAATTCTATGCTTAATAAAAAATATCAGTTGGGTTCAGCAGTGTGTTTTGAATATTTTGTGTGTGTGTGTATGTGTGTTAATATTTTTGGCTTTGGTATTTATATAAAATTTCTTGGGGTTCAAATCAAAACTCTATACTTAATAAAAAATATCAGTTGGGTTCAGTGCAGACAAAAAAACTGCATAGCTCTATGTCAATTAGTTCTTGAGATATTAATTATTTTGTATTTAGGAACCATTTTGGCCCCCCTGCCAAAAATTGGCTTTTATTGTATCAGTGTATATTGTTTCTATGACATTACTTGGGTTTTCCGCCAAATTATATGCTTCAAGTCTCCTATACTTTGGTGGAGCCTGTTCAGGTTCTATCCCCCGCGATGTGGGTTCCACTGCCGATCCAGCAATGGTGAAGAATCTGCACTGTGCTCTGGCTTATATAGATTTATAGAGCCAATAGAAACCCTGCTTATTTAAACCAATCAGAAAACACCACATCATTACATTATGTCATAAGCAACCAATCAGAAAACAACACATGTCTAATAATTTTTTGAATAATATTAGGTAATAATTTGTTGCAAAACATGATGCAATATAAATAAACCAAAAATAGGCCACAATTGGGCCGGAAATGGACCGGAAGTAGGCAAACCGGAAGTGAACCGGAAGTGAACCGGAAGTAAATATGTGTGGGTGTGGGTGGGTGTGGGTGTGTGTGTGTGTGTGGGTGTGTGTAGCTTAGTTTTAGGTGTGGGCAAAAAAAATATCAAGAGGGGCATATTTTTGACAGGATTATGGACAACATTCTGACAGAAGTGCCTTTTGTAAGTGTGGACAAATCAATCTGAGGGGGCTCATCATTTCACAGGAACTTCCCGAGGGCATTTTTACAAAAATCTTGGATTAGACGGGGTTCCACACTTGAGCAAAAAGCTCATATGGGCATGTTGAGCTAGTTTTAAGTGTAGGCAAATCTGCCTGAGGGGGGTTCATCATTTCCGGCACTGGTTATAGGTCAAATTACACTACTCTTGTCGATAGTCTTTCGTTCCCATAATGGCGGCCGCGCGAGATGTAAACAACGTATCACTTCACACTTTTAAAATACGATAACTATTCAACCGAGAGGAATATCGCTTCGTATTAAATGGTTTTAGGTAGAGAAAACCGGCGATGATAAAATACATAGGCCTACTTTACAACGTTTACTATATACGTATGGAAGAATATTTTAGCTTTTACAATTGTAAACATGCCTTTCGTGCTGTATGCACTCGGAAACCACAGACAAAAAAGGCTACTTTGCGAACTCACAGATTATCTTCACATGGCCAAACTTTGCTCTGATTGGCTGTTTCACAGAATCTAATCGAAGAAAGTTAGTAGCAATTAGAACATGTCCTATCCTCAAAACCAGTCAAGCAGTCAGCCAGGCGGCCATGATTTCTACCTAGAAAGTCAGTTCATCGCCAACTAGGGCATTCCAACTAGATATCCAGTTCCGTGTGATAGGGGCTTAAGGTGAAAATGACGTGTAGAATTCGAGATTTCTAGAAGTTCGGGAAATTTGGAACATTTCGCGACTTTGTACATTTCGCACACCCCTAACTATTTTCATTAACTTTTGTCTTGCATCCTAAATGTTTTTTAGGACTGGGTTGCTACGTATGCTAGTTCAGAAGATGTCAGTAGCTTATTTGGCGTTGTGATTCAATTCTTGAAACTCAATGCAAAGAGAATGGAAAATGTGTATGGTAATACTTACGCATCCCACTCTACAATGTAGGAAGGACGCTACGGAGAAGAGACTATAGCCAGCAACATATGAAAAATATCTTCTTTATAACACAACAGAAAACATACTCTGTTTTAAGTGTAATCTCTAGAGAAAAGATAAAAATACATATTGACGAACAACTTAATCAACATTTTAGTGATTTTACTTTCGGTGGAGCCTGGCAACACTACATTCGTGTGTCATTTATTGGTTGGAAAGCAGACAGCAACCAATGTAGGTGTATATTTTGAAGTTCCATTTAAAGAAAAATGTTTATGTGATCAATATCAATATCTGTGAACTTTTTATATTTGTATTAATGAAGTTGATTCTCTTCTAACAATGAATATTTGTGTTGCATAGTCGATTATGTTTGCTAGAAGGCGGAGTTTAGTGTAGACAGATACTGTGTAATCTTTGTCGAACTTCCATTCAATTTGTATAAGGAAGAACCTCATTTGTGACACGAAAACATGCAAGCTATGAGTAATCGTATCGCACAAATGTGACCATGAACCGGAAGGTCGTTGGAGTAGATAAAAGCGACGACAGATACTCGTAAGACTATTACTCTGTTGTCCGTACGACGAGTGACTATGACAGCCGGTAACAGTGAAATGCCAGCCCATATCCCGATCGTAGTAGACGAGGAAAAGTTACACGATGGAGCAATGCAGATAATTAATACCTTGAGACCAACGTGGGAGAAAGACAAAATAAGGTTGAAGGTAAGCCATAATTTTTGTCGTATATTTCCAGTGTGAACAATAATTTGCTTTGCAAATTTGTTTGGCTCGTGCGAGTAATGCTTTCCTGTACTTTGTTCGAAAAATGAAAGTATCGTTTTGTATGTAGTAAAATTTAGCCTTGCACTATATAATATTTTTTTCACTGGTTGCAACCAGAAAATATGAAATATGAGTTAGTATACTAACTATTAATTCAATCAAGAAACGGACGATAATAAATAATATTATTTCCTTAAATAACCCGTGACGAATTACGCACTTATTTATGTTTAGTCAACATTTTCGCGGTGGAATATTCTGCTTTAATTGTAAACAAACAGAGCAATATTTTGAATAGTAGTGTAGGTTAAAAATAGGCATTCATTGTATATCAGTTACTTAATATAGGGTACTTAACAAATTCTTTTTTATAAAAATTGTTAAAATTTTAGGAGCGAATTTACAATATAGAGAAAGTCACCAATTTTGTTAATTTTCGGTATACTAACTAATTTTGGCCTCCAAATGAGGGGCTACCGTCAATGGTTTGTGGGGCTACCTGTGGATGGTTTTTGGGGCTACCCGTGGATGGTTTTTGGGGCTAACATCAATGGTTTTTGGGGCTAACGTCAATGGTTTGTGGGGCTACCCGTGGATGGTTTTTGGGGCTGATGAACAATGTTTCATCAAAATGTACAATTTCCAGACGTGACCCCCGGGTTTTTACAACAGATTCGTGATTAGGAGGCCAAAATTAGTTAGTATATCGAAAATTAACAAAATTGGAGACTTTCTCTATATTGTAAATTCTTACCAAATTTTATTACTCGTTGTATTGGAGGAAGTGAAATGAAAATTCTCAGTTAACACACAAATAGTAATACCTTGGAGTATGATAAATTTCTTGATATTCGAAAGTGTACTTCTAAAATTGTAGTTTTTCTCATTAATTTCGTTAAAAATTAGGGACTATAAAAATAAGGACGCGACCATTTTCACCACAATATCATTATGGCTATTTTCACTAGGTGGTGAAAATATCATGTGGGGCTATTTTCACCAGGTGTTGAGAACAGTATATGTGGCTATTTTAACCAGCAAAATTATTACCTGAATCATACCATAACATTGCCTTTTATCTCATTTTATTATATTCTTGTTACTGTTAAAAAGTTATTTTAAATTAAAAATGGGTATGAGTACTACAGTCACCAGGTAGTGAGAATAGTAGAAAGTGCTGAAGACCATAAATTACATGATCAGGTGTTGGGAAGTATTTACCAAAGTAATTTAATGCTAATAGCCCTAAACCTAATCTGCCTAACCTAACAACAAAAACATTGAGGAATGTAATACCCCTTCATACTCAAGTGACGTATTAGCAGCACCAGTCCATATCAGAACACCATGCAGTATTTTCCCAACTCCATGGCATACAGGAAAAAAAGTACGGTACTACTTTCGTATAATGGAAACACCTATAAATCATTTCTTTCGCACTTGTTTACATTCCTAACATACTATTCTGCATTGCGGAACATTTCTGTAGGTGTAATAATGAATTTCTAATGGAAATAATATCAATTTCTTACATTTACGAGTACTTACTGTTCTTTATTTTTTGCATTCTATAACAGACAATATGGCGATAGCGTACTGGTTCATCGTGCATTGTGCCAGTGTTTTGTCGATTTGGAGTGTGTTTGCAGTGTTGCAACCTTGCTACTTTCGTGCCTGGATTTGAAATTATGCTAATACCACGCGAGCCATTTGGTGTTAACCACTCAAACCATTGACGTTAGCCCCACACACCATTTCCCGTAAGGTTAGGTTAAGTAAGCATAATTTAAAAAATCCTCCACACGTCATCTTATAGTGAAAACACAGCGTGGCTTGAAACACTTACTCGGGGGTTACACGATCTAACACACTGAACATTGTCATTGTGCTCACGTGCAGAAAGCAAATGGTGGCAGCAGCAATAGCATGTCGGAGAGATATTTTCGCAGATAAACAATTGATTTTGCATTAAAATGGATCAAAACTACATTCCCGAACTTCAACAACACTAAAGAAAATTATTTCCGTAAGTACTTTCTTATGTAAAAAGTAAGAAATCCGTTTCCACTATACGAAAGTGCTACCCACACATCCATGTAGCAGGGCATGCCAGGATGTAGATCATCATGCACATACAGTTTAAATCTGGTGAAAATATCTCAAAAGCTAGCTTCACCACCTGGTGAAAGTAGTCACTCTGATAAAAAAAGGCAGCGAGTATTTTCACCAGATGATGAGAATAGCACTAGTTTAAACAGCAAAATTATTACCTGAATCACACCATAACATTGCCTCTTTATGTCATTTTATTATATTCATTGATAGTGTTGTTGAACTTACTGCAAATTGGTTATTTTAAATTTAAAATGGGTGTGACTACTACTGTCACCAGGTAGTGTGAATAGCTGAAAGTGCTGAAGACCATAAATTACATTAACAGGTGTTGGGAAGTATTTACCAAAGTAATTTTACTAACCCTAAACCTGACCTGCCTAACCTAACGAAACCATTTAGGAATATAATACCCTTTCACACACATGTGACATATTAGCACCACCAGTCCATTTCAGAACACTATGTGGTATTTTTCCAACTCCATGGCTCAGAAAAAAAGTACTTTTCTCTTGCACGAAAATAAATACATAATTATGTAAGTTTTGTACACATCAGCAACAAATCCGTGTAGCAGTCCGGGCCAGGTTGTAGATCATACACATGCAGTTTAAAATCTGGTGAAAATCAAGAGCTAGATTCACCAGTGGGTAAAAATAGTCACTCCAAAAAGAAAAGAAAAATATATTGCTACAATTTTGAATGTAATAAGTTATCATGAACCTGTCTAAAATTTTGAACCCAAAAACACGAAAAAGGATAATCATTGTTACATCATAGAAACTTTTTCCCAGTTCTTATTTATTTCTGCTTCTTTAATGCTGTCTGTATCCTTTAAATCTTAGGAAAATTGTACTCTATGTAATAGCTTATGCAGATTGGTTATTTTGTCACCAAATTTTCCTGTAGCCTATGTAAATTTTATTATATTTATATTTTGGTGCTTATGCTTTCCTGTAACAATTTCCTGTAATACTTGGTGCGTCAGCATTAATCTTATACTGTTATTACATAACTCAAGGAAGCCTTTCTTTGGCAGTAGTATCTCCTCTATAACATATTATATTTGGACCTGTTCTACTCTGTATAACATTCACCTTTAACATGGTATTTTTTTAATATTCTGACTATACATTGCATTGCATATTGCACACTGTCATTAATAAGTTGCTGTTTTAAGATGCGACATATTTTCTGACTTGTGATTTTCTTTACCACCATAGAACAAGTATTGCACACTGTAAATGGTGACATTTATATTAAACAATCTATATTCTATCAGAGTTTCGTTTTCTATAGCACTGAATCTATTATTCTTTTATATCTGTCTAATGGAAGTGAAAAATCTACGCATTGGTTGTTTGCAACAAGTATATTGTAACTGTGACACATTCTATTTATTGGTGAGTTTTTATATTTCTGGGTTTTTGAAATTTTAGAAGTTAGAATATTTCTATTACACAGATTATTTTTTCTTATATTGAATTGTATTTGACCGAGAAAGGAGCTGTTGTCTAAGACACCATTAATTGTTTTATACAAGTACAACTGTTCTAATATTTTCCTCCTATTACTAAGACTCTTAAATCCAAATAAGTCAAGCAGATTATTATAATTCATGTTATTTTGTCGTGGGGACATATATTTTTTTGTAAAACAGATCCCTTAGGAACCTTTTCTGAATTCTTTCTATGCTATTTTCGTACGATCTATACATTGGAGACCAAATAACGGATCGGTATTCAAGTCTACTTCTTACTATGCTATTATATAAGAGTTGTAATACAATGTATACTCTTAAAATCTCTAGAATTCCTTATAACAAAACCTAATGATCTGTAGGCCTTATTTACCATATATGATATGTGTTCTTTGAAGGTCAAAGCAGAATCAATGCGCGAATATGGAGTATGTGTTGAGGCATGTTCTAAAAAATGGAAATAATATGTAAAAATAACTAAAATATGGGCCAAAACCTAATATATGTATGAATATGGAATATAAAACGTATTTTTTGAAGTCTACATGGCATGATGCGCAAAGATTATACAAAATATTACTGATTTCAACTTCATATAAATATGTATTTACGTATAAATCTGTTCCCTGTTAATAAAAAAATGGGTAAATGTTTACTATCCTTCGGACACCTATAACTTCTGAGTTTCGTCAATTTTTGACATTTGTACTTACCTATCTGCTTCGCAGATCATTTTTTAACGTGTATTCACGTTTTTTTGATCAATTTTTTTAAGAAAAGTGTTTTTGTAACTGAAGAACGTACGTTTCCGCAAATGGTTTGTGGGGCTGTGCGAGAATGGTGTGTGGGGTTACGCATATTTTTTTCGAAACCATTTTTTAACTATTGTAACCTATTGTGACCCTACCTAACCTTACCGGAAATGGTTCGTGGGGCTATGTATGAATGGTTCGTGGGGCTATGTGTCAATGGTTGAATTTCCACTATGAAACATTCCCACATCACACAAATCACCTTCCAGATGTTAGACAATACTACAGGAACTTATTACGGTAAGTAGTTTCTTCTGTAGAAATCTGTCCGAAGGATAGTAAACTAGTACCACAAAAGGAATTAATCTGAAATTTATTAGTGTTTTTAATTCCATTAAGGTTTAAATGTTTGTGAATGCATATTATTATATTATGTTTCACAGACGAATTAAGTAAAATTTTGCTACATTTTTAAAGCATCACAAACGTAACATATTTTCGTAAAGGCTGTGCGGAATGTTACTTGGAGAAGTGAGGAAATGGATTTCGTCTGTATGGGAAAGGAGATGAAACTAAGAGAGAGTGGCTTAAAAGAATGAAGCTTTTCATACATTCAGGCTATCTCATCATACTCAAGTTGTTTACACTTGTTAGCAGACACCACAAAGTACTTGATAATTCTATGAATTCATTTCAGTGTGAATATTTAATCCAATCCCATCTTTAAGACATTAGATTTTATGTGAAAAATGTCACACACATAACACTGGAATGCCCCTTGTACAAATTATACCATGTCAATGCTATGAAATAGTATTGGTCACACTTCCAATTTTTACAGTAAAAAAATAACTTAAAAGACTTTCCGCAAAATGAAGCTAAGGAAAACAATCTATATATAGACTCTGCCGCAAATAAACATTCCATGTTAGGTAAGTTTAAAGGTGAAGTACCCCCTGCATACAGAACAATACCATGAAGGCACATTTAGGGGATTTGGTGGTAGGGCCCAACAATATATTCTCGATCTCGGTCAATTTGGAGGTGATGTGATCAACACCATGCTCCAGCCAGCCCCCTTTACCCTCCAGGGTTGCCCCAGGTACACATTTATTTGAGGCTGGGTGAGCCCCAGACAAGGACAAGGCCGGTAAAATTCCGACCTTTGAATACCCACCCCAGGAATCAAGCCCATGTCTCCTACGTGGCAGTTAGACACCCTACCTACTAGAATACCGCAGCTATAATTACATGCTGCAAAAAATATTTTCACTGACAAAGCATCGACAATGGATTGTTTGATGGCCAATAGCCCGCATAGACTAATAATAGCACAAAGAATTGGTGTCTATAAACATGACTTGCTGCAATACAAGAACCGTTAATTTTGCAATACCATCTCTATATATAGATCCTCTGCAAGAAAGGCCCAATTTTAGAGAGTCTATATATAGCTCCACCACAGTTAATGGGTTAAACGTAACACTCCTATTCAAATAAAGCCAATCCCATATAAAATAAACTGTTATCAAGGAATACATACACATGTCTTGAAAGTGTGCATTTCCTGCTCTGCTATGGCTGAAGATGCGAAAGGATATTCATGAATGCTTCAGTATCCATGCGAGTCCATCCAGTTTATTGTATCCTGAAATACTTCATCACTTCTTAAAGACTAAATTATAAGTAGGGAACGGATTTATATGTGGTAAAAAATCTGATAGATATGTAAATACATATTTAATTATTTTCACCAAAATATGGACTTAAAATTGTAAAACAATATGTTTTCAATAATGTAAGATATTATACGAGCTACGTGAAATACAGTCTTGGCATTGTGACGGACTCTGTTCCTACATTGTCAAAATAACGTTTGTAACAATCAGGAGCCGATGCTTGAGCCCTCATTCTCTATTGTTGATACAATTGTAAATAAACAAGAATTTCAAATGTTTTACAATAGCAAAAGTAAACAGTTGAGAGGTAAAAAAAAGTACAGAAAACTTGTAATTAACGCAATTGGAGAGTATAAATTTTCATTTTTTATGATTGCTTCAGACTTTGTCAGTTATTCGCAACAACTTCACCCAATTGTTTCTGTCACATGGAATCATGTAGTTATTGCACAAATATGTTAGTATATGTTGAGAAATGTTCTGAAGTATGGAAATAATATGTAAAAATAACTAAAACATATATGATATGAGCCAAAACCTTACATACAAGGTACATTCAATATATAACTGGAAAAGTTGTATAAAGAATCGAAAATACAACCATGTTTGGTGTTTCTTTTTTATTTTCTGGTGATGTCCTAGAACCATTAACAGATGGGCCTGGCACGCCTGCCTCACGAACGGGATGCTGAAATCAGTTAAACAACGTGGCGGCACCCTTGCAGGTTTGCACCAACTTGGAGCAGTGAAGCGTCATTAGATTTCTGTTAGCTGAAGGATTGAAACCAATCAAAATTCACTGTCGGATGGCAGTGCAATATAGTGAAAGCTGTTTGAGTCGATCACAAGTGTACGAGTGGGCAGAGAAGTTCAAACAGGGTGTAACAAGTATTCAAGATTCGCCACGTCCAGGATGCTCTCTATCTCTGCAGTCACGGAGAATAACATTGCGAGAGTTGACGAGTTGATATGGGAAAACAGGTGTATTACGGTGAGTGAGATTGCATCAAAGATGAACGTTAGTGTCGGATCAGCCCACCATATTGTTCATGACGTACTGATGTTCAAGAAAGTGTGTGCGAGGTGAGTTCCAAAACATTTGACACCAGAAATGAAAGACAGGCGAATGGATGAGTGCGGGGAGCTTTTGCGACAGGACGAGGCTGAAGGGGAGGCATTTCTTCACCGTTTTGTCACGGGCAATGAAAGTTGGGTACATTTTTACGAACCTGAACGAAAGCAATGGAGTGGCGACATTCTTCATCTCCAAGACCCAAGAAGGTGCGAGCTGAAAGAAGTGCTGGTAAGGTCATGTTGAATTTATTGAATGTGCCTTGTATGTACAAATATGGATAATAGAAACTGAATTTTTTGAGTCGTACATGCCATGATGTGCAAACATAATACAAATTATAACTGATTTCAGTTTCATACATGAATATGTATTTACATATAAATCTGTTCCCTGCTTATGAGAATAATTTCTCCATTCACTTAATTTACACATAATTCACATAGGCATGTCAATTTATAGGCAAAGCAAGCATAATAACTAATGCAAACACACTCATATTCCTCCACTATCTAACAATTTGAAATAAGAAGTAAAAATCAAAATATTTAATTAGTGTTGAAGAATTTTATGATTTATTTTAGTGTTGGCGCTGTGTTTTGCTAATATCTTTATAAAACTTCCTCCTTTGTAAAGTTGTGATTCTCTATGATGGGAAATTTTAGATTATAGGAATGGAATCGAAAGTATGCACAAGTATATTCCCTTCCAATAAGTATCTGTGTATCCAACAGATTCCCCTTGAAAAATTTTTCCAAACCTAATTTATTTGAATGTACTAAAGATGGCTGATGAAGTCTTTGCTGTCAATAATTGTTTGATTATTATTAGAAATACTTTATCACTGAATTTATTCAGTTCCTTCCTATGTCTTTTCCACCAATCATATACTGTTGCACAACCTGCCACTTGCGGAACATAGTGGTTTTTTGAAATGGAGGTGATCTATCCTGAAATTAATGGCAATAAGAACTGTTGAGATATAGTTCTCCAGCAGACTTTAGATCAATGTTTTTCTTCAGCACTTAGATCCATTTCAATGACTTCCTTGCCTAAATCAAGCAAATATGCTAGATTATGTGCATCATTTATAGCCTTGTCATATCTTCTCTTGATTTTATTTTTGTTGCCTGATCACTAACTGCATTCATTAACTCTCTCCAAGCATCTGTTCCTTTGTACTTTATCTATGGATACTGAAATGGACTTAGGCAATTCCTCTGGAATTTCTTTTTAATGTTAGATTAGATACTTGTGGCTTCTTATCAATCACGTTATGATTTTCTTCACAAATTTGTTACTTGGTTGGCCAGTTCTTGGTGTATGTTTCGAGGCACTCCATAATACAGTTGAACCTGAGTTATATGTATGCCAAGATGAAGCAGAAATAATACGTATAACTGAGAATTACTTACAAATCAGATTACCATGTCATATCTCTATTAAAATACTATAATTGTATCTATTATGAGGAACAATATACAGTATAATACAGGTTATTTCTGTCATAAAGTGGTAAATTTAGGAATCTAAAAGTTTGATTATAATACATTAAATTTGCCACTATATTAGTTTTATGTGGATTTATATACATTTTACTATCTGGTCAAACATGTAATTTTCCCTCTTTCTGTTCTTCATGGCCGACTAGTAGCAACTAAAAATGGTTCACAACTGAAGGAACCACTGTTCTGTTTTTATTATGGAACATGGCAAACTTCAGCTATCATCAACTTTTTAACGTGTGCACTGTCATATCTTGATTACGTACAAAAGAAAATGCATCTTACGTTCTGAACAACTGCAGCAAATCTTTCTCCTCTATTTCATGCCGCCTCTCCTGGCATTCTCTGTGACACTCGTCTTTCTTGCAACTCGAGACCGACTGCTGACATGCCTGCCAATCCTGTATCATATTTGAAGGAAACTCACCTTTGTAAAGACAAGAAATGTGTACTTCTGTGGCATTGTTGTAGCTTGGTTACATACAAATCAACTGTATTTTTTGAAAATTAGTATGTATAACACCAAATTATGTATAAATGCATTACGTACTAATGACATATACTTAACATGTTTTTAAATTATATTTTGTCGGGATCTACATAGGGTTACCAGATCGCTGTAAGGGAAATGTAGGACATTAAGTCAAAATGTAGGACGCAACACATTCTCAATAAATAATACATATTTCTGTACAACACGTTAGAAAGTAGTTGAAAAATGACACTTTTCAGTTTTTAAAAAAATATTTCACAACGAATGTTTAAATGCAAAATTTCAAAACTTGCAATCATACTAATCAATGCACCTCTTACTACTTGATTTAAGTGGTACTTCTCAGAGGAGACAATTTTTATCAAACTCGTTGAAATTATAGGGACCAATACCAAACATTTTACAGACTTTATGAAAAAATAATTCTCTCGTGAGTCTGTTGTGCTGATGGTAATGAAAGTACTCTCTCAACATTTGAATTATGACCTACAATGGCAAATAAATATTCAGCAATTACTGTAATTTAAAATGGTTTCATCTTGGGTAGTTTTTAGTTCAATAACAGGGTGTCTACCAAAATAATACATCCAGAAATCTTGACTTTTTCTGGACTTTTCTAGATCTTACTTAGGTAAAGTTGGAAATTAGTAATTAAGAAAATAAATATTTATTTAATGAAAATCCCTACCAAAGGGCCAGTTAAGATGAAAACTGAAGCTGAATTTAAGAAGAGAATTAGATCTGCTATTTGGTATTAATGCATCCTGAACTGTGTTTGGCAGATAAGCAAGGCTTTGGAGTCTGGACTCAGCCAGTATAATCTTATGTAGGGTTTGTGTCTGTTCTTCCTATATGTTTATGACTATCCATTCATCCATCTTATCTTATTATTCATCATCATCTTCGCGATTAGCGAATGGGACAGAAAAAGTTAAGTAAAATAAACTAAATCAACCAATCAATAGCAAAATTCTTGACCACAAGAATGATTTGTTGCCTTTTTATTGACTTCTTGACCTACTTGTGGTTTTCTTTACTTTTTTCTTGACTTCCATGACTTTCTTGACTGGCAGACACCCTGAATAACTTTGTTCTCTATGCCCCTGCTTTACAATCAAATTATATTGAATATTGAATAAGAATGGGCAACACCTTGTTCCATCAGTATAAACCCTAAGGCAAAAAATTTTTAGGCATTGAACGGTGACGTTATCAGAAAGTGGTCCCATGACTTTGTTCATTAATTGCTTCCATTTTCCCGTTTGTTTAATAGCAGGATAAACTGTATTCTTTTTCTGCAATGACTGAATCAAAATAAATTTCACTATTGCGTTTAGAAGCGCAGTCCATAGACTTGTAATTTGCATGACTTTTTTCTGTTGCGTATTTTCCTAATTAATATTATGTGACACTCAAAATGTAGGACATTTATGATATTTTTCAAATTCCTCCCGGACGCCGGACATAAGGCTAAAATGTAGGACATGTCCGGGAAAATCCGTACGTCTGGTAACCCTAGATCTACAGCAATTTACGTATGGAACAGAATTACGCAGAACTGAGTTACGTATAAAGAAGTCAAAACTGTAGTACTAACGTCGTACCGAAAGTAATGCAAAGCAGTCATAACCTCTTTATTAACTGATGTAGATTGTTGAATTACACATGTAGTTGGAATCACTCTTCCTCTATACAAACCAGCTACTCAACATAGTCACCATGTAAAGCGATGCATTTGCACCATCGTTGAACCCAACTCAAATCCTCTTTGAAAAAAATGTGTGCACTGTTGTATCCACTTCTTCACAGCCACTTTCACCTCATCTGTGTCATCAAATTGTTGTCCCCAAAGACTGTTCTTCATTGGACCAAACAAGTAGAAGTCTGAGGGTAACAGATCTGGGCTGTATGGTGGATGACGGACCAGCTCAATTTGATGATCACCTGATTTGTTGCCAAAGAGGTGTGTGGTCGCGCATTGTCATGGTGAATGTGGATCACTTTCAGATTCTTGTGCGGTCTCTTCCTCCTACTGGCTTCTCTAAGCTTATGGAGTGTCTCAGTGTACCGCTCACTGTTGATGTACGGCCGCGTTCCAGGAAATCAAGGAGAATGACACCCATGTTATCCCAAAAAACAGTCATCATCACTTTATTTTCTGATCGCTGGCTCTTAAACTTCTTAGGCCTTGGAAGAGGTGTGCCACCATTCCTTGAAGTGATTGTTTGTTTCTGGATCATAAAGATACGCCCACGTTTCATCCCCTGTCACCATATCAGGAAAAAAAAGTGTATTCATAGGCTTCAAGCACTTCAAGCATCCCCGCAGTAATTCATGCTACGAGGGTCACTTTATATTTTGAGCCTAACAATGAAAAACAGGAATTTGGCATTGAAAACTGCTTTATTGTTTTTCGAAGTATTCTCCTTTATGGTCAATACACTTTTGCATTCGTTCGAACCATTTGTCAAAGCAGTTTTTCCAATCTTCTTGAGACACCTCCATAATATGGTTTTTGAACGCATCGACGGCGTCTTCCGCCGACGAAAATCGTTGTCCACGCAATTTATTCTTGACATTCGGGAACAAGAAGAAGTCATTGGGTGCCAAATCAGGACTGTACGGCGGATGACCCATCAATTCGATTTTTTGACTGTTCATAAAGTCGGTTGTTAGACGAGATGTGTGACAGCTGGCATTGTCTTAATGAAGAATGATCCGACGGCGTTTGTTTGTTTTCCGTATTTGACCGAAGACCTCTGGCAAACAAATTGTTGTGTACCATTCAGAGTTGACCGTTCTACGTTCCTCTAAAGGCACAGTTGCCACATGACCAGTTTTCCCGAAAAAAACAGGCGACCATTCGTTTCGATGTGCTTCGAACGCGAACAACTTTTGTTGGATTGGGCTCATCTTGAAACACCCATACAGTCGACTGCTGTTTACGTTCCGGCTCATACACATATATCCATGATTCGTCACCTGTTACAATCTTATATACGTCTTTTGAAGCACCACGATTGTATTTATTGAGCATTTGTTTGCACCAATTGACGCGAGCGTCTTTTTGAGTTTTTGTCAAATTGTGTGCGATCCAACGAGAACATACCTTTCTCACAGCTAAATGATCATGTAATATTTTATATATGCTGGTGGAACTATGCCTATGGTTGCCTCAATCTCACAGTATGTCACATGACGATCTTGCAGTATTAGCTTTTGCACAGCATCAGTGTTTTCTTGAACAAAAACTGATTTTGGACGACCTTGGCGAATCTCGTGGGTGAGCGAATGGCGGTCACGATTAAATTCGTTATACCAGCGTTTCACAGTGGCAAAGGATGGGGCTTCATCGCCAAATGTGGAAGTAAGTTGATCGATGCACTCTTGTCTTGATAATCCACGTCGAAAATCGTAAAAACTCATCGCACGAAAATGTTCACGAGTTAATTCCATTTTATTGTTGTCGCGCAATCTCCAAGGTAACATAAACAACACAAATCAAGCTATTGACAAAACATTTGAAGTACGTTATGGTCAATAATGCCAGACGATTCCGTGCAAACGTCAAATCGCTCCTAACTTCAATCAGTATTGCCAAGGCTCAAAATATAAATAGTGGCCCTCGTATTACCAGTTGAGCCTTCTTTAGGAAGGCGTCTGGCGCAAGGATTAATTTATTTTAATTCAATCTTGTATTAATTAATATATATTTTTTAAGGTTAGATATATATATATATATATATATATATATATATATATATTTGGATTCATGGCTTTCTTAGACCATATTTGTCAAAAAAATCTGGCGCCTGAATTAGTTTTATGTGAAGCTCTACTTCCACATACATCATCCTACATGCCTTCATTGGCATGCCTGCACATGCACAGGTGTACCTTTACCTTACCTGAATTACTTTTAGTTTTTTTACTTTTTTAAGCATGAGCTTACCAGAGTTTTGCTTTAAAATAGTTTTAAAAAACATCAGAATATAAAAACAGGGTGGCTACTCACTGGGAATTATGCATGGATTATTGGCTTCGGGGATTATACGTGAATTCTGCTTGAATTTTTCTCCGTAGACGTGAAAATTGAAACTTTTATTAATCGAAATTCCATTCAATTTATAGCTACACATTTATTAATGCCCAGTTTAGCTTTAATTTTTATCGAGAAAGGAAAAGGTAAGAAAGTTGCGTGGAAAATAGGACATAATTCTCTCAATCCGTTTGCTTTGTTAGTGTCTTTTGCAGCACAATCTATCTGACATACGGAAGATTAATGTAAGATAAGATGTCTAAAAGTTGATTGGATTAATTTAAATTACTTATACAATTAACATTTTTTTGTAGATCACTAGGCTATACCCCGTAACATTTATGGCTTGCATTGGTAGATGTATTTCTAGTCTGAGCATGTAAAGTGGCAAATGTAAATTTCGCACCTTAAATTATTATTTATATTATTTATTATCTCAATTAAGCCATACAACATTTCATTTAGAACAATATTAATACAAAATGACTTGATACCCTGTAAATTAAATATATATTCTGTTGAATTGAATTAGAATTATTGAATACATTATAATTGCACAGACCCTATGTGTTTGGTTGGGGGGGGGGGGGATGAGAGTAGTAATATGTAAGGTTGAAATAGAGAAAACATCTGTTTTGCCCTTGGAAGTTCGCCGCGAAAATCTGGAATTATACTTGAATTTTATCATGGTCCTAGAGTGGCCACCCTGAAAAAATACATGTTATGTGCAGTTAATGCAGTTTTTTCACGTAATATTGGTACATCAACAACTTTGAATATTGCGTAACTTTCGTAATAATTAGACTTGGCGAATGTGTCGCGTGGCTTTTTGGTGGACCCCGCTAACCATTTAAACGCCCAACCGATATCGGTATCAGCTCAATCCTTGTTGCGACCGATTTTGGTTGTAATTATTGCAGGATTCACATTGGCTCGATGATTCCACCGGCTATTTGTTCATTTATCCGTTGTGACTTGCCAGCGGGGATTTGTGGAAGGAAATTTCTCAGCAGCTGCTCATCTCTGTTAATCGCATGTTTTCAATTTTGTTACCTTGTACCGATTTATAATTTTGCAGTGGGGTTTAGTGAATAAAATTAAATTCATTAGGTAATTGGAAGTAAGAAACGGTGGAATTAGAAAAACTCTGTCATTCTGGTCGTGCAAGGATCAGTGCTCTGTGACCTTGTGAACTCTGGCAGTCACAACGGGTTTTATCTCTGCATGTGAGTGATTTTATTCTAGACCCAGGGTTACATAATGTCGCTCAATATTAGCTATACTTTTGACTAGACGATTCCTCGATTACCACATTATAGACAAAATGAATGAAAACGGAATCATTTTTTGATGACATAAAATGTCGAAAAATTACAAAGCCATCCGTACACAATTGAATTATCATTTAAACAGGACATTCATGACCCAACAAAATCGACAATCGAAAATAGTTTAACAACGTTCTTATTGGAAACGGTGGCTCAGTCGGTAACGCGTCTGACTACCATGCTCAAGGTCCCGGGTTCGATCCCCGGCCGGTTCAAATCCATCGCCCACCCAGCGTCGAATGATACGGGTACCTGGGGGGTAAAGGCGGTCAGGGGCGTGGTGCTGATCACATCACCCCCACTCCTGACCGGATCAATAAAGTGTGGGGCGTTACCCCCACACCCCCTATACGCCTTCATGGCGTGGTGCCAAGCACAGGGGAGAGCTTTACTTTTTTTTTACTTTTTACTTATTGGAAACGTAGGGTCTGAAATTGCACCCGTATAATAATCCAAGGCTTACCTACCGACTGCTGGCCTCCCTCCCACGCGAGCCACCAAGGGGGCGTGGAGATCTGCAGCCAGACTAGGGGGACGGGTGTCCGCCCGACCGACCCCCAGCCGTTGTAGGACTTCGCGACCGGATTACGCTCACTCACTCGGAGCTCCCCAATTTCCTCACGATGGTGGGTTGCCACCGGCCCTATACGTAGGCCGAATAAATTCCGACCAGAGCCGGATTCGAACCTACGCCGTCCCGCAGCGAACGATCTCAAGGCCAGTGAACGCCTTAACCCGCTCGGCTACGGAGGACTACTTCCCCTCGTACATTTTTTCAATTTGCTTACCTGATATCAATTTTAGGTATTTTCATGTTATCTTTACTCCAAAAATTATAAGATAGACTAATATGAAGACTTCAACATCAACCACTCAGCATATAGTTGTGGTTATGTTATAACATGGAAGTCAACAAATTTAGCAAATTTTGCACACATTACAAAAAATTAATTTGCATAGGAACCCATTGCCGTTCCATTATGAAATTTTGCACACAAATAGTCAATTGATGTTTTCAAATCATATATTTCTTTTAAATAAATTTAAAATGGTGTTTTTGAGATTTTTAAAAAAGAAACATTTTTTCAAGTTTCTTAAAAATTAAAATACTAGTCCTGTTGCATTTCAAATTAAAGCCCATTAAAGGCAGAAGAGAATGACTCCAATTTGAGCTCTCTAGGTCAAATAGTTTTTGTTCTACAGCTGTTTAAAGATTTCAAAATGTCGTAAAATGTTGGGATTTTTGCTTTTTTGAAAGTCAGTAACTCAAGAACTAAGACTCGAAAAAATCTTAAATTCGGCATTTTTTGTCCTCTTGATAAGTGCAATGTACAAACAAAGAATCTAAAAAATCTGATTCTTTAAGGTTCAAAAATAATTTTTGTGTGTTGATTTCACATGGAATGAGCCACAGACTTTTATTCAGCGGAGTAAAGATGTAGGCGGAACTTGGCAACACGGCACACAGCTGCAGGGTTGCTGCGAGTCGTTGCTTGCGAAGTTGCCACGTTCCGCCTACATCTTTACTCCGCTGAATAATAGTCTGTATAAAATAGGTTTCTCAATGCGAATTAATTACCAGTGGTAATTAATTTTAAAAACAGATGCAAAGAGCTTCAAAACAAGACCAGGGTTGTTAAAGATCCAGAAATTTTAAATAAATTCAATTCCGGTCCAGGAGAGAAAATTGGCAAGCGTAAATGGGTTCAGGACCGTAAAGAAACTTTTTATCTGTAAAGTACATGTATTTCAATTCAGTCTAGAAGCCTTTTTTTCCGGATAAATTTAAATGGAGTCCAGGAACCTTTTTCCGGATCAATTTAAATACAGTCCAGGAACCTTTCTTGAATGAAACAATACGCAAGTTAGACCGATTTTGAAGTGTGAGAGAAAAACGTTCTTGTCCTGTTGCGGAACCCATTAGAATTTATGGGTTACTCGACATTTAGCAACCCTGGTTTTATTTCCGCAGGTAATCGGCAGGGTACCATAAGACTATTTTCAATCGGATGGTTTGGTCTTCCAGCCTCTAGTCCGATCGAAATTCCCTATAGAAAACAAAATCAGTGAAAACTTCCATCTTTAACACTCTTTATATATATATCACTGAAATTGATACTCCCAACTTCTGTTAGCCTGTTTTTCAAATCATTCATTTCTCCGATTCTCGAATACTGCTCTCCAGTCTGGGCCATGGCTTCCAATACAAATCTTTGTAGCATGGATTCCGCCCTCAGCTTCTTTACCGCCTTTGTTCGTCTAGAATTCCTTCTCTGCAGCATCTTCAGAAACCTGACATCCTTACTACTGTGAACATTCAACTACTGCAGACCCGACGCGATATGGCCGATATGAAATTCTTCTATAAAATCATCAATGGAAAACTAAGATCTGAATTTCTACTTACAGAATTCAACTTCAGAGTTCCCTCTGGATCGACCCGAAACACTGAATTGTTCAACAACTCTACCGCTAGGCTTTCCCTTATACAGCGCTCTCTGATCCACAGGCTGCCACAGTTCTATGATAAACTACCTACAAACATCGACATTTTTGCACCTGAAAGTATTTTCCAATCTTCTCTAAGAACGAATATGTAAATCTTTTGTTTGTTTCCTTGTTTTTGTCTTATCTGTTTATCTGTATCCCTTTTTATTTTTACCTAAAACCATCTTGACTTGTTCTTGTTGATTTATTAGAATCAGTGTAAAATGGCCTTACAAGTGCTGTATCTGAAATTTGAATAAATAAATAAATGACAAATCGGTACAGAGAATACTAGTACTTTTATCTGTGTTAGTACTGATATGGAAAATGTAGCTTGTATCGTGAATTTATCATTACTATGTATGGTCTGACCAACATCACCAAGACAAGTGTGTGTGTGCGTGTGTATAATCGAGATCAATGGTTTCCAGTTAGCTGTGGATCTCGAGCTACTTGTTTTCGAATCCACAGGCCACTTGAATAGAGTAAGAGAATAGAATCACCTTTATTGAGCTGGCGTGTTTCGGCCTCACGGGCCGCTCTTACAACAAACTCTTGTCAAATACATTGCAATTGATATTTTACGTAACACTTTCTGAAAATCAGTTTCACAGTAGAAAAGTTAAAATATAGAAAAATAATACATATTTTAAATATATAATTACAAATATAAACTGTTAATGTACTGATTACACAGAGTGAAATCTAAAACCACAATTACTATAATACATTACAGAGCTAAAATTAAAATTGAAGCCAATACCTCGTTCCTGTACCTTACAGGAAAGACAAAGTCAGGCACTATTGTTTGGACAGTAGATGTTTCTTTAAGTTTAATTTGTATTTTGCAGGGTGGATCTCCCCTGAGGTCAGTGGTTAGGGAGTTCATTCCATTCTTGTATCGCGGTGACTATGAAAGAGTTCCGTAAAGTGCTGTTTTATGTATGGGAATCGTGAATTTAGTTTTCTAACGAAGGATAATTTGTTTTCCGTTCTCCCTGTACGAGGCAATTTGGTTCCTTGTTGTTCATAATCCTTAAAGACAATGCCAAAAATGTTCTTGTATTTTTAACGTTTAACCAATTAAGTTTCTTTAAGTACGGTGAAATATGTACTCTTCTTTTGACATTCTGGGTAAATCTTATGCAACTGTTTTAAAGTTTCTGTAGTTTGTAATTTAGGGTACTGTTGATGTTTATAAATACGGGGGAAGCATAATCAATAGAGACAGGATTTTATTTTTCAACCCGGATCATGGAATAAATAACAACAGTGTTGATAATTATCTTCCACGTACAAGATTACATGGTTTTGACTTCCCTTTTTCCCCCTTTTTCAGCCCACATTCCCCTTTTTCCCCTTTTTTAAAACATTTTCCTTTCTGGTCCGTTTATTGACTAGTTTTCCAGCGTAGATTCCTTTTTCCCCCTTTTTAAAAAACATCTTCTTTGGTCCCTTTATTGACAAGATACAAATATTTTGTACGACTGTTTTCCCCCGAACAAAACATTCATGTCTAATTGGTGCAGTTTAGAGGAAAGAAAGAACTAGCGCCTTCTGCCTTGCCTTCCCTCCATGAGTGTTGGGAGTACGTTGCAGCGATTGTTGAAGGTTGAAACAATGTAATCTGGGCTTAAGCAGTAACAAACACATTGTAAGCGGTACACCTGTTGGGTTGAAATTGTACTTCTCCGCTAGATTTAGACTTTTATTGTGAAGTTTTTAGAATAGTTTTAACTTAACTGTGTGACAGTGACGACAGTATTGAGTGTCGGTGAAATGGCGAAGCCAGGTACAAGTGGCAGAAGCTATGGAATGCGGTAAGCTGTTTCAAGGAAGATTTCATCGTAACAGATGGTAAGATTATACGCTGTACTTTACCTTCAAAAAAAGGAAATGGAAAAGGACTAGTTTATTTTTACACTCCACTAAAATATTATTTTAAATGAAAGAATACAGGGTGTTCCGGGAGGAAGCGGCGATGCTTTATTATTAGGAGGGGTAATAGCACTAGTATTATCCATCATATATTTAATTGCATAATTATCGTGTACTAATTACTGCAACACCACAAATTCATGCAATAAAGATTAGTATCATTATGTCCCTTCTCGTATTTACTTACCCAATTATCATTACATTGCCATGTTTTACTTGTTACTGTTTTTGTTTACGTTTTACTACATCATTTTTATTTCTGTTCATATCTCCATTATCGTTCAAAATCGGACCCATGTTCATGAACTTTTTTGCTTAGAATCACCCATACTACCAGTTCCCAAAGTATTGCCGCTTCCTCCCGGAACACCCTGAATATATCATTCGTATATAAAAAGGATACATTAATACAAAATTTAATGTTTCCCTTTTTATATATGAATGATATATATTCCGCTTTCATTAGAATGGTCTTTTTGGTGGAGTGCAAAAAACTATAGTCCTTTTTTCCCCTTTTTTTGGAATCATTTTCCCTTTTAGAGGAAAATTTTACCCTTTAAAATCCGGTCTCTAATAATCAATATTTGGCATTGCATTACTTGGCCCTTTTCTTCAGAGAATGTTGGGCAGTAACAACGCGCGCATACAAAGAAGATCATGTAGCTTGTGAATAATTTTGTAAGATGGGCCTTCGGATTTTCGCGAAATGAGAATCAACATGGCCCAACGCTAGAACCACAAGACGCAGCAACATATTACGAGTTACTGGAAATGTGGGGAAAAATTGCAACACGCTTCGATGACCGCATGTTACAGGAAGAAACACGAAGAAGCTGTTTGCTGAGCAGATATAGTTAAAAGATTAATTCAAGTGACTGTTCGCATGCACGTAAGCTCCTTTGTAAGCGGAGTATTTCGTATTCACAGACACGGCAGGTGCACGGACGAATGGAAGTATCTTTCGACAAGCTAAGGTCGTTCAGAATGGGAACTGGCTTCACGCCACGCATAATCTATCATCTTTGTTACGTAATTCGATAATTTTCCGCGTCCTTGAGGCACCAGTACGTAATTCCATCCTTCCTTTGTCCCAATTTTTTTTCCTCTTCCTGTTGTGAAAACGTCACCGCTGCTCGTTATTATTATATTTGTACATATTTGCAAATTATCATAATTTGTATTTATTGTAGCGTTTGACCACAGATTAGATCGAATGCTCGCCATTTGAACTTCTGGTAATGCAAGCGTGTAGGCTATATATTATGTATTTTTGTAATGCGAATGCTGTTGTAACTTGCGTGTTCCCGATTGTTCATGCAATTTACAGAAACAGGTTATGAAGGAATTTCCTAAGGCAGGAGATATGCTCTGAACTGCTTTACGGTTTGTTTTTTTCTCAGTTTTTTAATCACATTCTTTTCTTAAATGATCTCACGCAATGGATCTCTGTAACATGCCATGACACAGTTGGCACCAGTGAAGCCTTCTGCGATGGTGTAGTGGTAACATTGCCGCCTTGTAATCAAAGCGGTTCGGATCCCACATTAAACTATAGGTCCAGCCCCCGATTAGCCTATCTGAGCATAAAATGTGCCTAACACAAACTTGAACTTTTGTATTGTTTTCGAAATGAAATAAATGTAGAATGAGGGGAGGGGGAAAGCAGTTCAGAAATTTTTTGAGTTGTTTTTAAGTCCAATTTATGCACAGTAAGGCTAATCGGGATTGGACCTACAGTTTAAAGTGGGATTCGAACTACTATGTGCATCCACAGGGTATCGAACCCGGGAACCCTTGATGACAAGGCAACTACGTTACCACTACGCATCGGCCCTTCAGAAATTTCTTATCCCACATTTGTGTTACGATAGGACCTATCTACTACGTATAATTCAACTTGGGCTATTGTAATAACAACAGCAAGATATCGTAGTATTTACAGTTTATTCATTAAAAGTCTCAAAGAATATTTCTTCTTCTTTGGCGCTCCTGTCCGTATTCGGTCAATGGCCTCCCCAATCTTCATCTTCCATGCCGTCCTATACAAGGCTGCTCTTTTCCAGTTCCTAGTTCTAAGCATCTGCTCCAACCGCTTTTTATATTTAAAAAAATATATAATTTTGCATAACTGCTAGTTCAGGGTTTCACTCTTGTCACAGAAAGTTCACATTCCAGTATTACAATTATCACTATCTAATTTCTAATACTGAAATTGTTGATGGAAATTACAAATAACCACGATAGTACACACATATTCTGAGAGTGGAGGAAAATTCATTCCCGTGGTGGGGAACGAATTCATAAATCTAATTTTAACATGTTCACCCCAGAGCCGACTCTGACTACATGCCCTCGCAGGTACTTTCCCAACTCATTTTAAGCTGCAGGTGCGTTAAGAAGACTTATGTCAACAGTAGGAGTAAATTCACGTCATAGTAATTCTTCGTCAAAGGTACCGTCGGAATTAGCAAAGTACATCTAAGTAATAAGTCACAGTGGGATAGTCATGTTCGTAGATTTTTTTGCGACTTTCCAAACGTTTTCGTCACGTTTTGCCATTGGTTTTGCGTATTGCCATAACCAGTGGCGTACGCAAGGGGAGGGTTACAGGGTTTAACTCCCTCCCCCCTTGAGCTTGTGAAATATTATGAAAAATGCTGTGGAAAAAAATTAAATGGCCAATTTTTCACAGTCGAAGATCTGGGACAATAATATTACTATTACTACTACTACTACTAACAATAATAATAATTTGAATTATTATTTCCATGCAGCATGGAGAAAAGCACAGCATTCCAAACACACTCGTCTTTCAGAGTGATGCCTTGAAAATAAACACGAGTTTATGATGTTAGGTTAGGGAAACTATGATTTAAAAGACAAAAAAGTTGTTTTGTATCTCGGTTGCAACAATGTTCAATACACTGGCGTACTCAGGATTTTTTTTTCCGGGAGGGCTGGATTAGTAAATGTGGATAGCACATGGCTTCGTTTTGGAGGGCAGGATGCATAATAAAATATTTCGTATTTTTGGAGCTTTTCAGTCTATTAAAATTGTATTCAAAGACAAAAATGGTAATCGGGATTCACTTTAAAAGAGGTTTCGCATTTACACATTTTGATTTTTTAAAGTTCTTAATGGATTTTTATTTGAAAATTCTGATTTTCTCAAATTTCGGTAGGGGCTGTAACACCATCGACCATCCCTCTACGTACGCCAGTGTTCAACGAACATGTATTTTTTTGTGTGTGAACAATGAGAATTAACTAAATAAAGGTATTGGTACGTTGTAAGAGGCTAATGTATAGACAAAGGCTAGGCGGACAAGAATACAGTCACCAGTCCGCCTTTCCATTATATTGTTTACCGCAGCACGTTTGAATGTCTCTCTTTAAAATGTCTTACCTTGTTGACTAGACAATTATTCAAACGACAATAAGCTTAACTATTGTAAAATGTTGTGTTGGTAAGAACAGGGAGATAATCCAGATGTGAATTATCGGGGACATTTATGCGGGGAAAAAGCCGGAAAAATTCCAACCAATTTCGAGAATCGAATCTGGATCTCCCGCGTGATTATCACTTGTCAGACGCTCTACCGACCAGATCACCGCAGCTCCTTGGATGAGTTCCATACTTTGATTATTTCATTTTATTTTAATATATTTTCTTGTATTTATGGATCTTCTTCACCCTTGAAATGTCTCACCTCGTTGACCAGACAATTATTTCGTAGCAAAGAAACAAAAAAATGCTCGCAGGATTTGATAAAAATCGAATGACTAGAAAGTAATTTCGTTCTATTGTTTTCATAAATACTATATTTATGTAGATCTCTACTACTTAATAGTAGTAGTAGTGGTATTAGTAGTATTATTAGTATTAATTCAGCTAATTAATTAATTATAAGTATTATTAATTAATTGTGATTATTATTTAATTATAAGTATTATTAATTAATTGTGATTATTATTTAATTATAAGTATTATTAATTAATTGTGATTATTATTATTTAATTAAAGTATAATAAAACAATGGTAATGTCAATTTGGAAAAAAGTTTTAGAAATAACACCCCCCTTGATAAAATCCTGCGTACGCTACTGGCCATAACCATAAAGGAACCATGCATTATTTGCAGTTAACGTCAGTGCTCACGTTCCGCTGAAGTGTACCTCTGCCCAGAAGATATGATTGGAACGAATGCTCCAATGTTGGTCAGAGGCTAGGTGGATATATTGATCCTCCATTTGTATTAGACGCATCCAGAAAGTACGTTTCCCGGGGGTCGTGCACAAAAAAGAAACATTATTTCATTCAATGATTTATTGCCACATATACAGCACTTGTCCAGTTACTTGTCAACATAATTCCCGCCGGAATTCAGGCACTTGTAGCGTGGGACCAACTTCTGTATATCTGGGTCGCAGAAGTCCGCCGCCTGGCCGCCGAACCACTGTGTGACAGCCGTCTGAACCTCTTCGTCGCTGTGAAAATGTTAACCGGACAGGAACTTTTTCAGGTGCAAGAACATGTGGTAATCAGTGGGAGGGAGATCCGGGCTGTATGATGGATGATCGAACACCTCCCAACCGAACCTGTCCAGAAGCGCTGCAGTGCGCCTAGCCATATGCAGCTTCGCATTGTCGTGCAGCAAGATAGCCCCGACACTGAGCTTACCGCGTCGCTTATTCTGAATGGCTCGTCGCGATGTCCCCAGTATTTCACAGTAATGGTTAGCGTTCTCAGTCTCACCTCTGGGCAGAAACTCGATGAGCAGAATGCCTTGTCTGTCCCAGAACACCGTGCACATCACTTTTCGCGCCGACAGTCTGTTTGAACTTCGTCCTGCATGAAGATTCACTGTGACACCAATGCATGGACTGCTGCTTGCTTTCTGGGGTGCTGTATGCAACCCACGTTTCATCGCCTGTGATGATCCGGTTGAGAAAATCGTCATCATATGGTAACGCTGCAGAAATGTCAGCGCCGTGCCCAAGCGTTTTCCTTTGTGTTCGAGCGTCAGTTGTTTCGGCACCCAATTTCCGGAAGAAGAGGCGTTTTGTAACAATGTCGTGCAACAACGACCGAGAAATCTGCGGGAAATGGCTGTTGAGTTCCGTGATCGTGACGCGACGATCTTCCAATATGCGCTACTGCACCTGCTCCACAAGCTCGTCCACAACGGCCGATGGCCGCCCACTGCGCTCGTCGTCATGCACATTTTGCCGGCCTTCAGTAAATGTTCTGCACCAACGACGCACCATCTGCTTGCTCATGACGTCTGGCCCATACACCTGGCACAGCTGACGATGAATTTCGATCGACTGTATCAGGGTGGCGACAGACCTGGAAAACCGGGAAAAGTCAGGGAATTTGAGGTGTCAGAAAAAAGTCAGGGAATTTCGTCTTCATTGACTTCGAACACTCTTTTGACGAAAATTGTTATAACTCGGGTACTATGGGAGCAATCTACTTCGGATAACTTTTGTTTTGCAGCTAAAACATCAGCGCATGCGACGGTGTACAATTTACAACACCGGACCGAGGAAGGGGGCTTGGGGGGCACGTCCCCCGAATTTCAATGGAAAAAACAAAAATCTGGAGTTTGCCCCTCTTCTCCTGCTATTTTGGGGAGAATGCGCAAACTTTAGTATTCTTTTCAAAGAATGGCCATTTCTCAAGAGAATGAAACATGTTTTATGTTCTTGAGTGCCATACAAGTTGAATAATAAGCCAAAATGTGATTTTTTTTTAAGAAAAATAAGTAATTTGCATTTTTGGAAGAAAATTGTTGTAACTCGGGCACTAAGGGAGCAATCTACTTCGGATAAGTTTTGTTTTGCAGCTAAAACATCAGAGCATACAACGGTGTACAATTCAGAACACCTAACCGTAGAAGGGGGGGGGGGTGGTTGGGGGCGCGACCACCGAATTTCAATGGAAAAAAACAACTTAAAAATCTGGAGTTTTCCTCCTCTTCTCCCGCTATTTGGGAAGAAGGTACGAACTTTAGTATTCTTTTCAAAGAATTGGCATTTCTCAAGAGAATGAAACATGTTTCATGTTCTTGGGTGCCATACAAGTTGAATAATAAGGCAAAATGTGATTTTTTTTTTTTTTTTACGAAAAATAAGTAATTTGCATTTTTGGAGGAAAATTGTTATAACTCGGGTACTATGGGAGCAATCTACTTCGGATAAGTTTTGTTTTGCAGCTAAAAACATCATAGCATGCAACCGTGTACAATTCAGAACACAGAACCGAAGAAGTGCGGAGGGGGTTTGGGGCCGCGACCACCGAATTTCAATGGAAAAAATACTTTAAAATGTGGAGTTTACCTCCTCTTCTCCCGCTATTTTGGGGAGAAGGCGCAAACCTTAGTATTCTCCAGAGGCGGCGCCAGAAATTTTCGACCGGGTGGGCAGAAGCTCCTTATTGATAGATTAGGGTGGGCAGTATAAATGTAAGACCATATATAGTAGCTATATATGTATATGTAAGACATATGTATCCCCCTCTCTCTTACACACCCAATTTTCCTCTTACTTCTTTTCCCTTTCCTTTTCTTGTTTTCCTCTTTATTCCTTTCTAATCTATTGTCGCATCTTGTTCCATTTCTTTTCGCTTTGTCTCTGATGGACACAATTACTTCAAGGAAAGGTTTACCCATGCACAGCCATACATTCTAATCACATTCTTTCGTGCATGTTAATACAGTGAAATAAATGTGAATTAGGTTTAAGCTTGTGTTGTAAATACAAGGCACATACTTGACTTTATGTATTCGGCGACAATGATAGAAAGTGCGATGGTAGACAATCGTGAAGTTTCTCATAATTTAAATGCATGTTCCTGAGCATAGTATTTTCATGGTATGAGTTTTTGACTGAAAGAGTTTTCTTACTCCTTGGGGGTCGCTTTTCTTAGCTTACAAGGTTTGTACAACTGACAAATCTATCTGAATGTTTGCAGTAGCGGCGATTGGGTGCCAACATTTGAGGGGCAAGGACAATATTCTTTTTCTTGGTAGAAAAGGCTTAACAAAAAGAGGCCATAGTGCGGGGGCAAAAAGTGGCAAAATGTGGCGGGGGAATTGCATCCCGGTCCTCCTAATGAACGTCTAATTAGGAATGATTTTAAAACACACACGGAAAACAAATTCTTTGTTCATTGTCCATGAAGTATTCCTAGGATAATGAAAGGCTATTTTGACAAAATATCACTCATAAGTAATAAACAAGTAAGATGGAAAAATCTGTTCAGAATTGAAGAGATTCGTTTTCTGAACTGTCATGTTACTAATGCGGGAGAAGCAATACACGTATGGTTACATGAACATATTTTTTGAGGTAACAAAATTATTTAGGACACAAGGAATTCATCGAAGTTGATCAACGTGCCAGTAATAATTCATCTATTTTTCATAGATGACTTGGGTTGTGTGTGTGTGACCATTTCAAACACACTAGAATGTCAACCTCTACCCTGTGCAGCATACCCTGGAAACTTTATTCTTTCAGAGCAACGACTCCCTGGCGCTTGGAACCACTATCAAAGTAATAATTTATGAGGGTTTATATTTTGAGTGTCAGCATGTGTTTGTTTTCGCCCCTTCGTTACTTTCATCTAATCACCATTGAACCTTATCGTCGTCATTATCAATATTAGCAGAAAAAATATTTTCAATAAAACAAATCAACCACAACTTACTCTTCCAAAAAATGAGTTTCATTAGTCCATTGCTCTTAGAAAGTTTAGGTGGTAGTTTCAGTTGCACAGCTTTTCACAAGTGGATCAAGGCAGCTAATTCCATGAACAATGACGTTGTTTTCCGAAAGTCCCAAATATTTGTCTCAGGCAATCACCCTCTTAAAATGGACGCATCTTCTGTGGTGATAAAATGCCACGTTTGGTGAGAGTTCTTTCTGTATATTTTCTCCACAATGGCATAACGCTGTCAGATTATAATGAAGAGGTCCTGTGTTCGACTCCCCCTCTGGTGGAATCACAATGCACACTGGTTCGGACTACACGTTAAACTGTAGGTTTAGTCCCGATTAGCCTATTTGAGCATAAACGTGGGCTTAAAAACAAACTAACAAAATCGTCTTCTGGATACTTCGTGACATAACTTCTTTTTCTTTACTTCAACTGCATCTACAGATTCTGTTGATATTTCCGGTTGATTAATGTGGCAAAATTTATGTGTGGGACGAGGATTTCTAAATAGGATAAGCCACTCATAGTATAACACCATTAAAACAGATATGAGGAGATTTGTGGAACAGAAGAAGAACAAACTATAAAAGAAAGGGTCATACAAGACTGTAGGAGGAGTGGATTCAAGAAATGCATAAAGGAGACAGGAAGACTACCAAGTTTGAAGGGTTTTCCAAAGATACACAAAGAGGAGATAAAGTTAAGACCAGTAATGAACTGCAGAAACAATATTTTGGAACCCTTGGAAAAGAAATTAAAGAAAGTTATTGAAGTGTTAGTAACACAGCAAGAAAGCAGAGCAGTTAAGAACAGTGAACAAGTTGTGGACCTCATAAAAGGACTTAAATTGAATGAGATGAAGACGACAATGTTTAGCTTAGATGTAAAAAGTATGTTCCCGAGCATCAAGAGGGAACACGTTTTGGACATTATTAAAAAGAGGATGGAACAAGAAATTATAGGAGAATGGGATAGTGAAAGGGTAGTGAAGGCGCTGGAAACCATTTGGAATAACGGGTGCAGTATAATGGGAGATAAAAAAAATACTAATGAGTGAAGGACTGAATATAGGTTCTAGCTTAAGCCCAGCATTGGCTGAATTGGTTATGAATGGATGGGAAAAGAAAGTGATAGAAAAAGGAAGTGACAAAATAATTCTGTTTTGCAGATATGTGGACGATTGTTTTGGCATATGGAAGGGAACGAAGAGGCAGCTCGACATTTTTGCCAAAGAAATACAAGATGAAGAAAGAGGGATATTATTGGAACTTGAAATAGAAGAAGAAGGCAAGTTAAGCTACCTTGATATATTGATGAAAAGGAAGAGAGGACAAGAAATTGAAACCGCTTGGCATCAGAAGAAGTGTGCAGCAGGGGTATTCTGCCACAAAAGAAGTGATGTAAGTGAGGTGACAAAAATAAATTTCATAAAGAATATGGAGGACAGAATAAAGAAAATATGCACGAAGGAATGTGAAAAAGAAGGGAAAATAAATAGCCTATGGAAACAGCTGGAAATGAATGGCTATGAGAAGCAGGATAGACTGGACATAAACAGAACAAGGAAGAAAAGAGGAAGGGGAGAATTGGAAGAGAAAGAAAAAGAGAGGAGGTTTGGAATAAGGAGTATGGGGAAGACCACAGAAAAGATATGCAAAGTGCTTAGAAAAGCGGGCATTAAAACTTACAGGAAGGGAGGGAGAAGCATCTTAGGAATAGCGAAGAATGCAAACAAGAAAAAGGAAAGCAGAGAAGAGGAAGAGGAAGGGATTATCTACGAAGTAAAATGTAAAGAATGTCAGAGTGTGTACATAGGAGAAACGAAAAAGAGACTGGAAAATAGGTTGAAACAACATAGGGATGATGTACGAATTAAGAGAGAGAGAAATGCGATATTTAAACACACGAGAGAAACAGGACATGACATAGAGTGGGATGAGGCTAAGCAGATAGGAAGGGAGAAGAGAATGCTAGTGAGAAAATGGAAGGAAGCCAAGGAAATAGAGAAGAAAGGTGAAGAAGACACAATGAACTGGAATGGAGGACTGAAGTTAAACAAAGAATGGAAGAAGGTGTTCGAAAGAGTGGAAAGGACAAGAGAGAAAGAGGAGAGGAGAAGGAAGAAAATGAAGGAAAAAGAGCATGAGATATAAAGCCCAACTTCATTCTATATGGAAGTAAATATGTTTAGCCTTTTAGGTGAAAGTACAGTTCACAAGGGATGGCCACCTGCTAGAAAGTTCCAGAACAACTTTCTAATAGTCTGGAGGGAGTAATGTTTGTGTGTATATATAATGCCCTGTTTTTGTATCTTGTTACTTTTGTACTTGATACAGAGTCTGAAGAAGACCTTGCTAGAAGGTTGAAACGTTACGTTTAGTTTGTTTTTAATAAAATAAATTACTGCCTTGGTCAGCATATTTATATTTTTTCACTCATAGTAATTGAATAATTCTGTAGATTTTTCAAACATAACTGGTTTATTAAAATTTATTCACTTTAGTATTGTAGTAATTATTGTGATTCCTTCTTATTAGTAGAATGAATATAAAGTTGATATTTCGCATTCCATATTGATATTTGAAGATAGGAGGTACATAAAATTGTAATGAAATAAAAAAGGGACACTTCTGGAATTTCAATGCAGAGCTAATTAAAACGATATTATACTCTCTAGCATACTCAAACCTGAAGGTTTATGGCTGCAGCAACACAAGCCTTCCATCTGTCCCTATTCTCAACGTTATCCCTCCATCCTCGTCTTGGCCTTCCTATTGGTCTCTTACCATCAGGTTTCCCAACAAGAATCCTGTAAACTATTCTTTCCTCTGCCATTCGTGTCACATGGCCTGCCCATCTAAGTCTTCTTGATTAAATTATTCTAATAATAATTAAAAAATTGAAATAATGTATTGTGTTGCCGGAGGAAGTAAGGCTAAGATGATGTTTTTATTTGTTTATTTGGAGATTATTTCAACCATACCCAGGCCGGGATTTATATACGTATGAGGAGGACCGGAGCTGCAGTGCAGAAGTTCAACCTAAATTCTGATCTAATCTTGATCATACCCTGCATAATTTTGAGCCTCCTAAGCCTACTAGCTGCTTTTAATCATGAAAGTATTCATTTGATCACAGTTTTTGTTACAATAGCTCTAGTAATTACTTTCACTTTTTAATGACAAATTGGCTTTTTTATGGGTTGATAATATATAAACATTCACAAGGAAAATATACATGTTATGAACACCAGAATACACTTATTTATGGAATAATTCATATAGTTATCTCCAAGTATATGCACTTATTGAATTTGATTGGGTGGGCAAAGGAATTTTTGGGTGGGCGCTTGTCCACCCGTGCCCACCCCTGTCGCCGTCCCTGGTATTCTCTTCAAAGAATGGACGTTTCCAAAGAGATTGAAACATGTTTCATGTTCTCGGGTGCCATACAAGTTGAATAATAAGCCTAAATGTGTGGGTTTTTTTTACGAAAAATAGGTAATTTGCATTTTTGGAGGAAATTTGTTATAACTCTGGCACTAAGGGAGCAATCTACTTCGGATATGTTTTGTTTTGCAGATAAAACATCATAGCATGCAACCGTGTACAATTTAGAATGCCGAACCGAGGAAGGGGGGTTTTGGGGTGGTGCGACCCCCGAATTTCAATGGAAAAAACAAAAATGTGAAGTTTGCTACATTATTTTCAAAGAATGGACATTTCTCAAGAGAATGAAACATTTTTCATGTTCTTGGGTGCCATACAAGTTGAATAATAAGCCAAAATGTGAAACTGTTTTTTACGAAAAATAGGTAATTTGCATTTTTGGAGGAAATTGTTATAACTTGGGCACTATGGGAGCAATCTACTTCGGATAAGTTTTGTTTTGCAGCTAAAACATCAGAGCATACAATTCAGAACGCTGAACCGAGGAAAGGTGGTTTGGGGGGAGCAACTACCGAATTTCAATGTAAAAAAACATAAAAATCTGGAGTTTACCCTCTCTTCTCCCGCTATTTGGGAAGAAGGTGCGAACTTAAGTATTCTTTTCAAAGAATGGACATTTCTGAAGAGAATGAAACATGTTTCATGTTCTTTGGTGCCATAAAAGTTGAATAATGAGCCAAAATGTGAAATAAAACTCTGTTCAGAAATGTGGCATGGATATGTTGCGGAGAGGCGGGGGGAGGTTGGTCATCAATATGAATTTCCCAGGCTTGCTCCAGACCTGTGTCAGAGTTTCCACCCAAACACAAGAGTATGAAGGTCCAAAAAGCACATTTATTTCGTAATCAGCACCATGATACCATATGGCATCATTGGGCCAGTACGACCTTACTCTGATGATACCATATGGTATCATCGGAGGAGTAAAGGTTAAGCCTCTAAATATTACGTGGAAAATGCATTGAATTATCATTTTTCTTGTCCGTATGGGAGTAGTAATGGTACTTGTCGACAGATGGAGGGGATAAGAGCAGGTGGCGCCGTCCGATAGTTACAATGACATTTCAATATTCTTAGATATGAAGAAGAATCCAACCAAACTGGATATATATTGAATACTATCACGAAAAGCAAAACATAAATCTGCATTGGTGAACGTTTTAAAAATTGGCAAGTGCATGCTCCCAACCAATTTACTGCAACACTAGTATTGCAATGAAATTAACGCCACTCTCTGCCCTGTCTGTTTAATCTCGTGAGAGATGGTCTTAAATCTCTCACTGAGTGAAGTTAATGTCCAATATTATGAAATAAAATACTAATAATAAATACATAAATATTTTTAATATCATATTTACTCGAATCATTCAATCATAACAGCAAATCACTTCCTTCAAGAATTGACTTTTCTCTGCCAGCCCTGCTAAATTTTCACTTTCCATCTACTGATTTATACGAGAGGTGACCAGAAAGTAATTTCCAATTAGTAGGTACATTGATTTTTCGCAAACGGGTCATTCCACATCAATTCAACCAAAAAAAAGAGGTTTGGGAACCCACCATCTCAGATTTTTATGAAACTTGGTACATTCAATCGTTCCATGGTGGTAAGAAACCACATAAAATTTTTCGCCTCTAACTCATCTGGTTTCAGAGTTATGGCCTCTCAAACTTTCAGCCAACTCTCGTTTTCCTTCATTTCCGAAGCCCTCATTGAAACCTGCAGTGCTTTACAAAAAAAATTTTATCTCGCTCACACGTGATTCAATCCTTTTGAAATTTCACAACAATATTAACCAAACAATAGGCATTTCAGAAAAAAATATGACAACACATGATATCAATATTTTAGTAAAACAAAAAATTAATAAAAAAAATATTAGCGGGATTTTGTTGCCGAAAACATGCCTTGCTAAAATTTCAATTATCATTAAAAGGGAATGAATTAATACCAGCATAAGTATTTTTAAAATTAACCTGAATATGTACTCTAACTTACCCAGCAATAAAAGTTATGGTTATTTTATTCCTTCTATAAATATAATATACTTATGTCTGATATTTGGATGAAATGGCTTCCGGAGTATTAAAATATTTTGGTTAACTCAAAATCAATCAAATAATGTGTTATAAATTAATCAGTGAAGCAAACTCGAAATTCTACACTTTTGTTTATTCTTTGAGCATTGTTGTCTTATTATTTCCTTACTTATTTATAAAATAATTTATCCATATATAAGCAAAACATGTATGGTTCAAAAAAATCTTTGTTTAATGTTGTGTTCTTTGTAAGCAGCAGTTTGATGATATGTCAACATTACCTGAAACAGAATAGCAATGAAGATGACAATAATGATAATAATAATAATAATTTATATTATTTTATTAATATGAAATCATCGTTGAACAATATCAGTTATTAATGTATCCCCTTCTGCTTCAACATTTGGTGTTTGATGATTTATCCATATAGATATTTAAATGTGATTGACCAAAACACAGGTTTAAAAATTACTGAATATTGCATATATTGCCCGTATATATTTTTTACCTTTCCATATGTGTGCATGCAACATATACAAAAATTTACTTTGTGACACAAGTTGTATACTTTGACACGTTGGATTATCTTGTCCATTGAACTTAGAACCTTTTGCCATCCAGATGTTGTTTCTGGTGGATCAACAACAGCCAGCACATGGAGAATTGGTACTGCACATATATATCTTCATGTCTTGGCCAATAGAATGATGGGGAAGGAGCATGGGGGTGAAGAAACTTTACAACAACATCTCCTTGATCTTCATCCACTTGAGATACCATTCCAAAATACCACAACTGATCATACTTGCAAGCAATGTAACATCCAGGAAAGAGTTCATGTAGGGTTACAATAAAAGATTGGCAGTTTTTCAGACTGTATGTGAGAGATGGGGTATCATCTTGACTGATTCTTCCAGCCACAATGGTGCCTGCAAAATCCAGAGCTCTGAAATTGTGGAAACTTCTAGTGCCTGGAACTGTTTGTACATCTGTAAACCGGTTTTGAAGTGTCAAATGGGTTGAATTAACTTCACCTTTCTCAATAAAGTGAAATGCAATATTTGTAATTTTTTCCACACAGAAATTGTAAAAATCTCTTTTCGTGCCAAGCATTTTGCTGTTCCGCCAATCCCAGTACATTCTGATTTCCCATGGCTTGTTGCAAAGAATGACCATTGTGCCTCTAGCTGGAAGTCCTCTTTATTGAGACACAAGTTGAGAAAGTTATATTTGTTTTTGTATTGAGCAGCACTCCTGTCACGAAAATAGTGTATTTTCTTGACATGTGAAAAATTTTCTTTCAGAAATCTCACAACTATTCCTTGAATTTTGTAAACCATGTTCACATCATGCTTCAGGTCATTATATATGATGCAGTGTGATGAAACAATCTTTTCCCAACAGAGTTCTTACAGTAGACTACCACAGGATGTACAGTACATGACTCAGAAGTCCAGTGGTAACCTTGGGCCTCATCTTGGATTGTAAAAGATTGGATTCAATCTTTTCTTGTAACCGTAGATGAACTCTTTCCTGGATGTTACATTGCTTGTAAGTATGATCAGTTGTGGTATTTTGGAATGGTATCTCAAGTGGATGAAGATCAAGGAGATGTTGTTGTAAAGTTTCTTCACCCCCATGCTCCTTCCCCATCATTCTATTGGCCAAGACATGAAGATATATATGTGCAGTACCAATTCTCCATGTGCTGGCTGTTGTTGATCCACCAGAAACAACATCTGGATGGCAAAAGGTTCTAAGTTCAATGGACAAGATAATCCAACGTGTCAAAGTATACAACTTGTGTCACAAAGTAAATTTTTGTATATGTTGCATGCACACATATGGAAAGGTAAAAAATATATACGGGCAATATATGCAATATTCAGTAATTTTTAAACCTGTGTTTTGGTCAATCACATTTAAATATCTATATGGATAAATCATCAAACACCAAATGTTGAAGCAGAAGGGGATACATTAATAACTGATATTGTTCAACGATGATTTCATATTAATAAAATAATATAAATTATTATTATTATTATCATTATTGTCATCTTCATTGCTATTCTGTTTCAGGTAATGTTGACATATCATCAAACTGCTGCTTACAAAGAACACAACATTAAACAAAGATTTTTTTGAACCATACATGTTTTGCTTATATATGGATAAATTATTTTATAAATAAGTAAGGAAATAATAAGACAACAATGCTCAAAGAATAAACAAAAGTGTAGAATTTCGAGTTTGCTTCACTGATTAATTTATAACACATTATTTGATTGATTTTGAGTTAACCAAAATATTTTAATACTCCGGAAGCCATTTCATCCAAATATCAGACATAAGTATATTATATTTATAGAAGGGATAAAATAACCATAACTTTTATTGCTGGGTAAGTTAGAGTACATATCCAGGTTAATTTTAAAAATACTTATGCTGGTATTAATTCATTCCCTTTTAATGATAATTGAAATTTTAGCAAGGCATGTTTTCGGCAACAAAATCCCGCTAATATTTTTTTTATTAATTTTTTGTTTTACTAAAATATTGATATCATGTGTTGTCATATTTTTTTCTGAAATGCCTATTGTTTGGTTAATATTGTTGTGAAATTTCAAAAGGATTGAATCACGTGTGAGCGAGATAGAATTTTTTTTGTAAAGCACTGCAGGTTTCAATGAGGGCTTCGGAAATGAAGGAAAACGAGAGTTGGCTGAAAGTTTGAGAGGCCATAACTCTGAAACCAGATGAGTTAGAGGCGAAAAATTTTATGTGGTTTCTTACCACCATGGAACGATTGAATGTACCAAGTTTCATAAAAATCTGAGATGGTGGGTTCCCTGGCCTGGTTGAACTGACGTGGAATGACCCAAACGCCAAAACCGTGAAAAATGGTAATTGCTGCAAAATTATGATTAGGAATATGCAGTGATAAATTATGTTTAGGAATGTGCAGTGATGTCTGGACACATTTTTCGCCCGTTCGAAAATATCGAAATAATGCAAATTTGGCAAAAAAAAAAATGCGAATTGTAGGCATTTTTAGCGATTTTTTTAAAAGAAATGTCCTAAAACTGAAAAATTCCATGAAAACCAACATCCTTGTCTTTTCTAGGCCATCTTTGTCTACATAGAACATGCAAGTTTTCCAACATTTTACTCAAGAGTAAACTATAGAGTTATACGTACGTGAAATAATTCCGACAGCCACATTAAATCATTCATTTCCCACGATTTTTTCAACTTCTATCAAAACCATTTGCATCAGAGAGCAAAGTGGCAGGGTTCTAACAGGAGATCGAGTGCGTATCTACCATCACACGGGAGCCACATCTTTGTATTTGTCGCACGAGATATGTTTTGAATTACCAAGCTAAGTGCGCACTATCGGCATTTGCCGAGTGAGTAATAATGGAGCTCAGTCGTTAGGGCATCTGACTACTATGCGAGAGACCTGGGGTCGATCCCCTGCAGGGGAGAACCAGGATGTTTTCCACCTATTCAACCTGTTCCTGTGGCCACCCAGCATCATATGAAGCTGGTACCTTGAGGAAACTTTGAGGGATAAAGGTAGCCAGGAGTGTGGTGCTGATCACATCACCCCCACCTTCAGCCATGATCAACAAAGTGTGGGGCCCTAACTCCACACCAAAATTCCATTATCTAAAATCCTTACCTTAAAATTAATAAAGGGGTATGGAAAATAACTTTCAAGATATCAAACTCTCGCGAAGAGGCATAAGCCATGTGACTTACAATTTGAAACAGTAGTTTAAAAACACCATGAAGGTATAATTTCAGATATTTGCCAGAAAATGCACTAAAATGAAAATGTGAATTTTGGGAAAAATTTTCGGCATAATCACCACCGTTGTTCTGGCATGTGTCGCAGCATGGCACTAAATTTTGTATGCCCATGGTATATGTGTCTGACAGCAAAGACTGGAACTATCTCTACCGCAATGTAGCTGTCAAATCCTTGCCTTGCCAGAAACCTCTTCAGTTAAACAAAGAGATGAAAGTAGGTACATTCAAGGCCAGGGCTGTACAGGGAGTGGTCTCTCACCTGAAGTGATGCAAAGGGCCCATGTGTACTCAGCTCTATGGGGTTGTGGACATTCGATTGGCCTTCCGTGAATTGTCTGCACCATCGTCTGACCATACTATCACTCACGACGTCCGGTCTGCACAACTCACACGATTGCTGGTGGCTCTGTGCCAAATTCTGAGCGTGCAATGTAGGCTACATCGCAGTCGGTGGGAGACTTTATGAGAGCTGCAATCTTTAACCTAGAACTGTCCTAAATCGGCTACATTGCAACTGTACCAGATTACAGCTACATGCCACTTCTTCCTGTGTGTCGCTCTCCGACCACTAGTGCTGTGTATAGGCACCATTGGAGCTTTTTCAGGATGCCCCTCGTATATGAACTTTCAGAAGCTTTTATTATTAGTGTGTTCCTGTTTTAATGTGTTGGTTAGCTAAATCAGGTAACTATACAATGCAATTCTATAAATTCCTTGCGTTAAATTGCTAATACTTACATACCCTTTTCGTCAGCATTAATGGTATAACTGCATGTTGTCAGTTTCACAGCACTTCACTTGGATATACTGTTCTGAAGCAGAAATCCCATCGATAATGTAAGGAAATATGACACTTTCTTTTGTTTGATTCAGTTGTTTCACTTATATACAAGAGTTAAGTGGTTTGCTTTACAGAGAAGAGAGAAGTAGCTTTATGCATTGAAAAATGAGTCCACACTCATAGTTTTTTCAAGCAGAGGGTTCCAAACCTCACTGGAAATATCAACATATAATACCGAGAATGTATATACGGAGACTGATAAATTACAAATTGTATTTCTTAATCAATCACTCTTCACTCTTATCTCATTTAGTCGTAACTTTAAAAATAATCAAGTATCCCCTGAGGCCAATGGTGGGTCCCCCCTCGATAATAGTACGAGGTTGGTTATCTCGTTTCTTTGTTGTTTTTTTAAATCGTAATTTCAGAATTGTATGTCTGTTGAGACTTTTCAGAAGCAGTTTGATATATTTTGCTGATCTCTTCATCTGAAATCTCTCGAAACCTCTGAAGAAGTTCTGTGACATCTCTTCGGTAAGAAAGAACAAAGGCTAAATTGTGATGAGGGCTCCAAATACTTTGACAACTGTATGGTAAAAATGAAAACCTTTTCACAGATAACCCATTTTTAACTGCAGCTTGAAGATCACTTGCTTGGGATGGTTCACTTGGACAGCTCCACTTAAATGACAAGGTTGAATAAATTTAACAAAAACCTGAAATGAATCATGTTTTTTCTCGAAATGTATTTTTTTCTAAAATAAACACAAACTTCACTTACTATGCCAAAACAGTTTCTCACTGAAGTCAGATTTTCAGCTGATATATCACTACCCAATGTAGATGTTATTTTCAGAATCCACAAACCGTGCACACAGAGAGAATTTTCTATACCTGCCACATCAAGTGTCTCATCAGAAAGTATGCTGAATTTACCATAGTATTTTCAAAAAGAAGAAAGGAATTCGGGGTGGAGGGGTCCGGACCCCCTGGATATGCTGTTGTACATTACTACATATAAATTATAGGAATTTAGGGTGTAACCAGGCATCCAATGCATATTGTTAGCAGTAAATGTGACATGGCATTAGTGACACTCATTCAGCTCTCGTTGCTTAATGATGGGTGGATAAATAGTATTTCTACATTCTCTCTTAGTCATAAATAATGTTTATAAAAAAATCTGGACATGTAGTAAAATAACAATACATTGATGATGTTGATAGTAGATAATAGATAGGAAAGAAGGTAAAATAGATCATTGCATCTCTGAATAAATTATAACTATAATATTATATATATATATACATATATATTTATATATATATATATAATAATTATAATTAATTACTATATATTTCTTCTTGCAGGTGTTCACAGATGGAATAACTAATAAGCTGGTTGGCTGTGTTAACGAGGAAGATGCAGAAGGCATTGATGTTGTTTTAGTTCGAGTGTATGGCAAGAAAACTGATTTGATTATTGATCGGACTGCGGAAGCCAGAAATATGCAAGTAGGTGTTTATTTCACTGCTTCTATATTTCATTCATTCAAGTGTCATATAAATTGCATGTTTCCAAGATCGTCATAGACATGTTTATTGTAAAAGTACCAAATTTAGAGTTGGCAAGATAATTTGCTCACTATCAAGAATTGTCTGTAATTTACTAATGAGAAATTTATTGCACTTCATACATGGAACAATGAGAAAGTTGTTTAGAATAGTTTAAGACTTAAAGAAAACAACCTTATCTCAACAGAAGTATCATGTTTTGAAGTTGAGTGCACATGAGTAATTTTAATTAAAAATGTATGGATATAAAAATGAAAGCATCTAACTTCCATGGTAGAGTGGTTAGCAGATAATGCTTCAAAGATAGAGTTTAAAAGCCTCGAATTCTGGGAAAGGCACAGACATTTCATTCTGTCGTGTTCCTTAATCTACCTCCTCAATTCACAATTCATCCCCAACACAAGAAATGTTGAACACAGTCAACCCCCCTCTCCCCCCCCCCCCCCGTCTCTCTCTCTCTCGATCGATCGATCTTTTCACTTTTACAATTATTATTACCAGGTGGGCCGGTTAATAATTCTTAATTGATCCAAAAGAAAACAAGTGTATCTGGGGAGAAAGGTAACAAATGCTTTATTCAAAGTATGCGCCATCGCTAACTATACATTGTGCCCATCTGTCCGTCAAATTGTGGATGCCCTTCCAGAAAAATTGTGCATATTTTGAGGTGATCCAGTCAGCAAGCCATTGTTTGACATCTTCGTAATTGTTGAAGTGTTGCTGGGAAAGTGAGTGAGATATCGATGAAAACAAGTGGTAGTCCGAAGTGGCTAAGTCTGGTGAGTATGGCGGGTGGGGCAAGAATACCCAGCCAAGTGCAGAAATGGTGTCGGACGCCTTTCGATGTGTGTGATGAGGCATCGTCGTGCTGCAAAATCACTTTTCCATGTCTTGTCGCCCAATCTGGGTGCTTTTCGATCAATGCGTGGTTCAAATTAATGAGTTGTTGATGGAAGTGAACGGCATTCACTGTTTCACCTGGTTTCAGAAGCTCATGGTACACCACACCCTTCTGATCCCACCAAATGCACAGCATTCCCTTTCTTCCGAAGTGATTCGGTTTTGCAGTCGATGTTGAAGGTTGTACTGGGTCAACCCATGACTTTTTGCATTTTGGGTTCTCGAAGTAGATTCATTTTTCGTCCCCAGTCACTATCCGATGCGAAAGACTTTCTTTCATGCCGAGAAAGCATCACTTTACACACAGTTTTTCGCTTTTCCATTTGTCTGTCGTTCAGATGATGTTGGACCCATTTTCCTGCCTTCTGGATCTTTCCCATGGCATGAAGACAATCAGATATGGTTTGGAGACGAACATTTAACTTCTCTGCCACTTGTTGCTGCATTTGCATATCGTCTTCGTCCAACAGTGCTTGCACATCGGTGTCTTGGAATTTTTTCGGCTGTCCAAGGCGATCTTTGTCTTTCATGTCAAAATCACCACTTTTGAATCGTCGAAACCAACGCGCACACGTGTCTTGCGTTAGGACATTGTCATCTTACGTTTCCACAAGGATATGATGGCTTTCACTCGCGTTTTTCTTTTGATTGAACAAGAAAAGCAGGACGTGCCACACATACTCCTTATTTGGTTTGAATGTCAACATGTTTCACACACAATCCCAATATCACGATCACTCGCACTCGGTTGCACATCCACGGCATTTTGACAGGTACAGTCCTGGCAACACACTGACGTAACAGTTGAGACTGTGCACCAACCCTTGCTTCCAGCGCCACCCAGCAACGAAATTAAGAATTATTAACCGGCACACTGGGTATTATTATTATTATTATTATTATTATTATTATTAAAGATATCCAACCTGGTAATTTGTATTTGTGTCTGTTGATGTATACGTATTATTTCTCTTATAGTCTATGGTTGTTACAAGCATAAAAACACAGTTTTTGTTGTGACATTTCATGAGAATATATGCTCTCTTCATCAGACATTTATTTTTAGTGTCTGATGAAGAGACTGTGTGTTCTTCTGAAACGTCACCAAAAAAAACTGTGTTTTTAAGCTTGTAAGACTACAAGAGAAATAATTCTACAATGCAAACAATGCATACATACAAGAAAAATGATATATAAGTGTTATAAGCAGTGACATAGTGACAACATGCATAGTTCCGTGTTGGCTGCCCGAATTATTCCATGCACAATATGCATCACAGTTTTTTGTTGTTGTTTTTTTAGACAAAAAGTTTAGAAAACTGGGTATTATACATGAGTAGGACTCGGAAGTTGATGACCTAAAAGTGTCAAAAAATGACCTAAAAATAATTGTCGCTCTGAAAATGAAAGCTTGATTGTTTTCATAAATTACAAGAGCGTAGTTGAATAAGTCGATGAAACCCATTGTTTGATGTGACAGGGATAATTAAGCACAATTAAGTGCTAATGTAGTTTTCTGTATAAGTCATTCACCTTTCAGAGTGGACATTCAGCCAGCAGTTGAAAACATGGCTACGTTTTGCGTACATCAGATATATTTTATAAAAGTATTATTTTACTTTAAAACCACATATTAAAATCGACAATAGAGGCCACCAAGGGAACCTCAAAGTAGGCTTCACACAAAGTAGTTTAAGTGTGATGGAGGAAAAATAAATTACCACAATAAATGACCATACTTTCGATTAATGGTGAATTTGCTAAAAATAAGTTATTCTAGCAAATGCATTTAAAATTCACAAAATTCACTTCTACAAGTAAAACAAGTAAAAGGACTTGACATGATGTTTTATTTTGCTATTATCACAACATTAAGGAATTTTAATAGTCGATGGTCTTTGTCACTTCTGCCCCTTCAGCTTATCTTTTTTGTGCGGCCCCTAGGTCGTAGCTTAGGATAACCTAGTGGTAAATTCCCCATGTCTACCCCACCTTGACTTTACCATGTTCCATTACAGCTAGTTTGCACAACATATCTTGCTCTGCAATATAACCTGATGGTGTTTCCAGGTGCAATAAAATTTGTAATTGTGGGAAAATTATAATGTATGATTTTTCTTGTTGTATTGTCAGTACTTTGGTACGTGTTAGCCAACATCGAATGAGAGATATTTCTGGCCTGCTAGTCTTACTTTCCAAGATTATATTGCACAAAAATTTCACCTTTTCAATTCACCCACAGAATAGTTATTCCCAAATTCATTAATTGCTGCACATGACCACTGTTGGTTGTAAACTACAGATTAGCATTTTGCCAGCAACAACACTCCAAATATACAAATATTAAACCTGCAGTAATGCCAGGCTACTATACGCACCATGCTTCGACATTGGGAACAACGTACCCTGACCGATCACAATAGACAACTGAGTGCAGCTAAGATTCAGGAATCATTGGCTAGTGGGGAGGGTTGGGTTCAAGGGTGAGTACCAAGGGAGAGGGGGGCACTCAGTGGCATATTTGTGATTTCATTTTCGAGAAGAGTTTTTTGGGTATGCATATTTCTATATGTAATGAGTTAGTAAACTAAACTATTGGCTTGCAGTTCTATCTATTTTTTTGTAAGTAGCATGTTACTTGACTCCCTAAAGTCCATTATATTACTTTTATTTCTTGCAAACTTTTCAACGTTTGACCCCCCTTAGTAAGTGTTCTATTAGATATGAATTTTTAACATTGGTTTCAGTAGGAATTTTAAGGGAAATAAACTTCTGTTTGAATTACTTTGATAACTTTGAATAATTTGAATTGCCCATGTTCAAATTTAGAAAAAAGGACTCCACTTTATATGTTTTCTAACAGTATAATTCCAAGACATTTGCCACTTTTTTCTTAGCTACATACAAAGGCAAGAATATGTAATTGGATAAAAAATCCAGGCTCTAGTAAAAAGGAATACATTTTATTGGACATTTTTTTAATCGTTTCAGATGCTTCATAAGGCAGGCTATGCCCCTCAGATTTATGCTACCTTCAAGAATGGTCTTGCATATCAATATTTACCTGGGGTAACGTTGAATGAAAACACCTGTTGCATGGAAGAAATATATACTTTAGTTGCTCGTAAGATGGCATTGATGCATTGTGTGACACCTGATGACAGTGATCCTAAACCATTCCTGTGGAAAAAACTGAAACAATTCATGGACTTAATGCCAAATGGATATTCCGATCCTGTAAAACAAGAAAGGTAAGAAATGTCTTCTTTCATCATTTGTGCTAACCTGGCAGCAGACGCTAAGGTTTATTTGCCCTGTTACTTAAATCCCTTTTTTTATGTTGTTAGTCTTTCTGTTTATTATTTGTTTTTTGTTCAGATTCACATGTTTAGTTTAGATCCTGGTACAAATGCATCTTTGTAATTCCATTGTCACTTATGTCACATTTTGGTAAATTAGACTCATTTTGCTGTTCTGATACCAGCTCCCTGCTTACCAAATGGTTTTGATAATTGTGCTGTTAGATCCACAAGATTGCCACCAAAGAGATGTACAACCTTTGTCCAGAAAGTTTCGAGACTGGTAAAATAACTACAAAAATATTGTACTGGTGTTCCTTCTGCTCTTCTGTGAGTGAGTAAGGAACAATTCGTGAATTCAGTTTCCTTTTCCCCAAATCATATCTTAAAATCTCGTGTCATGCCATTTTGCTGATACCCAGTTCATCGGCTAGCGTGCGTACATTGATTTGGTGGTCCTCATGTAGCCTGTTCCTTATGCACTCCACGTTGTCATCAGTATGGGTTGTTGATGGTGCCACCCTGCCACCTGGCGGAATTTCACAGAAACACACTCAAGGTCACAGGAAGAGCTGTAATCCACCGCACCACCTGCCGCGAAACTGATTTTTAATTAATTCTAATTCTACTTCAGATAATGGTCGAGATTTTTATAGCTTTGAAATCTGATTCCCTCCAAAATCCAGAATCCCTCCGAAATCTGGATTCCCTTTGAAATCCAGATTATGTGGTTTTACAATCTGATTTTTTTTTTAACCCATCTGCTTACCTAGTCGTCAAATCGACGGTCTTACCTAGCCTTCGTTCCAACGGGTTGTGAAGTTCGTGCTTGTAATTCATGTTTTCCCCAACAGATGGCATCAGTTTGCATTCCGATTGTGTCTTAAGTTTTGGAAAATGTTCTGCTGAATTGTTCATACCGCTGCATGCGGTTGAGGCGAATTATTTTTTCATACAAACAGTGTTTTTTCTTCGTTGCAATCATGGCTAATAAGAGACTGGTTCCTGATGCGGCTATTGAAAACTTTTTTTTTGACAGTGATGAAGGGGAAAACATGGATTTATTTGGTGAGGATGATGAGAGTGACTCACAGTCTTCCAGTTTCAGTGAAAGTGGAGAGGGTGAAAGTGATGCGGAGTGTGGTGAAAGTGGGGAAAGGGATGGCGGTGTGACACCTGTTGCGAAGAAACAGAAAGAAGACAAATAGAAATGGTCAGAAACTTTTACACCGAACGATGCACCAAAGAAAATATTATTTACAGGTACACCTGGTGTGAATAGTGTTGTTTTGCGATCCTTTGGAGCTTCTCCGTCAGCATGTGAGATGTTAAAAAAATTCCTCAAAGATGATTTTTGGAAAAGTATTTGCTCTGAGACAAACACTTATGCCAACAGCAATATACATTTTGATGAAAATGGTGATGCTCAATCAAATAGTATTGATGAAAATTGGTTTCCAACAACTCCCGATGAGATAAAGGAATTTTTTGTTTGTGTATTCTTCAGTCGCAGGTAAAGAAAAAGTTTACAAAGCTACTGGAGCACCAGAAAGATTACCGAAACACCATTTTTGCCAGTGTAATGCCTTACAAAAGGTATTTGTTGATTATGCACTTTTTACATTTTGTAAATAATGATATTCGCCCTGGAGATAAATTAGGAAAGATTAGGCAACCCATGGAGTACCTAAATTATAAATTCCAGCAAATGTACACTTCAGAACAAGACATTTCTATCGACGAGAGTCTGGTTAAATGCAGAGGTAGGCTTTCGTTTGTGCAATTCAATCCCAGCAAGAGAGCTAGATTCGGCATAAAATATTTTAAAGTATGTGAGTCTTCCAGTGGTTACTGCTGCCATTTTCAAATATATACAGGTAAAAAGTCTCCCAAGAAAAATTACCTGGGCATGAAACAATTGTACTTCAATTGATGGAACCTTTGCTTCACAAAGGTTACACATTGTACATTGACAATTTGTACTACTCCCCAACACTTTGTGATAAATTGTTAGCTGCAGATACAAATGTTTTGGGTACAGTTCGTCTGAACAGGAAAAAGATTCCCAAAGAATTAAAAACTCTGCAACTAAAGAAAGGTGAAGTAACTGCAATGTACAGCCACAAAATGATTGTCATAAAGTGGATGGACCGTAGAGCAGTATCAAAGTTGTCTACAATGCATGATTATATTTACATGACTAACACACGCAAAGTAGACAGAAAAACAAAGCAGCCTATATAAATGCCAAAAGCTGTTATTGAGTACAACAAGGGCATGGGTGGGTGGACAAGATGGACCAGCAACTAGCCTTATTCCCAATTATGCGCCGTTACCTAAGGCTTACAAGAAAATACTTTTCTACATACTAGACTTGATACTGTATAATTCTTATGCCATGTATAGAAAGATTACACATATGAAAAATTTGAAGTACAATGAGTTCAGGCTGTTAGTGGTGGAACAAATGTTTGAGGAACTTGAAGTACCTGAATACGCACGAAGAGAACGCCTGTCAAGTGATACCCCCTAAGACTTCAGAGTGCCAACTGGGCTCATTTTTCTCAGCAGATCCCTCCAAATCCTGTGAAACAAAACCCATCAGGCAGTGTAAAGTTTGTTCAGCCCACAACAAGAAGTCCAGCAGTAGATGGGAATGTGAGAAGTGCAAGGTTGCACTACATATGCCTGATTGCTTCAAGGGATATCACACAAAACACCACTACTAGGTAAGTTTCTTCAACTTGTAATTCCATTATACATCTTTACCCATTTACATCTATGTTTTACACTATTAGAAAATTTCATGTGGATATGGTAAATAGATTAGGAGAAATTAACATTTAAATTCAGCACTGCAGAATCAGCGAGCGGAGAGGAAAATTAAATTGTATTTTACAGATTCTGAAGCAACATTTAAATGGTAAGCAGATGGGTTAAAATCCTGGATTTGACCAGAATTTGCAAGAACTATACAGCACTATGAGACTCTTCCACGTACACCATATTCACAAGGTCTCTCGCCAACTGACTACCACTTTTTTAAGCATTCGGACCATTTGGTGTGGAAAAGGTTCATCAATTAAGCAGCTGTCAAAAACGCCTTTGAGGAGTTTCTTCAGTCCAGAATATCCAACTTCTACGCAAGTGGCATTAATGCACTAGTATCTCGTTAGGAGAAGTGTATATCATCGTATGGTGCCTATTTTGATTAATAAAAGTGCCTTTCCACCGGGTTAAGATTGTCACTAACAAATCCAACATTTCATGCACAACAACCTAATAGCTGTCTGTGCTATGTACAGAGTCTGATCTTTCTCCATCCGAACAACATGCAGACAGAGCACCCAAACTGCACGCACACGATGAGCAGTGTGTAAGCTGTTGTCTAGCAGAGTGAAGGTGTTGTAGTGGGCAGAATGCCACCAAAAACAAATCTCTATTGGGAAGGGTACATTATGGTACTTTTCCATGCCAAATTTAGCATTTCCCACATACAACAGTGTCGGAACAATGGATTGGTGTTAGGATGGGTCACTGTTAGTGATATAATTAAACGAAATGCACATCAGCTACCTCCACAGCCTACATCACGAACGAAATCGCATCCAAAGGGGGTGCCTGTGAAACTAACAAGACAGGTGCTAAAGAAGATCTGGGATATGGTGGCCTGTGAGAATCCACCACTACAGTTACTTCCAAATGGGTCATAGTAGGCCAAGCAACTGTTAATGGTGCACTCCATCAGTAATTGAGACTGAAAACTGTCCGCAAGGCCAGTGTACATGCTCTAAGACCACAGTATATCGCAGAGTGCAAGAGCAAGTGCAGAAGGGTGTACAAGCTGGTGACCGCTGGAAATTTGTTGTGACAATGGACGAAGCATGGATTTACCTAAGTGACTCTGGCAAAGACCGGTGTCACTTTGTGCGTCAATGCAAAGAAAGTTTCCCCAAAGGTTTCGTGATTGTGACTGGATTTTGCTGCAGTTAGAAGCTGACGATTCGTCGGGTCGAAAAAAATGTCAAAATCAATGCTGCACATTACAAAGAACGTGTCCTATCACCAGTGTACACAAAAGAAATACTGGTCTGGTATGGAGCAGACACCAATTGTGTGGAACTGCACCAGGATAAAGCTTCAAGTCACACTGCCAAAACATCGCTGGCCTTCTACCGACGCATGGCAGCTAAAACTGGTATCCATGCTATTCCATTCGAGGACATTCCAGTGAAGAGTCCCGATAAATTTTTGTGCTTTTGTACTTCTGAAACGGCACCTTTCAACACATCAGTGTCCCACCGTGCATGTCCTATGGAAAGCCTGCAAGCAGGAGTGGAATAATTTACCACTGGTACAGCAGCAATGAAGTCTGCTGCATTGGAAACTGCAATGTCGTGCAATAGTACACATAGGTGCCAATCACATCGAGCACGATCGATGGTGATGGGCTGGAATCTCCCAGGTAAGCAACACTTTCATTTTGTTCAGATGAAGACAGATCAGCCTCTGTATTACCTTTGTTCCACACATCTAATGCTCACTTTTTAGGGATATCGTAAGCCAAAGAAGGGGAGTGGGAGGTTATAGGACACATCATCCCCCCGTCACACTGAATATATATTGTATTTTATGTCAACCGGTTGTAATACAAACAAACAGAATTAAATATAATTGGGGAAACAAGGATAGGCATGACTGTGTCGGTGCTTGTGAATGACAAGCATAGTGGGAAAGCATGTTATTGGGTTGATGCATAAGTTCGTAGCATTTTTTTTTTTCAGTGGCAAAAGTATTTTTATTTGATACTAATTTGAGATGAACAAAATACATAAATTAATCAATAATATATTTTTGTTCATTGTCTATGACTCGACCAACGCTGGGGCAGTTTTTCAATTCAACGCCTGAAGAAATTGGCTGATTCGGGGTTAAAAGCATCGTCAAACCAAGTTTGAAGAGCATTTTCGTCACCAAAGGAGCTTCCTTGAAAACTGATGGATTGAGGTAGCAGTCGGATACTTCCGTTATCACCGCAAAAGTACCGCATGGCATCTGGATACAAATCTGTAGATATCAACCTTGCAACGAGATTTGCAAATATTTGACATGTAGTTGGGCGTAAACAGCCACGTGTAAGCTGGAAGTCCAATAAAATTTATTGATGTTGATATTTCAGATGTAGGCTGAGACAAAATCCAACATTGACATTTCATTATGAATACGTTTTTTACCATTTCTCATATTGTTGGTTCACTTCCCCGTTCCCCTAAGATGACTGCTGATCTTCTGGCTGGTAGGCTATGATGTTCGGTCTGCTGCACGTGTTTCTCTCTTTGTATTACAGATAATAATGTGGTTGGTAGTTTGTCATTTTTCACAAAATTTGTGTGTTCCTTGCAACCCTACCGTGCGCTGTTTCGCCGCAGGATATGGCGTCACAGGTGCGATCAAACGTTGTGTTGGGTTGCCAGCATCCAGGCAGCAAAACGGTCTTTTTTGAACAGCTGTAGCGTCGAATCGACACACCAACGAGAAAAATGTTACTGGGAAAAGTTGTTTGTTTTGATGTCCTCTATACGAATCTGTGGTCCGTGGGTGCCATTAAAATGACACCCTGTATATATATATATATATATATATATATATATATATATATATATATATATATATATATATATATATATATATATATATATATATATATATATATATATATATATATATACAGGGTGTCATTTTAATGTCATTTTAATATATATATGTGTGTGTGGGTGTGTGTGTGTATATATATATGTATATATACAGTGTGTACATTTTATGTTTATCTTATTTTTTGAGAATGCAAATTTAGGGGAAAATTATGCAAAAAATGAGAAAAACACCAATTTTTGCAAAACATAAATGCAAAATAGACAGTTTCGTATTGATAACTGACATTGTACCAACCCAATATAAATTACAATTCACCTTCCTAGTTAATGCATGAATGCATGTTACAAGGTGACTGCTCAAGAGTTTTGTTTTAAAAAGCATTAATTGGTGCGTCATTCTTTTTCCTGAAACTGATAACTGTTGACTTTTACAAAATTAACATTGCTATCATCTCTTTGTGTTTAAATAATACAGGGTGTTTCAGAGCGACCAGACACTACCTTTTTCTCAAGAACGGGAGATCGTATCAAGTTGAAACAAAAAAATGCACAACTAAGTTGGGCCCAAAGAATCCGGAGAAAGTATTTGCAACAGCCCAAAAGCCACCCTTTGTGGTTTTAGTGGGGGGGGGGGGGCACATGCCCCGTTCCTGCAATTTTCAAATTGGAAGGGTATGTTTGGAATGCAGATTCGGAAAGGCGGGGAAAAAATACGATTGCCGTATGTAACATTCGTCTGTACCACCTCCCGTTTTCCGTGTAGCAAATGGTTTTGCAAAAAAAGTAAGGTGAGCCAAATCGAATATACTGAGCTTAACAATTAAGATAAGTGCAGCACCATAACAGTTTCGGAAAGTGCAGGACACAAGCTTTCCAACGATATGCCACATGTTGACTGCGGGACTAAAAAAGGATGAAACCGCATGACCCAAAAAAGGGGGGTCTAAAGTTAACGAAGAACTCGAAAATTTCAAATTGCAAGGGGGGTCGATTAATACCTCATTTTAAAGGTCACAGAAAACGTGAAAAGGATGCGAACATGATTTTGTAATCCACTGACCAGTTTCAAAATGGCGACCAAAACAATTCCGACCCCTGAAGTTGGTGTTCCAAAGTGAGGAATTACGTACGTAAATAGCAAAACACAAAGACTGGACAGAGTACATGAGATCCTGTACAAAGAATGCCAGCGGAACAGCTGTTTATTCGTTTCTAAATGGTTACTGGTTCACTACCATTGTCAGACCATGCCACCTGTCACATGTAATGTCAGTGTACTGAACGTCCTGGTAAGAGGTTTGCGGTTTTGTATTAGTACATGCCTCTGTGAGTGTACAACATGCAGTGAGTAGAACTTCAGGTCCATTGTGTACGATTAGAAATAAGCATAAGCCCACGTGTTGGGTAGGCTGCAGTACCCAACACAGCATGCTGGCCCAGTCGACAAATTACAAAGTATGCCAATTGCCGGTGCGTCCAGTTCCATTTGACTGCACGTACGCTGTTCAACAAAGGCAATTGGAAAGTACCACGGGTCGAGGTGTGACGAGCTCTCCTGCATAGCAGTCTGTTCCAGTGTACTTCCACTGATACCGTAAATACGTCCCTCCAATCTTGGTCTCATTCACCATTGTCTGTTACAAGTGGTTGCATCGTCGATGGCATTGTGTGGTACCTCAGGACATTCTACAGTGCATTCCTTGCGGGTAGTGTGCATTCCTGTACTTAATTCGCAGTGGCAAATTGTTGAATGTGAAATAATAATGACTTTTACGAACGAAGAAGCATTTGATATGCTCATGGTGTTGGGTGAGTGCCAACGAAATAGTTCTGCTGCTGCTTGCGTGTATGCTGCAAGGTATCCCGATCGGGAACATTGTTCAAGACATGTTTTTCACACCCTTGCCGATCGTGTACACAGAAGGGGCAATGTTGGTTTACTTGCAGCCTTCCATCTCAATCCTCACGTGAGTATCAGGCAAGTTGCTCGTGATTCTGGTGTCAGCGCAAGTACAGTGAGAAGGATTTTAAAGGATCACAGATTTTATCCGTACCACATGTCCTTGCATCAAGAGCTACACGGAACTGATTTTCAAGTCAGGCTAGACTTTTGCATGTGTCTCAAGCTCAAGTGAATGCAAATGTTCGATTCTTTGACGAAATGTTGTGGTCTGACGAGGCTACATTTAAAAGTGATGGTCAGGTAAATCGGCACAACATGCATTACTGGGCTGCCGAAAACCCATGGTGGATGCAAGAGGTTGATCATCAACGTAGATGTTCTGTGAATGTGTGGTGTGGAATCATCGGCAGACGAATAATTGGACCTCATTTTTTTCAAGCGAGGCTTACGGGTGTTGTGTACTGCACATTTCTTCAAAAACAATTGCCCAGTCTTCTCGAAGACATCCCCTTACAGATCAGAACACACATGTGGCTACAACAAGATGGCTGCCCAGCATAATTTGAGCTGAGAGCAAGGATTCAGGTGAATGCAATGTTTTGTGTCGCTGGGTAGGTAGAGGTTGGCCTGTGCCCTGGCCTCCTAGGTCACCAAACTTAACATATTAGATTATTACGTCTGGGGACGACTGAAAGAAATAATTTACCAAAATCGCCCTACAGCGAGGGACGACATGATCGAGCGCATAGTTGCTGCATGCAGGCAGATTAGTGAGGCAGAAGTTATTGCAGCACAGAATGAGTTCAGTGTTCGTGTGCAGAAATGCATTGAGACCGAGGGAAGACATTTCGAACATCTACTGTAAGTTGGTAAATGTGCATCACACTGGATGCTTTACCTATTCTTCTCGTTTTCGTTGTTCATTGGTTTCTGATTACTCTTTTGTTTTTCTTATCATCATTTCAGTTAGGCCTATTTCTCTTGTGAAACAATGGTTTGGCAATCAATTGTGAGAAAAGGACCTTTTTTGTTGGCAAAGCAGCCGTTAAATGCGCCAACGAATTCCTTATTGTGCGTGACAGTAAACCATTCATTGCCAGTCCTAAGCCTGGAGAAAGTGTGAAGGGCGGTCAAAGTTGCAGCTCAAACAAAGCTTACAGTAGTACAGTGTTTCAAGAGCAGACCCATTACCATAATTGTTTGTACAGGATCTTATGTACTATGTCCAGTCTTTGTGTTTTGCTATTTACGTACGTAATTCCTCACTTTGGAACACCAACTTCAGGGGTCGGAATTGTTTTGGTCGCCATTTTGAAACTGGTCAGTGGATTACAAAATCATGTTCGCATCCTTTTCACTTTTTCTGTGACCTTTAAAATGAGGTATTAATCGACCCCCCCTTGCAATTTGAAATTTTCTAGTTCTTCGTTAACTTTAGACCCCCCTTTTTTGGGTCATGCAGTTTCATCCTTTTTTAGTCCCGCAGTCAACATGTGGCATATCGTTGGAAAGCTTGTGTCCTGCACTTTCCGAAACTGTTATGGTTCTGCACTTATCTTAATTGTTAAGCTCAGTATACTCGATTTGGTTCACCTTCCTTCTTTTTGCAAAACAATTTTCGACACGGAAAATGGTAGGTGGTACAGACAAATGTTTCATATGATAATTGTAATTTTTCCCCGCCTTTCCAAATCTGCATTCCAAACATACCCTTCCAATTTGAAAATTGCACAAACGGAGTATGTGCCCCCACTAAAACCACAAAGGCTGGCTTTCGGGCTGTTGCAAATACTTTCTCCGGATTCTTTGGGCCCAACTTAGTGGTGCATTTTTTTGTTTCAACTTGATACGATCTCCCATTCTCGAGAAAAAGGTAGTGTCTGGGTCGCTCTGAAACACCCTGTATAATTCCAGCAGTATTTACATTTATTATTCTAGAATATTATTTTTTTTTCTCATTTCAGATTTGAAAGTGTTATACCATCAAAATCAGAACTAGAAAATGAATATTCAATGATGGAGTCTGAATTAAGCATTCTGGGAAGCCCAATAGTGTTCTGCCATAATGATGCTCTGCTGGGAAATGTAATTTACAACAAAGCACTAAATGATGTCATGTTTATTGACTTCGAGTATGCAAATTTTAATTATCAGGCATTTGATATTGGAAATCACTTTAATGAATTTGCAGGTAAAGAGAATTTTCATTGTTTGTTTGATGCAAATGAAAACTATCTAATTTTTATGTTGCTTATTTTTTTAATGTTAACTTTTTCACAGAAATTACAATAATTGTGAAATTACATTTTTTTACTTGACTATTGGTCATTTTTAGAGATCCAAGTAACAAGTAGCCTCACATATTGACTACTTTTGGCTCCTGGCGCTTTGATTTGATTTAATCAAAGGCCTGATTTAATCAGATTTAATCATGACTAGATAAGCTTTATTGCTTGAAATGTAATTACAGCTCTTCTTCCAAACTGGTGAGAGTTTCAAAATTAATAGCAGTTGTCTCTAGTTCAATATATGGTTCTAATTTGAAAGTAGACATATATTGCAAAGGCAAGAAACATAATAATGTAATAGTCTCTCTCTATTTTTTTCGCCGGCCCCTGTGGTGGAGTGGTTAGCACATCATGCTACAACGCCAGTGTCCTGGGTTCAAATCCCAGCCTGGGTATGGGTGTTTGTGAGTGTCCATTCATCATATCATCACTCATCCCCATCTTCGCAATTAGCCAAAAGTGGCAGAAAAGCGAAGTAAAATAAACCAAATCAATAAACAATAAATCAATCTCTTTCTCCATGGAACAAAATAATGCAATACCCATTTTAACATTTATTTGTTTCCAAATATATACTAGCCGACATCTATGGTGAAGTGGTTAGCACATCACACTATGATGCTAGGTGACCCATGTTCGAATCCCAGCCTGCACGTGTATGTTCTTTGTGAGTGTCCTTTTATCAATTCCATCACTCATCCTCAAGGTTAGCCAAAAGTAGCAGAAAAGCGAAGTGAAATAAACCAAGTCAATCAAGCAAGGAAATTACTACTGGTTCTTTTTTAAATGTTGGGTTTTGTCATTTCAGGTGTGAGTGATGTTGATTACTCGCGCTATCCATCACCAGAATTTCAATATAACTGGTTGAAGATATACCTACAAGCCTATAAAACAGCTGCAAGGCATAAAGACTGCACAGAGGAAAACTGCAACTGCATTGTAGATTGTGTGACAGATGATGAAGTAGAAGCTCTATATGTACAAGTGAACAAGTTTGCTTTAGCATCACATTTCTTTTGGGGTGTTTGGGCTCTTATACAGGCAGAGCATTCTTCAATTGATTTTGATTTTCTCAGGTTAGTGCCAATTAAATAATTATGTCATTGAAATGGATAGTTCATAGATGTTTATCAAGTTTACATTTTCACATATTGTATATCTCTAGAGACTAAATGTTCAGTTCATTGTGTCATTTTGAGTAAAAATAATCCGTTATGAAAACCTAGAATTATCAACAGTAAGAAGAAGCATACAATTCCCACTTCAAATTCTTTGAAACACACATATTATACAGGGAGTCCATAAAGTCCTGCAAAAAACTAAAACTGTATAACTTGAAAACTATTAAGTTTATTAACAAAATATTTTGTGTGTACTTACAGCAAGGTTCAAAGTTTATTTCCTGCTTGTTAGGTTCATCTCCAAACCTCCAGTTGTGCACCATTAACGTCCAAACACTGTTGCAGTATTTTTGTGAAACCGAGAATTGCGTTCTGACGGTGCTCTCCTGGGATATTCAGAATCACATCTCTTATTTTTTTTCTTTTAGGTCATCCAGATTAGCTGGTTTCTGTGAATACACCTCGGTCTTTACATGTCCCCACAACCAATAATCGCAATGTTCGTTAAGAAACTGCCGAACTTCAAGGGCAAAATGCGGCGGCGCCCCATCTTGTTGCATGTGGACGTCATTGATGATGCCTAACCTATTAAGTTCTGGCACAAGGAATGTCTGTAGCATGTTCAGATAGTTGTTGCCATTTACCGTGTCTTCCTCGAAGAAAAATGAACCAATGATGTGCTCCATTGAAATCGCACTCCTTTGGGGGTAAATTTGCCAGTGGTGGTGTAAACGTGGAGTGTGTGACAAGTGACAAAAATGGGGCAGGTTTTCCACCTTAGGCAGTTTCATTTGTGGGCAGGGTGGGAGTTGGTTGGCAGGTATGGTGGACCAGGATGTTTGGGGGGGCAGGGGGACATTTGGAAACAACTCTGGGCTTGTTGGTGAAGATGTTTCTGGCGTCGATCACTGTGGGGATGGGAAGGAGGGATGGTAGTGTGTGTCTGATTTTGTTAAGATGGGGGTGATATTGGGTGACAAGTGCAGGGGGGTTGGTGGCAGCCCTTGGTGGAGGTGTATGAAGCAGCTTGGGATATTTCTTTCGTGACCATGGTGAAGGATATCCACGGTTGACCAAGGCTTGGTGTAGGCAGAGGTTGTAGTTCTGTCTGGAGGTGGGTGAAGTGTTGAGCCTTTGTCCCCTGAGGGCCAGGGAGAATGGGATGGTCCTCTTGATGTGGAATGGGTGGGATCTGGGGAAGTGGTGGTTGGCGGGTTTGATATGGATGAATGTTTTGTAATGATCCTCCTCAATCTGCACGTCGACATCCAGGAAGGTGTTCTGTTCGATTGAGTGGGCCCAGGTGAACTTGATAGAGCAGAAGTGGCCCACTTGGTCCAGGAAAGTGGATAGGCATGGTTCTCCATGCGTCCAGAGCATTAAGATGTCGTCAATGAAATGGAGCCAGAGGAGAGATTTTAGGGGTTGGGTCTCCAGGAACTCTTGTTGCCGTAACTAACAGCAGCCACCCTTTGAGGCATGCTCTAGGCTAGATTGTGGAGGACATCCTCTGAAATGTTCCACCATTCTTCTTGCAAAGTCTCAAATAGGTGGGAAGGAACGTCGGCTACATCTCCCGAGACCTCAGATGCCAGTTGAACTCATCCCAAAGGTGTTCTATGGGATTGAGGTCAAGGCTCTGGGCAGGTCAATCAAAGCATTCAACATTGTTGTCTTGACACCACCCCAAAGTAGCAGCAGCATTGTCATTAGTAGAGACCACATTTTAAAGGGAAAAAATTTACTCTAAAAAGGACAAAAAAGGGAAAATTATTGCCAAAAAAAGGAAATTGAAAGGACTATAGTTTATTTTTCCACTCCATTCAAAATATTATTATAAATGAAAGCACAATATATACCATTCATATGTAAAGACGGATACATTAAATTTCATATGAAGTAAGGTAAAAAAAAATGCAAGAAATTTAATGTATCCCTTTTTATATATGAATGGTATATTGTGCTTTCATTAAAAATAATATTTTTAATGGAGTGGAAAAATAAACTATAGGCCCTTTTAATTTTTTTTTTAAGGTAAAGTACCATCCGTTTCAATTAAATCTTCCTTGAAACAGCTTACCGCATTCCATAGCTTGCTGCCACTTGTACAGCCACGGACACTGCCAGCTTGTAATGATTCCATTGAAAGTCAATGTATTCATTACAATGCGTTTGTTACTGCTTAAGCCCAGATTACATTGTTGCAACAATTGCTGCAATGTACTCCCAACACTCATGGAGGGAAGGTAGGGTAGAAGGCGCTTGTTCTTTCTTTCATCGGATGCAGGAAAAAGACAATTGTTGAATGTTTTGTTTAGGGAAAATACGGTCCTACAAAATATTTGATATCTTGTCAATAAAGGGACCAAGGGAGATGTTTTTTTAAAAAATGGAAAAGAAAAGTGAATGTAGCTGAAAAACTAGTCAATAAAGCGACCAGAAAGGAAAGTGTTTTTTTTAAAAAAAAGATAATGTGAGTTCAAAAAGGGAAAACCATGCAATCTTGTTGGTGGAAGATAATTAGGTATCAACGTTGTTGTTATTTATTCCATGATCGTATTGAAAAATAAAAAAGGTATTAAAATCCGGTCTCTAGTCATTAGTGTTGTCATCCTGGTAGTAACAGGGGCCCATTCAATAAAAACGGTACTATATTGGGAGCACTTCACTGTCTAGAATTGAACAGTACGACTGTGTGTCCATTCTGCCTTCAACCACCAGTGTTCCCACACCATAGTGTTTGAGACACCCTTATGTTGTAATGCCACCATCATTGCCTTGTCACTAACCTTGTGGGCACTTCCACTCTGGTAGAAGGGTAGCCATCACTCCAAAACAGTGTGAACCTTGACTCATCACAACATAGAACTAATTTCCACTTATCCAGTGTTCAGTTGCGATGGTCCAAACATCACTCAAGCCTCCAAGATTTATTGGCCTTTGTACACAATGTTCCAATGAAAACGGATACCTCTGTTGCTTCTCCTGATAATCATGTCTGCTAGTGGCCATCGGCTGTATCCGGTTTTTCACAATTTGACGTTTCATGGTTCGGTGATCTCTGTTGGCCCGAATTTTTGGTTGTGCAGAATGTTGCCCATTCCTACAATGTCCCTCCACCTTCCACCTATGCAGGACGAATGCCACATTTGATTTGGGCTTGGTTAACTTACCAGCTATCGGTCTGCTGAGGTGTAATTCCATGATGACACCCTTATTGAAGACAGACAGCTGTGCACCACGTGCCATGTCCTTCACAACTGCTTCCCTTGTTCACTGAAACAGGTCATATGGTGGCCATGCGAGTCCAAAAACCTACAAAGAGACTAACTTAACCTACACCTACAATAAATTTCAAAGCTTTTCTTTCATCTGGACATTGATTGAATAGCATAGCCAGATGTTGGACACACCTGTTACTGGTCTCTTGACACAACCAATGTTGCCAGTACACCTCGTAATATATAAAAAAACAAACATTTTTATGAATATGTCAATTAATCCCATAAATTGTCTGTAATGCATAAAAAAATCATTGTTCTTTTTAAAATTCAATAAATACCCACACAGACCATCGAAATGCATAAAAAAAAATATTGCAACTAGCTCCACAGCTGTCTTTCATCTTTTTTTTTCCTTTGTATAAAACTTTTTTACACCTCAGAAACTTTTCCCCCCATACTGAACATTCATGTAGAGAATCATTTTCTTGTTTAATGTTTTTAAAATATCCATATAGACAAAGCTATACCCCAGTACATATGTTCAAACACTTCGTTGCATGACTTTTTGGACACCCTTTATAAGATAAAATGATGTTAAAGAATGTGTGATTTCTTTTGCAGTTATGCAGAGATACGTCTCAAGGAATATTTCACAAGGAAAGATGAATTTTTATCTCTGGAGGTTAGTAATAGACGTCCATAGAGTAAAGACACTGGCATTTTCTGAATCACATGCAATGTACAGAGATAAAACTTGAGAATAGTTATGTTTTGTAATAAGGTGCATATTGTGAATTATACATGCATAAGGCAATACAGTAAATAAAGCACAATGTTAATTATGTGTATTATGAAATTTTATATGTAATATTCCACCAAATCATAGTAGAAGGAACTAATTATTTTTTAAAACAATTTATTATTTGTTTTAATTTATTAAAACTTCATGTGGTGTAGTGAATATTTGTTTTCACATGTTAACTTGATTCAAAGATTTTTTAAAAAAAGCATTTATACCAGATCTTCGTAATTACAATGTTTTGACTTCTTGTGTTGTAGAATGTTGGAAAAAGCATTGTTAAATTTTTTACTGACATCCTTTATCTAATTCGAAAGCAGCATGATGGATAACAGTGTCAGAACTCTTTATTTAAATCAAAAATTAGTTTTGTTCATGTGTTCCGGATATGCATAATTCTTGAATTTAATGTGAACATACATGTAAACTTGCAAGATAATTTAATCTGCTGGAAAGAGATTTGGGGGTATGTTCAAGCATTAGAATTATCTCCAGTGTGTGGCGAGAGTAACTGAAGAGTTTATTTTTACATGGCATTATTATCCTGATTTTTCACTATGTGCTGTTTGTACCTGAGCATAATTCTGAATGATAAACAATCACACTTTTTTTATTGAATTCTATTTGTATTAAGTGTTTTAATATTTATGTTGAGTGTTCTCATGCGTGATTCATACTTGTCAAAAATAATATTAAATACACCTTGTAAATTCCTTGTCATGTAAGGAACTTTTTAATGCTCAATGCGATTGTATTTGAGATGACCACTTCTCTCCTGTACATATTGGAAGACCCAGAATTATTCCTATGCCAGTATTAATTTCCTATTAAAAGAAAAATTAATAGGTGTAAACTATGTCATGGCCAAACTATATTTGCATATGTGGACAAGAGACATGTTAAAAATAAAACCATTTATTGTACCTCTCATGTATATATTTACAAGGAAGCAAACTGTTTATAAAATCACAAAGTAGTTGAGAGAATTTAGGTTTTAAGTTAATTTTATTTATCAATATGAATGTTATTTAAGAGTGTAGTATAAATTTTTATTTTTGTTCATATTTTTTTTTATCATATCAGTAGAGTAGCACATTCCTGTTACATGTATAGGCCAAAGCAAAAAGTTGTTATTTTTGTGTTTAGGTTGTTTTCTCCTATTAAGTTGTGTACGTTGAAGATAGATTTGTTTTAATTTTTTTTATGTATATTGTCACAGTGCATTTGCATTTAATATAATATATTTTGTTGTGAACTAGTGTTTTGAGAATGCACTTTTTAACAAAAGGGGGGTGAATACTCTTTTATATATTTTTTTAAAGAAATTATTATACTTAAAAATGTATTGTCATGTGTATCCTATTTGTTATTTACTGTTATGGTTACTGAATAATTAATTATGTGGATTATGAATCTGATATTAATATTAATGCAAGGGCATGCTGAAAAGTAATGCCTTCTATTGTTTTATTGGAAAATGGTTGAATTTATTAACATTTTAGAACTTCGTTGTCCATATCTACACAATTACTTTTCCACATAATCGCTCTGGCGATCAACACTCATCTGTCAACGAGAGACCAGTTTCGTAATGCAGTCACTGTAGAATTGTTGATCTTGACGACGGAGCCAACAGCCTCACTTTTGTTTGCACTGCATCATCAGAATCAAAGAGAACTCCTCTCAAGTGTTCCTTAAGCTTTGGAAAATGATGAAAATCCGACGGAGCCAGATGGGTAGCACTGAGGCAACTTTTGGCTAACGTCCAGTCTCTTCTGTTTCATGTCAGGAGTTAGCTCCCGAGGCACCTGCCATGCACAAAATTTTTGGTATCCCAGATCTGCGATTATCTCCTACATTCCCTTCCATGATATGCCACACTTGAATACAAGCTGTGCTTGGGTTATGCGACAGTTCGATGACCTTCATCAGTTGCAGTATGTCCCTTCCACTCTGTTCTTTGTCACACACGTTCAGAAGTCCTCAGCTGGGGTTTTCATTACGAGCACAACGCCATGCAGTACTGATGTCTACACATTGATCCCCATAGAAAAGCCTTCATTCCTATGAATGTCAACTGGGGGCACATTTTCTGCAGTTAGAAACGCGATCACCGCACACTGCTTCAGGCAGTATGGTTATAAGCTGCCATTTTCCTTGCTATAGTTAAAAAAAAAAACGTTAGAGTATTGAATTTCGTCTACTTACGTAAGTGAGCATTCGTTGTAAACTACGTTTCGGAAGCTTTACTGCTTCCTTCTTCAGGTGGTTGTATTTTAGGCTCAGAAAATCAAGCCACGTCGGAGAAGTGTCATGCAAGGGACCTCTTGTGGGAGGGGAAGTACCCCACAACTTCGTAGCGTGGTACCAGCTGCTCGCATGCTTCACCTTGGCAAGGAACTAGGGCTTTCAACAGCCACTCAAGCACACCGTGGTGGTGATTTTAACATGTTTTTTCGTGAATTTTAAGGGTTTTTAACAAAGGTAGTTTTAAATCTGTATGTGTCGAGCACCATGAAGTGTTTTTAACCCAAACCTTTCACCAAGTATCCTCGCATGACACTTCTCCGACGTGGCTTGATTTTCCGAGCCTAAAATACAACCACCTGAAGAAGGAAGCAGTAAAGCTTCCGAAACGTAGTGTACAACGAATACATACTCACTTACGTAAGTAGACAAAATTCAATACTCTAACGTATTTTTGTTTATAGATAGTGAGTAACACACACGTAACCAATATGCTATTGCTATAGTTCAGCACCCGCTGGCGATAGAAATTGGAAACTTGCAATCGAGAAGCAGGAAAATATCATGAGTACATTGCATGGTTGCTCAAAATCCAAAATGCATTTACAGTGCATAATAGGAGGCATTACTTTTCAGCATGCCCTCGTATTTGCTGTGAGGATTCTATTCTCTCTGTGGCACAACACCTTTGAGGACCAAGAACTTCCAAGTGGCATTTCACTGGTTACTGCATTGAGTGACTGGAGTCTGTTACCGTAATTGATCTTTGATTTGATAGTGCTGGGTCAACACAGATTTTGTACCTCTCATTGAGAATTAAACCTGGAATTGCTGACACCAGAGGCAGGAGTGGTAGAGTGGAAGCTGAAAGCATCTTTCTACCTGATTCAAGATTCACAGTTTCAGTTTTGAAGATTGCAGAGTATCAGCTTGAGGCTGCCATAATCTTTCTACAAATTTTGTTTATTTGCAGTAAACTACAATACTTTTCTAATAATAAAAATAAACTCTGAGTAATGACGAATAGTTGTCTGTTTTAAGATAGTATATTTATTATATTTTACTTTTTATGTGGATGTACTGTATTAGTGATAAGTAAGGTTAGGAAGTTAATGGATGACAAATCATCTTTTTTTCTGAGCTTTTAAGACAATGAAAAACCAGATAGTAGTCCATTTCACTTCAGTTAGAACCAGAAAATATTGTTTTTATTTTGCATTTTCTGGCCTTTTTTTTAGGTCATTTTCAGTATTTTTGTCATTTTAAATGAATTTGCCAGCATAACTTACGTATTTAAATTCCCTAACATGGTCTTTCTACCAATTATGCCATTAATTGTAAATATGGTCAATGCAAAGCACAATATAATTTTTAACTGAAATCTTTGACAATGGATTGTGTGGAATTAACTGTGGTAAATTTAATTTTCTTCCAGCAAACTTATAATACTTTGGGTGAACCCTACTTTGAGTTTCCCTTGTTGGCCACTGTTATCACTTTAATCTGTGATTTTAAAGTAAAATTAGTCACATTAAAATAATATAATCTGATGCACCCGAAACTACACTTGTATTTTCAGATGTTGACAGACTACTGTATTGTGCAAGACCCACTCTGAAAGGAGATGAATGACTTCCACAGAAAAACCTTGTGGAATATTTTATCTAACCTTGAATAAAAAATATAGAAAACTACATGAACACTTAATTGCTTCTTTCCCTTTGCTTCGATAGTTTAGAACCACCAAACAATGGGCTTTATCAAATTCTTGTCATTTATTTAAAATCAAGCTTTCATTTTAAGGGCAGAAATTATTTTTACATAATTTTTTGAGAATTTTTAGGTCATCAACTTCCGAGCCCTAGTGATAAGCATCACAACATAAGAAAAAAATATTAAGTTCTTACATTTGAGTTGGTGATATTTCCTGCCAATGGCTTATTCTGAGTATGCGAACATTGACCTAATATGTGGTGTGTGGCTAAGAATATGTGTGTGTGGCAGAAAATATAAATATCTCAGTTAACATACAAATTTCCATTAATATAATTTTACTTTAGAACTGGATCTGAATTTATGACCTCTTTCAAAGTAATGCTCTAATTTGTGACAGTATGTGTCATCGTAAGATGCGTAGAGTCAGTTGATTTTTTGGACATCCAAATTTGCAACAGCTTCTACTGACTTCTACACACGGAGAAAAGAAAAAAATAATACTTCAGTATTCTTTAAAAGTAGCACATTGCAATTAAAAGTTCTCATTTCCCGTGTATTGAAATTATTATCTAAGTAGAGAAATTCTGAACATTTTTAGAGGAAGTTAAAATTTAAGCTACATTTAGAAATTTTATGCGTATTAAATTTTGGAAAAACAAAGAAGGTCCTCGAAATGTCAAAAGATATTTTGAAACTTTGACCACCTCCAAGCAGCCTTTTAATATTTTATTTTGTTTCATAACAGTATTATGGATTTTGTTGTGTTGATATTGAGTCACATTTTGATCATACTTATGGCTTGGAAGTTGATGATCTAAAAAAATCTCAAAAAATGACCGAAAAATAATTTCCACCCTTAAAATGAAAGCTTGATTTTTTTATAAAGTACAAGAGAATAATTTGATAAAATCTGTTGTTTTGTAATTGAAACTATCGAAGCAAAGGGAAAGAAGCAATTTAGTGCTAATGTAGTTTTGTATATATTTACTTCAAGGTTACATAAAATACTCCGTAAGGTTTTTCTGTGCAAGTCGTTCACCTCCTTTCAGAGTGGGCCTTGCAAGATACAGTAGTCGGTCAACATCTGAACATACAGTTTTGTTTCGTGTGTATCAGAATATACAGTGGACTCTTTTTAATTCGAATTAACCAGAATATAATAAAGAAAACACACCAATGAAATAACACACTGTATTAAACATAAAACTGCATTAAGACACAAACAGTACAGCTTACCTTACAACTGCTATGTTTTATCCATATCTCCATCCAGGATCAGTACACTTATTGGAATATTTGCATCGCGTGATTGTTTGAACTACTTTAAAAGACATGCTTCAGTATCTGAGAAGTCGCTGCCTCTAACATGCTTTCTCTTTCTCACGTACTTCAACTTCCTTATCTAATGTTAACAGGATGGCTACTCTATGACCATGATAAAATTCAAGTATAATTCCTGGTTTTCAAGTCGAATTTTACAAAAATTCAAGGTTACAAGCAGATGTTCTCTATAGTCAACCTTACGTATTACCGCCTCTCAACAGCCACACACAAATATAGAAACAATGTAAAGGGTCTCTGTGATTCAAATGTATCCAAAAATTCTAATTAATTTCAATTACATGATATATTTAAAACATTTAATTTGAGGTCCGTAATTTACATTTGCCATTTCACATAACCAGACTCGAAATACATTTACAAACCAAGTCAAAAAATGTTATGGGATACTCTAATCTGCGAAAAATTGTTAATTGTGTAAGAATTTCAAACTCGAATCTACCTAATCATCTTCAAGATATCTTGCAATAATCTTCCGTCTGTCAGATTGCTCTACAAAGAACGCTAACAAAGTGAACGGATCATGAGAATTCCGTTTTATTTTTCGCAGAGCATTATTTTCCTTCCTCGATAAAAAATTAAAACTAACTGTCAAAAACTCGCCTCGGGCCTCATTTATAAATATGTATAAATTCAATAGGATTTGGATTAATAAAAGTTGCAATTTTTCACGTCTATGGAGAAAAATTCAAGCCCAATTCACACATAATTCCCAGAGCCAATAATTCACGCAGAATTCAAGGAATTCCCAGTGAGTAGCCACCCTGGTTAAGCTACTGTACACACCACATTTCAACATTGTGACTCCACTAAAAAACACAGACAAATGACCCCTTCTGTCCGGCTATCCGCTCCCCTCTCAACTTGTTACTGGGAGGGTGAAGGTCACATTCCTACAAACAAAAGCTCTGGGAATTCCTGCTTCCTCTCTTATCTGCCGTCGGCACATCTGTTAACCATAAAAACAATCTTTTCAAGAAGAAAAGGGGGACGAGTCATCTGTTGGAATTTCTTATGTAGCAACCACTTTGGTCTTTCTTGAAAAGATTTATGTTAACTTTTTGGAAACCTGACTTCGAATTATCCAAATTTAACCTTCAAAATTCGAATTAAGTAGTCATTTTTAGCATTGTTTTAGATAGGGGTTTCAAGGGGAATGTGCTTTTGTTCGAATTAAAGAGAGCGCACTATATTTTCTTTCGCGTTGTGACTAATTTTACTTGAAAGTTACAGATTAAAGCCATAATCGTGGCTTCACCCAAAGTACTTCAAGTTTGCTGGAAGAAAAGTAAATTTACCACTGTTACTTCCACAAAATCCATTCCCAAAGATTTTAGTTAAAAATAACATTGTGGTCTTGGATTGACCATATGCACGATTAACGACATATTTGCTAAATATACCATGTTAGGGAATTTAAATATGTAAATTATGCTAGCAAATGCATTTAAAATTCATGAACCAACTGGGAAAGGAACTTCAAAAATAATAAAAATGCAATAAAAACGGCAAAAAATACTGAAAAATTACCTAAAAACAAAAAAGTGTGGAAAATTCAAAATAAAAACAATATTTTCTGGTTCTAACTGAAGTGAAACGGACTACGCATCAGGTTTAGCATTGTGTTCAAAGCCCCGAAAAAAGATCATACATACATGAAAATAAATTGAACTGTAAATCAAAATCCATCAACCATTATGCATGGCATGACTGACAGTAAATGTTCATCGAAAACCACAGAGTTTCTTTTGGCTTCAAGCATTTCTTTTCTGTGTATTGTGAGCTTAATATGTGTAACTTTCATTAGCAACAAATGAATGATGTCTGATTTAAATGCCTTAAATGTTAGGAATGATGCAAAATGAAATGCAATAAAAATTTCTTAACAGAACTTGGAAGAGAATGATGAAATGTTTTTTATGCATACAATGGGTGCCACCAGATTTACAAAACTTAATTTCTCAAAATATTTCCAAAAGATTTCTGTTCATTTTTTTCAAACTTGAATCTTCCAGTTTGTTTTAATGATTGGAAGAGTAAGAGTTATCATTACTTCACCATAATAATATTCTGTTGAACTACTCCTGTCTATCCTTGCATGAAATATGTTCCCAAAATATCAGAACAAGAAAAATACAACTGTAGCTTTTGACATGTTCATTTTTTACGACCTATTATGTAAATATTGCTCATTGATTTTGTACATTACTATAAGCAATGGACATAGTAATGAAGAGTAATTCATTTGCTTCCCATTGAAGCAGATCTTTATTTTTTATGTTTTATTCTAATGGAAAACAAACAAGACAATCTTATTCAAGATTTTTTGTGATATTAGTTGTAATCATTATTTATTTTTGTGTAGTTTTTGCATATTGAATGTAGCAAATTGTAAGATGAGAGAAAATGTTATTTTGCAAACACACTGTATGTGTACGTATATTTATCAATTAAATAAATTGTTTGGTGGAAATTCTATATTCATTGTTTGATTTGTATGACAATTGAATAAGTCACAGAAATTATTGTTCCTAACCTAGGGCTAGGAACATGCATATTTGGGGCAACAAAATTTCTGTCATACGTGGGGGGACCCAAAAGAAACCACAATTTTGTAATAAAAAATTGTGTATTTATTTTTAGGTGTTAAAAATTTATATGTCCTTCAAAGTACTATCCATTTGATGCAATGCACTTGTCTAAACATGTTTTTCACTTTTCGAAACAGTCCTGAAACTCTTGCAAAGTGATGCCTTTTAATACCTCCATTTTTTTTCTTCGCCTCCTCCATGTCCACAAAACGTTTTTCTTTGAGGACTTTCTTCATTGTGGGGAATAAAAAGAAGTCATACAGAGTGAGAGGGGTGAATGTGGTGTGTGAATAAGCTGGGTCATGCTGTTTTTAGTTGACAATTGTGTCACACTCAAGGCTTTGTGCGATGGCACATTGTTGTAGTGAAGCCACCCATCCCCACTTTGCTACAACTCGGGACATTCTCATCTCATTGCATCATGCAAACGTTTCAGAACTTGCAGGTAAAACGCCTGGTGAATAGTTTGATCGTTAGGAATTAATTCTCCACGAACAATGCCATTTGCATCAGAAAAAGGAATCGGCATTGTCTTGACATGTCACCCTGAGCGAGGTTGGTCTGCAAGTGACAATTCACCATTCCTGAAGCGGGAAAACCACTCATAAACTTCTGTCTTGTGTGTTTCAAGCATAACAACTGTTTCTCTTGCCATTTTCCAAAACAGAAAACAGAATTTCACAGCCGCATGGTGTTCAAACTTTTCACAAAAATTGACAAAGAAGCGAGAGGTGCTTAAGAAAAAAAATTACTACGTGGCACCATTACTTCACTCGATGATGCTGGTCGGCAGACTGATGCAGAAGGGTCCCCTCCCTGCAAAAGGCATCTATTGGTGAAAATATGTAGTACAACAGGCCTGCACACCAGAGAACGATTCCGGTTTCTTTTGGGTCAACAATACTCCATATTCGCTCAATAACTGTGTCCATATGTGACTGAAAGAGTTGGGTGAATTTCTTGCGAATAACTGACAAAGTCTGATGGGGTGTTAAACAAACAAAAGTTTATGATCTCCTCCTCCAATTACATTAATTACAAGTTTTCTGTCATCTGAACAGTGGTGTGTTTTTTTGTTGTTTTTTTTGTTGTTTTTTTTTCAATTTTACACCTCCCAACTGTTTGCTTTTCCTATTGTAAAACACTTGAAATTCCTGTTTATTTACAATTGTTGTCAATAATAGAGAATGAAGGCTCAAGCATCAGCTCCTGGTTGTTACAAATGTTATTTTGGCAGCGATTTTGTGGCACACATATGAGATTCGCTTCTGGTTTCTCTTCAAGACAGTCACGATAATAGTTACAATGCCGAAACTGTATTTTATGTAGCTCGTACGGTGTCGTATATTATTAAAAAGGTAAATTTTTACAATCTTAAGTCCATATTTAACTCGATATTTTGGTGAAAATAACTAAATATGTACGAGGGCTAGTGAAAGAGGCATGAGAATCTTTTTCTTACTTCGAAATACATTAGGCAGAGTCCAGGTTGATATGGTATTTTTTGAAGCAGTCCCCATCGAGTTGTATACACTTGGCCCAACGTGTCTGCCAGTCCTAGAAGACATGCTGGAACCCATCTTTTGACATCGTCTTCATGCCCCGCAGCTCCGATTTCAGACGAGGGAACAAAAAAAAAAAGTTACAGAGCAAGATCTGCTCTGTATGGAAGTTGCGGGACACATTCAATGTTTTGTCGAGCCAGATATTGGGCAACAACTTTGGAAACGTGAAGACGTGCATTATCCTGATGTAGGCGCCAACCAGATAGATGCAGCTCAGGACATTTTTGACAGATGTGTTCAGCCAGGGTCTTCAAAACTGTCATGTAATACTGCCCAGTAGACAATTCTTATATTATTAAAAAGGTAAATTTTTAGGTAGTGTGTGCTGCCACGTTCTTTTTCTGATGTAAACCAAAAGAGACATGCGCGTGGGAGCAGACTCTGTCTTTGTTTTCTCGTGATTTCATCATGCTATGTATGCAATTACGTCTGTAACACATACTGTGAAGTTTTAGTGATTACTTACACAAAAATGTTTTAAGATTAGGTCCCTTGGCATTCTTCTAATAATAAACCTAAATGCTCTCGTAGTTAGGTTAGCTTCTGTTATCATTAAAATAATATCGCTAAATGCTTTCTAGAAAAAGGTTCTAAATTACCTGTACATTCATTCCCACTAGTCATAAACTTGCATTTTTCTCGTCTTCATCTGTTCTTAAGATTTGTAACATTCTCTTAGCAGACAAATTACGTGGCAGGAGCAAAATTGATGCTTATTCTTACTGCTGACATGCACGTGGCAGCAGACTTCGCCAAATTTTTACAATTTCAAGTCCATATTTTGGTGAAAATAACTAAATATGTATTTACATATTTCTCACATTTTTCTATATATAAATCTGTTCCCTGATCATATGACGATAATAACCCAAATAAATTTCTGTAGATATTTTACAGTTAATTTCTAGGAAAAAGTGTTTGGAATCTGATGGCTGATTATTATGTTTTTTGACATGCTGATTACAAGCATGACCTCCATTTCTCTCTATCGCACAAGGATTTTCCACAAAAGTGAATCACAGCTGCAGGGAAATTGCCCATTTTATGTATATTGGTAATCGTAGATAGTCAAATAAATGTAATCGAAAATACAAAACGGCTGCAAAATATTTTTCTTAAGATTGCTTCTAGGCTATAAAATAATTATTTTTATTTATTATATTATGTAATTATTTATTACAATAATTAAACTAACATTGCCAATATTTAGCAGCATTTACAGGTCCTGCACTGCTTTTTTCTTTCCTGTAGAAACTCGATCTTCCACTTTCTCTCTTGTGGGTGTATTGCAGAAGATCTCTGTGCAGCATACCAACAGTAACCTGCTAACATGCTGCCCTGGTATCTACGTTGATGAAATATCTCCCTCTGCTCGTTGCTTACAGCACCCAGATTCTTGGGAAAGTAGTTCAAATGAGAATTCAGGAAGTGAAATTTCAAACTTGTGGAACAACCCAAATCTCTTAATTTTATAACCACAAGAGTGGTTATCACACCACACTACTACGACAGAGGTACCAGCATGGATTTTCTGTAAGCATGTCCTTTCATCAATTTCATTACATGAAGCTAAATATGAAGTAGAGGCAGCAAGACTTTACTACGAACAACCAGTTTTTCCCTTATTATTTTTTTTTACTCTCAGGTTGTAATGAAGCTCCAGCTGGTCACACTTTTTGGATCCAATGATGGGCTCCTATTCCGGCTATCCCACCCGCACAGAAAGCAGAGGTGCTTGGTGTAACCTGCCTGTTGTCCCAGAATCATTGAACTTATTTTTAGATCACCACACATGTTCATTGTATTTCAGTTTTGTGATAATTACAGATAGGTTATAGTAGGTTTTCCTCCAGATACACAGAATGACCAACTGGAATGGATGCATGTGTACTACCATTATGGATAAGCACTGCTTTGAGGCTTCTCTTGGAGGAGTCTATGAATAGTCTCCAATCCTTAACCTCATAATTTATATTCAACATTTCCATCAACCTAGGGACATTGCAACAGTTTACTAGGCCTCCTTCTTCGGAAAATTATCGAATGAAATCTGCTTCTCTTTCTAAACCATGAGAAAGAGGTCCCTGGTGCCAATAGATTCTTTTCCTTTAACCTTTTGGTGCCCAAGCGTCTCGAACGAGATACCCAAAAGTAACCCTCGGGGTACCAAGCATCTCGATCGAGACGCTGTGTCAAGGTCGTAGTTTTTACGTTATAACTTTTCTATTTTTGGCTAGAATTTCGATTTTATTTTTTTATATTGTTCCTAACACATGTATTTAACAGAAATGTTTTTTGCATTTTTTTTGTCTTCATGAAAATGGAGGGGGAAAGGCGGGGAAAGGGACTTCTCTTTTGCGTCTCCTTTCAAGGTCAATTTTTTGCCGACAAAGGAAGACCGGCTTTGTTGTTCTAAAGCAATGCTTTTCACTCCCTCCTGCTAAGTGCAGTCGAAGGAAGCTTGTTTATCAGTATCCGATGTTAAAATGAAAGTTTTCCATGAGGCCGCAAGCAGGGGGAGGTGGAGGGGGGAGACTGGTTGTTGAATCTGCGTTGTGAGAATGGAATTTTGAAGCGCGCTGAAGGAAACCTTTGTTTTTTTTTTAGCACAAGTGTCCACAAGTGGCAACAGGGGTTACCCAGCATTGTCTAAAAATAGAATTTCAAGCAGCTGCAAGAATTGGCGCTCATTTGTCACTACGTTCTAGCTTTTCGGCCGTGAATGTTGTGTGTAGGTGTCGTTTTGTGCCCAAGTGCGAGGACATTTTTTGGGTGAAGTGACAATTTTTTAAAATAATTTTTGGGGGTTTTCTCCCTTCCCCCTCCATATATACAGCAAATTTGCATTAATTTTGCATTTTGTGCATTTTGACATTTTTTTATAAGAAAAGTATTTTTGAGGGGATTTCCCCCTTTCCCCCTCCATATGTACGCCGAATGTGCATAAATTATATATCGTCTGAATCTGTGATTCATTCTGCGTACAACGGTATATCTTTCATATCTCTAGGGCATTTAGTTTCTGAGCTATTGCATTTTGAAGCTTGAATCAGTGGCGTCCCGACCATTCCTTTTGGGGGTACAACTCAAGTTACATTGGTCATACGACAATGATGTAAATATTTTTCTGTTTCTTACATGCCAGCGATAATTTCTATTATTTCTTAATTGCATTATTTTTGCCTATTTCGACCAGTTTCTTAAACTAATTTAGAAAACTACAGTGTTGTCACCTTGCAAGCAGATTTGTAGAATAGTTATTTGCATTGCTGGTTAATAAGGCGAAAGTGATTGACAAAAAATGATTTTGTGACAAAACCTTACGTGATGCGACTTTTTCTGAAATCTGTAGCCAAAAGTCTAAAGGAATCTGCTATTATCTTCCAGACACTTTTTTTTAATTGCAGGGTAGTGTTATAATATGGCAATTACCACGCATTGAAGCACCTTTTTCTTAAACCTAATAATAATAATAATAATGGCAGAGGGGGAGAGAGTACAAGTAGGAGCACCAGCAACTAGCAAAGTGGATGGGTCATAAGTAGGGAAAGGAACTTTAGGTAAATAAATGTTTTTTCTGCGATAAGATAGAGACCCTCATTTTTGCCAAAATTCTTATCATAGCCTTATATGTCAACACAGCAAATTTTATTTTACATAAAAACACATATTTTCCAGTTTTCCGTATGTAAATACATATTTTGCGAATTTTCATTTTAAATACATAAAATCGCTCGTTGACTTCATCTACCTCGAAATCCTCCAAGGAAAAATGTTTATTCTCCGCACCTCTTTCATATCGAGAGTGCTAGGTTTGTTTTGTCTTTGAAAACGCTCGCTGGCAGACTTCTGGCACCTCGCCTACGATCCTATCGGGAGAAAATAGCTGTAAGTAGCTGGGGCTGGCTACACGTAACGATAGCAAGGCTTTTTAATGAAGCAATGCAGCTATTGTGGCCAGAAGACATAAAATTTGACAATGTTCTTCTCTTGACAGATGCTGCAGCTTACATGCAGTGGTCTTGCCGTTAGCTACCCCAAAATGGTGCACGTTACATGTGTGGCGCATGCGTTGCATAGAATATGTGAAAAGATAAGAACTCTTTATCCCAATGTCGATAAACTGGTTTCAAATGGGAAGAAAGTTTTTATCAAGTCGCCTAGAAGAATAGACATTTTTAAACAAAAATGTCCTGAGGTTCCCCTTCCCCCTACACCTGTAGTTACGCGATGCAGATGTTATGCCCAGAACTTTGAAAAAAATTGTATCTGTTGTAAATGATCTCGACAAAGAAGAATTCTGCAAGAACTGTTGATGGAGCCCTCCTTAAAAGTCGAATTGGCATACATCTCAACAAACCTGTCCATTCTCTCTAATTCCATATGAAAGCTTGAATCGTCCGCGAACACTTTGGCAGCTTCCATTGGTGAAGTCCGTATAGTAGAAACGAAACTGAAAGAACTCACTGGATCTAAATGTCTAAATGTACAGAATTTTTGGGGAAAAACCAAGGTTTTCAAACATTGTGCCAAATTGCATGTGTTTTGGAAGGAGGTGAAGTAGAGGAAGAGGAAGCTTTGGAAAACTTCAGCGTTAGTGACATTTCGTGCTTCAAATATGCAAGAATTGTTTCTTGTAATGTGGAGCCATCTTTCTCACAATATAAGATGCTTTTTAGAGATAATCGTCACAGATTTACAATGGAGAATTTGGAAAGAACTATGGTGATCCACTGCAACTCTTCCAAAAAATAGCTCGCTAAGAGGTAATCATTTAGAAACTAATTTCAGGTGTTTAAAATGCATGTTATAGTTTGTTTTTGTTACCAAATGTTTTTATTTTTGTCACATATTTTCCTGTTTTTATCACATATTTTCAACATTTATGACACATAAAAAATAAATATTTCTGAGTTTTTTAGCACATAAAGTTCCGTTCCCTAGTCATAAGATTCTTCTTTAGTATTATATTAGTATAAGCTACTCAGAACATATCGTCCATTGAGAATGTAAATGTTCAGTCTCCAAATTGTAAACAAGTTGAGATATTTTGACGGTGGTCTATTTTGGATGCGATTGATTCATCTTTGCTATCGTCTGTTGCCTTCATACAACCAATATTGATATATTGACAGTCCTTTTGGTCCATGTACAGAATTTGGAAGCAGCCACGAGTATGCTAACTCCAACAGACAATGAAACCTTAGGACAATTTCCTCAACAACCACAAGTGCCATCCGAGAATGAGATAAACCACTTGCATTCTAACCTCAGTCATTTGTGGCAGCTGCTTAGCAATGGTAGTGGTCTTTTGTTTTTAGCAGACAAAAATTTTGAATAATAGTGGAATCAAAGTAGTTGAATGATTTCGCAAAATATGGATGATTTATTTTACTTTGCTAACAAATGACAAATTTATAATGAAATTGTTTTGTCTCCATCTCATTTCCAGAATGCAGTCTTCTATCTGCTAGTGTTGCTTGCAATTGTTCTATCTGAAATTTCAATTATTAATTACAGCATAAATACCTAACGAAACAACTATCATTTTTAGAAAGGCTTCAATATACCAGTCTTTGCAATGATACAAACTTTCAGCGGTATGGTGACAAAGGTTCATTACATCATGCAAACTTTAAAGGGTTCTCCTGAAAAAATTAAAAATGAGACATAGAACACTTGCATTCTCATTGGACAACCATCATGCCTAACCTTTTCATGAAAAATCTAGCAGTCAGTGGTTGGGTCTAATTATTTTTCCGGTGGGCCAAGTTTGATGGTGTCATACAAGAGACTAACTGGTCATGGTTCCGAATGTTTAATGATTTTTTGCAAGTTTCATAAGAAGACTGGGAAGTGTTTTATAACACTGCCACATAAATACAGTATATTAATAATACAAAGGGTCTTTGTGATTCCAAGGTATCCAAATATTATGATTCAATTTCATTAAATGGAATATATATATATATATATATATATATATATATACAGGGTGATTCTAAAGGTATAGTACAAATGAAAACCACAGATACCTCCCATGAAATAGAGACGAAAGTTCCCCTTCCACTTTGCCGAGAGATGCCTCCGTGAGGAGCTAGACAACGCCGAAAACGTGTGAAAATGAACTTCACACCTCTGTACAGCCAGTACCAGTGAAGATAGAAAGGCGGAACAAACGAAGTCAAAAGGAACACCAAAGTCGCCCATCCGAAAAACACTAGGCGGCAGCTGCGCAACGCATGCACATGGGGTTCCACAAAGGAAATAGGAGTGTCCCGCAAGACAAGTGAAGGGAAAGGGTAGCGATCGACAACGGTAGGGAGAAAAGAAGCCATGAAGCATGAAGTAACAATTGCACAGCGGGAAACAAACACCATGACTGAATCAGTGCAGTCGAGAAAAGTAGTGCGGGGTTGCAGAACCATGGGAGGACAACGTAGGATGTAAAAACACACCGAGAATGCAAGCAAAGTGGTCCGTGACACTCGACAGGCAACAGACGCGTACATGGTTCGGGGCAGAAATGGCGGCGCTGGCAGTGCAGCGCAAGGGGAGTCCCCAAAACACAGTGGGGAGACACCGCAGCAAGAACAAAGCACTGTGCAACAAAAGAGAAAGAGGACCGGATGGGGAATGGTACCTGCCAAGGAGACAACAAATGCGGGACGAGGGATTCCCCGTAGCAGCACGAGGGGATGTCACACAGAGGTCGTGCGCCAGCAGGACAAACACAGCAACTACGGGCACAGGAGGTTATTGCTAATGAAAGGTGCACGTACAGATAGGACCACGTACCCCGTACTGACGTTGTAACAAACGTCGTGATGGGGCCCAATCAGCCTCTTAGAAATGAAGCTGGAGGCACATCGCTGGGTGGGAGCGGGCGAAAGGCTGCTGGAGTGTCGTACGGACCCCACCACTCCGTACGGTGGACGACACTAATGGACGAGGTCGGAATGTTTCCATCCCGATCACCAGGTCTACCGTTCCCAGACCTGATGCGGCTGCTTGCTTCCGAGCGCAACCCCAGCCGAACAACTCGAGTCCCTCCTCGGCCGCAGCCTTCTGCTCCGAAACCAAGTGTGGCCTCACACCACCGCAGCCGCACAATGCCGCGTGGGTGTGAGACCGGGCCGAGCAAGGCTGGACAGATAAATTGCGTGGGACAATTGTGTAATGAAGCTACGTGGGGGTATGCACGTCTGTTCAACTGCTGGGTTACCCCACATTGGTGTACACAAACACCACACGATCGTACGTAGTGCTCCTCGTCGGCTCGAGCAAGACGGACGAAGTACGTGTTGTGAGTGAATGGGACAAGAATGAAGGACGCTACATGTGTTCCACGATGACAAGGCACCAGAGTACATGGCCCCACCTGACGGCAGTGGTCAGGTAGTGAAGAGCACAGGCACGGGTGGCTCAGGAACGTCAGCTGATTGTACCACAGCGCCGTGCGGACGTGTGGGCTGATTGGAAGTGCAGCGTCAAGGAGCGTGTCAGTGAAAGAGCCGGTGCGGTGGTGGTGTGCTTGACGTACGACAATTGAGTACGTTGTTTCGAAGCCGTTGTGACCAGTGTGTGTGTGTGTGTGTGCCACCTGTGCACTGCAGTACAGTATTCCATAATTGACACTATCCTCACCGTACCATGGAACGCTACACATTTGTAGAACTGAGGGACATGCATTTTGTCTACGGCCTTGCAGATGGCAATGGCCGAGCAGCTGCACGCCTTTATCGCGGACGGTATCCGGAGAGGCGACAACCCGACAGCAGGTTGTTTTCGAACGTGCACCGTACCCTTGGTGAATCGGGTGTGTTACGTGCAGGCCATCATGTCGGTCACCCAAGACATGTGTGCACCGCGGCGGTCGAGGAGGACGTACTTGCTCGCGTGGACGACATACCGTCCACTAGCACCCGTAGCATTGCACGTGCAGTTGGAGTATCACAGTCGACAGTGTGGCATGTCCTTCATGATGATCTGCTGTATCCCTATCA